>NC_087202.1:20510721-20530721 GCF_015104395.2 Macrobrachium nipponense
AGAAAAGACGTCAGTGAAGGGAAGGAATGCTAAACGGATCATACTGCTATTTGCGTTCCCAGTCCCTGCATTGCTTGAAGAGAGTCAAGTAGTCCTGGAAGGCAATGACCTAATTAATTTCCATTAAAATATTAAGAGAGAGAGAGAGAGAGAGAGAGAGAGAGAGAGAGAGAGAGAGAGAGAGAGTTTACGACGGGGGTACAAGTGGATGTTGTATAAGCTATTTAGAATCGTGTTTTTACCGCAAGATGGGTATGATCTTGATCTTTTATAGCTGGAAGAGCTGCTTGCCTTAATAGCTATCGTTCTTAAAAGCACAAACAGCCTTCAACTATCACAGTTTACAGACCATGAGATATTATCCTTTCTACATGTCATACTACTTACTTGAAGTCTTTAATGTCAGAATATTAATAGCTGTTGAATTGATGTAGTGGGTATTCACGGTACTATTGCCGCAGTTCGTAAAAACTGGCGAATGTTAAGAGTTAAATTGTCACTGGCTATAAAGATTCGTGACCTTCAGCATAATGTTTAAAAAAACCAACAAATTAACGTACGTCAAGAAAGCTCTCCTTGAACTGTTTTATACACACAATGTTAATGTTACTGGTGGCGTTTAATTTCAACTTTGAAATGGAGTTTGTCTGAACCTATTTAACATCTGTTTGAAAACATGAGAGGGTTGGAATCTCATCCCGTCTATCTCTTGAACTTTTTAACATTTTGTTATACTTAAGATTAAGTTTAGATAAAGTTTTGCACATTTGTGTGTTTGAAGTGTTTCAATAAAAATTTGACATCAGTGACATAAGAAACAAGTAAAACGTGCGCCGAAGTTTGTCAATCGAGTTTTCTGTACAGCTGTATGAGCTGCGGCCCATAAAACTTTCAGCCACTGCCCGGTGGTGGCCTCTCCTATAGCGTTGCTAGACGCACGACCTTAAATAAAATGAAAACTGAGGCTAGAGGGCTGCAAATTGGTATGTATGATGATTGGAGGATGATCAACCAATTTGCAGCCCTCTAACCTCAGTAGTTTTTGAGATGTGAGGGCGGACAGAAAACTAAAAATGAAATAATAACTGTGGCATATTGACAATGACACTACATTCGTAAACTGTATATAATTGACTATCGTTCATGTAACACAAGAGGATGATTCTCAGCGCCCTATTGCTTCATTTTAACTTTCTTTTTTTATGTGAGTGAGTCATCTTTTTTTACTCATTTATTTAAGTGGTTAATTACAAAGACCGAATTGTACCCGAGAATGGATTTATCAGTCTGCTTTGTTTATAGTGTTGCAGATCAAGTTACAAAGAATCTCTGTCTTTTCGTGTGGTATGCCACTTTGGAATTTCTTGCGTCCACTAACCAGGGTTTGTACTCGAATTCAAAAAGGAAGAACTATATTTATTTACAAAAATGAGTATAGCAGGAAGAATAAAATTTGCAAAGTCACCTAAGTAAATATGGCATAGTTTCACAAAGCAAACTAAAGTGAGTTACAGAATACTACTCGGTAGTTTGATTGTAGACGTAGCTGTAAAAATTAAGTTTTTCTTATTATCTGAGAGAGAGAGAGAGAGAGAGAGAGAGAGAGAGAGAGAGAGAGAGAGAGATTGCGTGCGAAATGGCTAGCGTGCGTGGCATTCTTGTTTTGGAGGTTTAAGGTCCTGATGCAGTCACCGGTGGGCGTGGCCTGCGTGGGGACGTGTGGATGTTGTTTTGGGCTGCGATATTTTACTGAAACTCGAAGTGAGGGAGGGGTCCTTCTTCTCCTCCGCGCCCCCCCCCCCCCCCCACGCTCTTCCTCTTCCCTCTTCCCTATCAGGGGTATACGTTTTTAATGGGGTCACTCCGGAAGTGGCGGGGGATGGGTTGGATCAAGAGGTTTAGATTTAAATCTAATCTCCTTTGGTTGGGTTAACTCGTCCAGGCCCTTCGAATGTGTGTTGCTGATGTAATAATATTCTATAAAAAGCGCATTTTCATGGATAAAATCCTAAGCAAAAACCACAGAGCACAAATATATCTTTTGCCTACTATGTTATCTATCTCGTTTATCTCTCACTTTTTCGAACTCATATGCGATCCAAAGCTGTTGACTGACAACCAAACACATATTACCTTATTGAAGTCCAGAGAGGCCCATTGGATATTTTAAGGAAACGTTCCTTCTTCGTCCCAGGAACGAATGCGGGACTACTTGGTTGAAAGAGAGAGAGAGAGAGAGAGAGAGTGGATGATGTTTGCCAATGGCTGTGTCCTTGTTTGCGAATGGCACAGCGGCCAATGTTTGATCTAGGGACAACTATTATTGGAGATCAGTGATCACATCATTTTCGAGGACATGATCACCGTTTCTGCTACGATTCGAACGGTCGTCTTTTGTACGCTGATACCTGTCTTCCATCTTAATGGGAGAGTCGTCAGAGGAATGTGTCTGATGTCTGCTTTAAGGGATAAATGACTGTTTGGTATAGGTCGCCTGTAGGAATGGTTCTTATTCGACTTTATGTAAAAGTATTGGATAAGTTTCCTTATACTTGGGCGGTGAAGAGTCAAAGAAATACCATCTACATATTATTATTGAAAAAGAAACCCACAAAATCACTTTGTAACTTGTTTACTTCTAAGTATTTACATTTAGTTTTACTACACACTCGAGTACTTTCAGGCCCTATCTGTGGCCCATTTTCAAGAGATGTTTGAAAATGGGCCACAGATAGGCCCTGGAAAGTACTCGAAGTGTGGTAGTAAAACTAAATGTAAAATACTTAGAAGTAAACAAGTTTACAAAAGTGATTTGTGGGTTTCTTTTCAATCTGCAGAAGAAAACTGAAAAAGTTTTTGTTTGGTTCATTATTATTATTATTATTATTATTATTATTATATTATTATTATTTATTATTAATATTATTATTATTATCCAGAAGATGAACCCTATTTATACGGAACAAAAGCCCGCATGGACCATTAACTTGAAATGCAACCTTTCAAAGAATGTGGTTATTTGAAAGGAGAAACAGAAAGAGAAATCAGTTGCTAGAAAGGAAAAGACAAATTAATAAATAAACAGATAAAAATGTAAGTGAAATATAAGATACAAAGAGAATTGTTCTTGGGTAGTAATGCACTGCATCTTCGCTTGATTTTGAGGTTCCAATTGTAATTATTTTCGTATACAACGCAATTTAAAGAGCAAGGGAAAGACGGACGCATGTAAATGCAATAGGCCGCTTAGTAAGGCACTCCATTTAAGATAAGCTCAGTATTGAGAAATTTTGTATTCCCCTATATTCAGAGTCCATTTTACGCCTTGCATAAACTGCTGATAATGTTCCATTAAAATATTCATCCGGGGACGCTTAAGTTATGTGTGTTTTTTCCTGATAAATTCTTGGACAAGCGCTCATATAAAAATATGTATTATATCACCGTTTTAGCGTTTTATTGAAAACAGTTAAACTATAAACTATGTTGCTATTGTTGAAGAGGGATGTCATTCAAAGAATATACTAACTGTACTCTTTCAGATAACTCCTTGTGACTAGAAGCAGTATTAATTAATACAGTGTTTAACCAGGTTTAGATCACTTTTATTATTTCAATGCAGAGAATTGAATATACATATATATAATATATATGATATATATATATATATATATATCTATATATATATATAGATTCTGGTAACTGTTGTGTTTCCCCATCCTAGAGATTTATTTTATTACAACGCAGGGGATTATAAGATTAAGAAAACCCGCTGTATATCTAACTTTAAACTCCCAAACAGAAAAGAAGAATATTTTACTAACAAAACTTCAGTATCATAATGACGAGAGCATATAAACACTCGCACCCGATGCCTGTTACCTGCAGTAACCCATTAGCCACCTTCATATCTTTCCCTTTCGTGTCTTGATATCTTAAAATCCCGCACCGAACGACATTTGGTAAACACGGAAAGGTATAGATAGCCTCGTCTGTGAACGCCGGAGTCTCTCACTGAAAAGTTACCCCTTTTCTTGTAACTTCCTCTCTTTTTATTTTCGCTTCAGTTTTGGGCCAAAGGAATAAGAATGTCTCACTGTATCATTTTTTGGGTTAAGTTTTTTGTGTTTAATGGAGGCGGTGGGCTCTGAGTTCCCAAATTCGAATATGGTTGTAAGAATATACTAGATATATTGAAATTTGCTTAAAAAAAAGAAAAAAAAACTGGACAGCAACAGAAAATAAATGTCCGAAACAATAAGGGTATACCATTGTAATGTTTGAGTCAAAATTATTTTTGGCCTTTAGTGAAGGCTGTGTGTTTTGGGTTTTGCAATTCGATTATGTTTGGAAAATTTTATATGGACATTTACCTGAAACAGAAACAAGTAAAAATTGGGTCGAAGTTTCTTCGGTGCAATCAAGTTGTCTGTACATCGTATAATATAATACAGTATAAAACTCTAATGGCCCTTGAAACCTTCAGTCACTGCCAAGTGGTCGCCCGTGTTGTTGGCACGATCATGGCTAACTTTAACCTTAAATGAAATAAAAACTACTGAGGCTAAAGGGCTGCAATTTGTTACGTTTGATGATTGGAGGGTGGGTGATCAACGTACCACTTTGCAGCCCTCTAGCCTCAGCAGGATTTAAGATCTGAAGGCGGACAGAAAAAGTGCGGACGGACAGACAAATAGCCATCTCAACAGTCTCCTTTTATAGCAAACTAAAAATCTGGATAGCAATAGGAATTTGTTGCCGAGTCCAACGATTTGACATGAAAGGAGATAACTGCAGGGTAAAAGGCCTTTAGTTTTTCTTGGTTATTGCCCCTTAACTGTTCGAGAAAGACCCATTATTATTTACATAAAATGGAGCATCGTTTACTGCGCTCAGGCAGTTACCCAGCCGTGTCGAAGCCGGCTTCTTTCCAGTCTGCTTCACATTAAAATGCTAATACAGTTTCCTGTGGCTGCTTAATAATACGTCAGCATGTTATCGAAGATTGTAGTCAGGTATTTTTGTATATTCCTTATTGGATGAATCCTACGTGAATATGGTTAGTCGTTTTTGTTATATATATACAATAATATTATTATATATATTATATATATATATATATATATATAACATAATATATAATATAATATACGTATATATGTGTGCCTGCGTGTGTGTGTATAAGTATGTTTGTATGTATACGTCGAATGGAGTTTCTTAATATGTTCTCCATTTTATAGTATTCCACGAGTCATGTCAGACAGTACGTAGATCAGAAACAAATTCCTTTTCATTCACTTCTCTATTTGCTGCTTGATTCAATCCTTCGATTCTTAGAACTGGAGGTTTAATTCTCCTAAAACTGATAATGAGTTGCTCTGTTTCCCCTTATGTTAGATATAGTTGTTTCACGCCCTCGAACTACAAATGTTTCTTTCCTGGGGGATTTTGTTGTTTCGTTTCCTTTGGCTGTATTGCTTCTTAATTTTATGGTGAAGCTGCTTCATCCCCCTAAGATATTTCATCTTTTTTTTTTCTCTCTGCGCTCTTCGTTGTGTTTGTTTGTTAGTCAGAATTTCTTCGCTTGGTTATTTAATGAATTTGTACTCAACCTCGATCCCTAACAACGCTGCCTGGGTTTTGTTAGTGAGACGACTTTGTAACCTCCGAAATGGTAACCTTAGTAGGCACTACTGAACGGATGTCGTCATTGGAAAGGAACGGAACCATCTCCACTCGAGTTATATACACAGTGTATTCCAGTGTTTTTGTTCTGGGCTAACAATAAAAATAAAAAAGTTTCTCATAATACTGTCACTGTCGTTACCTCTCCTATTACTACTACCAGTTTTCGTGAGTTTGCTTTTGATCCACTGGTATACAGACAATCATTCTTGAGAGCAATGTTGAAAAATTTTTAAAGAGAGATTTGATTTCTTGCATTGTATGATACTTGTTTCAAACCTTAGTCCCTAATTTTGATCTTTCTGGGGCGCTAACTTTTATTCATGGTGATATAAATATTTTTCATAAACTGGCATTTAAACTTTCCATAATCGTCAGTTGCTTCTGTTTTGAAATGCGTGGCATTTTCAGATGTGCAATGATTTCATAATGATAAAATATCTTCTGAAAAAGGTGGATCTAATTAAATTCGATATTATGGAAGAGTAAATCATTTTAACATTTTATTTTCAAGTCTAATGCATCAGGGTTTATGTCATTGTTAGTGGTTAGGTAAATACAGTTCAGGCAAGATGTTATGAAACATTCTTTGCCAGGAAGATAAGCTTTGGCACATGCCAATTACTTGGCCTTGACTCAGGCAAGTTCAGTTAAACCTCCAGACCTTGAGGCGTTAAACGCCAGTTATTAAATTGCTTTCTACATAAAATCATGCATTAACGAATGCCGTTATAGCGAGTGTTTCGATTACAGCGACGGAAGTAACTCATCCAAGGCATTGATTTAGATAGACAGATAGATAGATAGAGAAATATCGTATTAAAGGTATCATCTTGGTGAGACTAGATCTTGGGTGAGACCTCCTCCCCTTCCATTTTATAATATTATTAAGGCCACATACATTTTAATGAAGCACCAGTCACATTCGTATGTTATTTTATCTAGTTTGTCTCTTTCGATCATCACCAGTTGACTGACACCCAGATAATTAATTCACTATTAGATCAACAGAGGCATACTATAGGATTTTAGGGATACGCTCCCATATCGATCCTGCCTCGTGTCAAGAACGAATCCAGGATTACTTGGTTGTGAGCAGGGAGTGGAACAATTGCACGACGAGAGAGAGAGAGAGAGAGAGAGAGAGAGAGAGAGAGAGATCTTTCGATTGTTTTTCCATTTGTTTTGTAGAGAGAGAGAGAGAGAGAGAGAGAGAGAGAGAGAGAGAGAGAGAGAGATCTTTTGGATTGTTTCCCATTTGTGTAGAAAAGAGAGAGAGAGAGAGAGAGAGAGAGAGAGATCTTTCGGATTGTTTCCCATTTGTGTAGAAGAGAGAGAGAGAGAGAGAGAGAGAGAGAGAGAGAGAGAGAGAGAGAGATCTTTCGGATTGTTTCCCATTTGTGTAGAAAAGAGAGAGAGAGAGAGAGAGAGAGAGAGAGAGAGAGAGAGAGAGATAGATCATTTTCGATTGTTTTCATTTGTTGTATAAAGAGAGAGAGAGAGCGATAGAGAGAGAGAAGAGAGAGAGAGAGAGGAGAGAGAGAGAGAGAGATCTGTTGATTGTTTCCCATTTGTGTAGAAAAAGAGGAGAGAGAGAGAGAGAGAGAGAGAGAACAGAGAGAGACAGAGAGAGAGAGAGAGAGAGGAGACCCAAGAGGGGAGAAAAGAGAGAGAGAGAGAGAGAAGGACGGGGAGAATACAGAGAGGAAGAAGAGAAGAGAGAGGAGGAGAGAACAAGGAAGAGAGAGAAGAAGAGAGATCTTTCGGATTCTTTCCCATTTGGTGTAGAAAAAGAGGAGAGAGAGAGGAGAAGGAGAGGAGAGAGAGAGAGAGAGAGAGAGAGAGAGATCTTACGGATTGTTTCCCATTTGTGTAGAAAAGAATGAGAGAGAGAGAGAGAGAGAGAGAGAGAGAGAGAGAGAGAGAGAGAGAGTAATCTTTCAGATGCAGTTTCCCTTTTGACTACAAATGAATCCAATGATGATTGTGCGTATTGCACCCCGATTACGAACCGGAAGACATGATGAATTTTTTTTTCCATCGCTAGTGCAAATGGCAGGATGATACATCATTTTAGTGCTCCAAGTTGGGTTGCTTATGCTCAGAAGAACACATCTGCGCCGTTGAAAAACATCTTCATGGCCGTGCTGTTTGTGTGCGCCTCGTCTGTGGAATTCATTTACCTTTAAAAAAAAAAATGCTAGAAGAGCCTTGGTGACGACATGAGTTGAGTTTCAGAATTTGGATGATGTGGCGTCAGGGCCAAGTGGTCCTCTGTCTTGAGTAAACAGACCGTAGACCACCGGGCATCTTTTAAGGCTGAATTGGTTATGTAGGAAGGAGGGACACAGAAAAGGTACTCTTCCCTCAGTTTCTTGGCAGAATTAATTGTGTTCCTTGTTGGTCTTTTGTACTTTTCTTCTTAAGGCTGGTCAAGGAAAAGCTAATCTTTGAGTGAATGATCAGTTGGTTATAGATCATACAGCTTGTCCCGAGATGACAAAGGTCATCGACTCTGAGCATGAATAACTTTCTGTCTTAAATGTGTTGAAGATAAGGCATTATTGACTCTCTAGCTAATCGGGAAGAAATTGTATTCCATATAGCACACTATTATATTATGCAAAAAGTGTTTTAATACTCTTGTAAATGTCAAATTTATAAAAATTTTCTTTCACGTATTAATCACCTGGCTAAACTTGACTTCTGAAGCCACGGAGAGGCTAGAAAAAAAGTTTCATTAAGTCTCAATTTGAGCTTTGAGAAAAATTGTTACAGTTATTATGATCCTTCAGTCCTTTTAAAAAAATAGCTATTTATTCAGGTGTAAAAATTACGTAAGAATTTCGATTTGTTGCCTTGAACGTGGAACGAACGTTCTTTCAGTTGATGACAGAAGTTAAGAATAAAAAGTATCCATATTTTCTGCAGATTGATTCAGAAAAAAGGTCACTATAAAACAAAGCAAAACGAAAATTAAGTTTCTGCTGGTTTATTCAGTCTGTATGGTGCTATGTGACCTTATAAACAGGGTAAGCAAAATTTTATGCTATTATCTGGGTTATAGCCCCTATGAATTTCCTTACTATGAATTTCCTTAGTATTTATACTGCAAGTTTAATGACATAAAAACCCCCAAGCACTCTTAATGTTTGTAAGGCGTACCTGGGCTGGCCCCTTTCTTCTGATGAACCCTACGTTCCTAAGGTTAGCGGTTTGAACTTTGTATGAGTTGGAACTTGAATTCAGCTTTGAGCTCGTGAGTAAAGGAAAGTCGCATTATTACTGAAGTACAGCGAAGATGATGAAAGACGTGAAGTGAATAACAAACATTTTCGTTGACAGCTCCTTGAAACTTTTAGATGTTTATTTGGGGCTGTCGTTGTTGAGTTGTTAAACAGAGAAACATACGGAATCAGTTTTGCATTTGGCAACATGATCATTATGTCAGGTTGATGTATACTAATGAATGTTAGGGGCGTTGTAAAGGCGTTCAAATTTGCGATGAGAAAGAACCTACTATATTATTTGCACATGACATTGCATTAATCGCACTCAAGGGCATAATGTGCAGTTTATTCCTTTTTTTTTACTGAAAATTGGGTCGTTTTTACGGTAGCAGGATGTAACACCATGTATATAAAATGAGTTTTCATGATGTCGAAACTCGTGGGAATGTTGAGAGGACCTTGTAGAGAATTTGTTACTCTTTCATTTCCTTGAATCTTGTTTTTAGCTTAAAAAATAAATAATGATAATAATTATGATCATTATCTTTAAATTCCTTGCCAACATTGATTGACCTTTTTACAATACCTTCATGGGTTTATCTGAGCGCGCGCTGTGTCTAAATTGGTTAAGTAGAAAAAATGAAAGGGTTTATGTGTGGACACGATTACCTCTGAATCTTATCCAGTTCGGATGTTTAGTCAGGAGTAATATGAATTTGGTCATTAGATGCTTCTGTCATTGTGTGTAAAAATCTTCATTGTTTTCCTACAAGGCTTGCTCCAGGTATTCTGGTTGTGATGCTGTAGAATTATGTAGTTTAAACCATATCTATAAGAATTTGTGTGGGGTGTAATTTTCCATGTTCTTCATAAGATTTTTTATGTTTACATGCAATCACTCGTTGATTTTTTTTATCTTAAATCTAATGAATTGTATTAATAAGATACATAACCTTCGACCTTTTCATGCGCTATATTCTTTTATTGTCATTTCCACCATTACTGTATAGGGGTATTGTATCAGTCAATTCTTACATGTAATCAGCGCAATGATTGCCACACGTAACCATTGATTAAGAAATAAAAACAACCGTCGGTTATTTCCTTAAAAGGAATAGAAAGTGGACTCTCCTTAGAAAGCGCCGTGATGAGATTCCCCAATCGAAATGGGCGAAAAAAATTTAATTCCATCCATGAAAGTACGTGTATATGTGTGTGTGCGTGCGTGTCTCAAAAGTGGGCGTGGGTGTCAAGGCATTTGGGCGTGAGAAATCACGGGTATGACCCCTTGTATGTTTTTTTCTGACCCACGCTCGGCTGTCACCCGTGATGACCTCCACGGGGGCATCACTACCTGGTTTCTTCTTCTCGTCCTTTTTTTTCCCTACTCATTTATGCCCATCAAGTCATCGTGCCCTCTACCCCGCCTTTGGGTACCCTTCATGTCCCCTTGGCTCTCTAGTCAGTGGGTACGTCTTATTCCCCCCTTGCTACGCCAGCTGCTAACCAACAAAGCCAAGTCAACTCAAACACTATTATAGCGAAGCCAAGCTCTCTGCTAGCCCAGTCAAGCCAAACCAAGACAAACCCTCTGGTAGCCAATCGCAATCGAGTCAAGCACTCGTTAGTCAAGCAAAGCCAAGCAAAGCCAAGCATTCTTCTAGCCAAGCCAAGCCAGGCAAAGTACTGTTAATCAAGCCAAACCAAACACTGTTAACTAACATTTATAAGTTAGTAAGGGTATTTGAAAAATTCCCGCCTGTGAGATGCGGCACGTAAAAAGAAGACAAATTATGTCTCTTTAAGCCTAAGGCAAGGATCGGTGATTAATGATGCTTTGGGCCTAGTCACGGACCCTAATGAATGAATGGGGAGATGTGGCCTATTCTTTCACTCCATACTTGCGCGCGCGCGCGGCGTGCGTGTGTATGTTTATATGCATATATATATAGACATACATACATACATACACATACATATATATAAAAATTCTACCTTTTTCTGAAACTATACTCTGATAATTTTATAAGAGGAAACACAGACATTATATATATATATATATATATATATATATATTATATATATATATATAGTATATATATTATATATATGTATTATATATATATATAGTATATATATATATATATATATATATATATATATATATATATACACATTTTATATGTAGTATATATAGTATATGTGTATATATACGTATATATATATATATATATATATATATATATATATATATATATATATATATATATATTATAATATTATATATATATATATATATATATATATGCGTGGGTGTGTGTGTGTAAATATATATTTAATGTCTGTGTTGCCCCTTATAAAATTAACGGGGTATAGCTTCAGAGATAAGCAGAATTTTCACTGCCCCATGTTTTGAAATGTTTTGGAGAATCTGTTGTGTTAGAAATAATCGTTCGGTAACAATTGGGAAAATTTTAATGCTTTAATTCTCTTCATTTTTAGTTTTCTGTAAAATAAAACTATTGAGATGGCTTTTCTGTCCGCCTTCAGATCTTAAATACTACTTGAGACTAGAGGGCTGGTATGTTGATCATCCACCCTCCAATCGTCACGCATACAAAATTGCAGCCTCTAGCCTCGGTAGAATGGTCTTGTTTCAGGTTAAAATTAGCTATAATCCTGCGTCTGACAACACTATTGGACGGGCCACCACCGGGCCTTGGCTGAAAGTTTCATGGACCGCGGCTCAATTAGCATTATATGCTATACGGAAAACTCGATTGCACCGAAGAAACTTCGGCACATTTTTTACTTGTTTCTGCTTACCTACGAAGCCAATGGTAAATGACTTTTAATGAAGCATTACAAGGAATCTTTCGCCCTCTTGTGAAAGAGAAATATTTCAGTTGATTTGCTTTAAATGATGCGTACCGCGAAGTTCTTAAAAAAAAAAGATAGAACGTCATGTTTAGAATTAAAATTGGTGCGAATATTTTCACTGTTGCGTTCAGTGGCCTCACTTCTGTAGGAGCCTTGTACGCCTGTAACTTTTTTTTATTTGTAAATCTATAACTTATTGCTTTTGGTTTTCCTTTCCACCTACAAATAATACAAGATGCATCGAGAGTACATCGTTTAAAGGCATTTTTAAAGGGGGACATAATGACTTGTTTGTTCAACACTTGACAACATTGTGTTCCGTATTTTTGTTTCCGTGTTAAGTACTGGTGTAGGTAATTTCTATTTAATTTTTTAGACTATGTTCTTTTTGTTCTTACTGTTATCTTTCAATTCACCTTTATCAAGGTATTATTCAGAACAAGGGATTTTCCAAGGAGAAAGAAAGTTTTATATACAACGAGGACTTTTTTTTTTTATATGACAAACCGACCCATTATTATCTCTGTGGACTTTTGGTTGTCTGGTACTCTTGATCTATAATCAGTAAGTCGTTCAGTTTTATTTACTGCTTCGTCTGGTTCAGGAGAAAATATGAATGACCTTATGAAATGATATCTAAATATGATTTAGTGAATGTAACCAGTTCACAATCTGTTGTTTAAATAAGTGTGTGACGAAGTTTTTAGTATATATATGTATATATATACACGTACATAGGTGTATATGATATATATATATATATATATATATATATATATATATATATATATATATATATGCACCCACCATACACAGACTAGTATATATACTGTAAGTAGAGTATGAAGATTATTTATACAATTACAGGTGCGCCAGGTATTTTGAGCAAGGTACGCAGTCACATAGAATCTGCCAAGCTAAAAGAAGATAGTATGTTACACAGTACATCATATTCAATGATAATTTAAATAAAAATAAACTCAGACGCAACATGTGTCCTCGATTCTGTGCGTATGGTAAAACTGTCACTTAGTTGAGGGAGAAACATTCTGTCCTTGAGAATCGCGTGTTCTCCGGGTACAGACAACTTACGAGGGACATAATTTATCAGATATGGGTAATTGAGTAGGAAATCGTGCTCCTCGTATGGCCAAGGTACACTTTCACCTGAAAAACGAAAGGTAAAACGCCTAGATTTCTTCGGGCATGTGTGTGTGAGAGAGAGAGAGAGAGAGAGAGAGAGAGACGTAAGGTAAAACGCCTAGATTTCTTGGGGCATGTGGTTGCGAGAGAGAGATAATGCAGCACCCAATGAATGGTTTCACCTCAGTGGATTACCGATTACCTCTTAGAGATAATCTTTCACCTTCGTTACCTGTCCCTCTTTTTCTCTCAGTTTTTGTCATCTTCGCCTAAACTACGACCCGCAATATTGGAGCGAGTGGTTGGAGAGGCCGAGGCCGGGTTGGACGAAGGCAAAATGAAGCGTGGCGTTCACTACCCGTAGCCTTTTCTTGTTGCGCAATGAAAAATGTCTTGAAAGACGAACCGTTTTGTTATCATTCATAATATAGTTTTAAGCTCCGAGAGCCTTAGTTCACTATTATTATTATTATTATTATTATTATTATTATTATTATTATTATTTTATTATTATTATTATTATTGCATCTTTTGAAATAATTTTATGTGGATTCTTCTCAATACAGGATTAATTCGAATGATGCAGCCATGCTATTTCAAGAATATGTACATGGTGTTAATATTATTACTATGAAGGAGTAGATAATCTTAAAATTCATGGATTGAAAATAAGTACTTATGGAGGAAATGTTTTACGTAAGGAAAGATTGAAATCTGGTAATTTGTTTCAGGATTTCGATTTACACAGACATACAGCTAATTTTTAACATGGAATGTAAACATTGATGATCATGTGAGTGATTTAGTTTTGCATGAATAAAATCAGTGAGAGAGAGAGAGAGAGAGAGAGAGAGAGAGAGAGAGAGAGAGAGAGAGAGAGAGAGAGAGAGAGACGGGTAGCTCAGGCATATGAAAAAAAAGAGTTTATTTTAGGGTATATTTTACACGATTTTTTTTACCAATAGCTTGTCGTCTACTATAATGTTCTAATATTTTATGCAGCGTGAATTTATCAGTATGGAAATTTATTATGGTAAAACGATAGATTGGCCAAACCGATTACGATTAACTTTACATTTTTCTTTAAATATACGAACATTAGCGAAAAAACACGATTTAATAAAGCAACTTCTTATCCCAAAGGCAAATTACGCGGGAGACTTGTTCTTACTGATACAAGATGAAGGCGAAAATGAGATTTGCCTTCTCAGGGAGTGAAAAAAAAAGCTTAATTATGGATATTTCGTTTTTGAGTGAATTCGGAAATTACACTAAATGGCAACTCTTCATTCAAGGTTTCCTGGGGTAAGGCTCCAGGTTAGGTATGGCCAGAGGCTGATTTTTTTTTTTTTTTTTTTTTTTTTTTTCGTAAAGCCGTTCGACGTTTCCGTTAAACTGAAAGTGTTTGTCAGACCGGATTGAATATAATTAAACAGTTCTGATATTGCCTTATATGCTGGAAATTCTGTTAGTAAATAAATGAATGGTTTTGATCTTCCTGAAAAAACTGATATTATGAAAAAAAAAAATTCTTATAAACATACCAATAACTATACTTTTTTTTTTTTTTTTTTTTCATCTGTCCATCCGCCTATGACGTTTGTGTATGGTAACACTGCGTCCCGGTAAATATTTACGCTGTGTGCAAATGTTAGGTTAAATAAAAGGATATCTGGGTGTACATTTGCAACTGAAAAGTGTTTTAATAATTTACTGTATGCGAATTTCACCGTTAATGTTCGAAATAGGATATTATTATAATTGTTGAATGTGAGCTGAATATAACTATCCAAAGTCCGGGACGCAGTGTTACCATGCAAAAACACCACAGGCGGCTGGACAGATGGAAAAAAACCGAGTATAGTCTGTATAACTGCTGAATGGGGCAGATTGTAAGCTAGTTCGTGCTACTTGCGCTTCGTTGAAAACGAAATATTTATTCTTGGACTAATGAATATTAATCTAACCAGCGTGTCCTCGCATACAATTTGAAATCCTTGAATACCTCTCTGTCAGTCGTCATTGATTATCAGGCTGATCGAGTCTCTTTTGGTAAGGAGGAGTCCTGATATCCACACCAGGCCTCCCACTCCCTTTCCCACGCACGCAGGCACTCTCAATGAAAGCAAGTGATCTTTCCTCAGGAGAAACAAGAGAGAGAGAGAGAGAGATAGAAAAAGAACGCGACCCTTGTTATGATTGTTCTCGTTTATGCCAGTGTCGTCTTTCGCATCTGGCGTACGCTTTGCATGATGCATGAGAATCTGCTTAGTATTACATTGAGTCAACAACTTGGGAGAGCTTCTTATTTCCTAATTATGCATAACTGCATGAGATGAAAAATGGAACGCTTTCTTGGAAATAGACGAATGCATCACTTTGGGAACGTGGGTATATGATAAAATTATGTGATGCTGTGTCTATCACTTGTTTTTCGTATTACTTTTTATCAAGAACGAGTAATTGATCGAATGAAGATCATTAATGTTTAAAATGCATTTTCCGTATGCTTAGATTCACAATATGTTATGGGCTCTCTCTCTCTCTCTCTCTCTCTCTCTCTCTCTCTCTCTCTCTCTCTATATATATATATATATATATATATATATAGATATATATATATATAGATATATATATATATAGATATATTATATATATATATATATATATATATATATATATCTATTATCTATCTAAATATATATATATATATATATATACATATATATATATATATATATATGTATATATATATATATATATATATATATATATATATATATATATATATATATATATTATATTAATATATTTATACAGTGGGTGCGTATGCGCGCTTATTTATGCTTATGTATACAAGGAAATTTTCTTGCTCCCATTATTGTATGTTAATAAGGTAAACTATAAGCTAGCATAGCTAATATCTGTCACACATGTTAAATTGAAAATGCGCTGCTTTTATGAGGGCAGACGGGCAGCACGGATACACATACACGCAAAATCCGGGTGGTCAGGAGCAGCCTGTGACGATGATGAAGAGACGGGGTAGTTCACCAGTTTAGGAAACGTGAACTCTTCGGCATGTCTAGCTGGTTTGCTTCGTCGCATTGTCTCCAGAGAAACGGTGGCCTCATAATTGCTTGCATGTGTCTTTCCTCAATATAATGAGGACTCCTCTGCGAGCCCTGTGCGTGCGAAGACTATATGCAGTTCTGTGGCCGCGTTTAAAAGCCTTCTTTATTCCAACGGCTACAGGGCTGTAACAGAATGCCTGGGCTTTGAAGAATGGCCAGACACCCAGCCAGATGTGGAATCATGTTAATAAATTCTAAGAGAGAGAGAGAGAGAGAGAGAGAGAGAGAGCGTAACAACTAGCTCAGGCTGCAAAATACGGTAAAGGCTGTTTATTAATTAAGAAAATGTAAATCTTGAGAAGGATTGTAGTATTGTCAGTAGTACATAGGAGGAGAACGTAGTAGATTAACGAACGCATGAGGCTAACAACTTCATCCCTAAATACTTGATGCAAAAGCACATTATATATATATATATATATATATATATATATATATATATATACTATATATATATATATATATATATATATATATATATATATATATATACATATACATATGAAATATAGCATCGTTTATGTAGTTTCTGTTCTCGCAGCCATCCATCTTTTGTGAGTTGAAAGATTCACATCGGAAACCCGTTATGAAATTGTTCAGTGAAAGTTCGTATCATATTTATTTATTCATTTTTTCCTTTCGCGCTGAGATTGACTGAGCCAACCATGATTCCGCGAGCGACGATATTTCGGTAATAAGCAAAGGAGAAATGACAACGATTGTCTTGATATCCATGATTAACAAATGATTGCTTGATTACCTCCGTTTCTGCGGATGTATAGCGTTTGACGATATTTGCTTGGCAAATATCATGAATATCATGGCATTGGGGTTGAATTTGGAAATTGGTCGATACGTAGATGTGCTTCTTTTATTTATTTATTTTATTTACCTGTAAACTAGTTATTTATTTATTTATTTATTTATTTCTTTCTTTTATGGTCAATAATTGAAATAGGTCTGATAAGAATTCTGTAAGAAGAGTCAGTCGAGAGAATGACACATCTATAAGTCTTAAATGCATATATATATATATATATATATATATATATATATATATATATATATATATATATATATATATATATGATTATAGTAGTTACTTTAATACGTGATTTGTTTAGTATCGCACATTCCCAACTGTAAAAGATAAAAGGTCCTTGTTTTTCACCTGTGGTAATGTGATAATATATATATATATATATATATAATATATATATATATATATATATATATATATTATATATGTATATATATTTGTGTGCATGTATATATATTTAAATATATACACACCTACATACATCTATACATACGTATATATTTATTTGTGTATGTTGGAGCGGCCGTTATGGAACTATAGATTGTATGCTGGGGACTATCTCTTTGTAATTATCACGGAATGCCTGTCAGCAATCAGTTGTGACGCAACTTTTGAAATTACGTCTGACGACTAGCAGTCTTAGCAGAAGTAGTCGGTGTGTGCGCGCGCGTATTACTGCCTAGTATTACAAGAATTGCCATTCTTTCGGAAATTGAATTGTGTGTGTTTGCCGCCATGGACTGTTTATTATCCTGATAAGTAACAATAAACTTTATCAGATGCTGGATTGATGGGTCCTCACGAATTGTTTTGATATCTGTTTTGAGTATGAATACAGAAATGTGAATACAGAAAGAGAGAGAGAGAGAGAGAGAGAGAGAGAGAGAGAGAGAGAGAGAGAGAGAGAGAGAGAGGTCAATTTATAAGAAGAGAGAGAGAGAGAATGAGAGAGGGAAGGCACTTTTGTGTTTGTGTGTGTTTGAGGGTGAGAGAGAGAGAGAGAGAGAGAGAGAGAGAGAGAGAGAGAGAGAGAGAGAGGAAAGGAGGGAGGCCCTTTTGTGTACGTATGTGAGAGAAAGAGAAAAAGAGGTTACTTTCTGTGTTCTTATATGGATGAAGGAAATAATAGATCTTTTTGTGTATGCGAGAGAGAGAGAGAGAGAGAGAGAGAGAGAGAGAGAGAGAGAGAGATAGTCTTTTCCCTGAGAATTTTGTTGTCTGGAGGTGTTACTTTCAGAGCACCGCCACTTCCTGTGGAGTTGCCGCTAATTGTCATAAGGCGGCGCTGGTTGAGACGAAGGCTTTCATTAAAGACAGACGGATTCCTTGTGTCGTTCTTACCACTTACGTGCTGCTGATGCAATGGTACCCATTGATGAGCAATCATTCCACAGCAATAATAACCTTTTATTTTTCTTTTGTCAGTATTATATACGGGTTTATTTTTGCGTTTTGTAATATTATCGATCAAGTGGTTCTTTTCGGTGTTACTTCTAGGGATGCTGTTGACTCCTGTGATTGCAAATTTTGCTAGTTTGCTTAGCATTTTTCTGTAGCGATGACGCAATTAGTGCAGAAGAGCAGAGATTTTATTCTTGCAAGTGTAATTATTTCTGACTTTGTTGATTTGGGTTTTGCAATATTTGATAACGTATCACTTATACGAATGTCATTTCATTACGTCATTGTAATTGTCGCTTCTGGGTTAAGCTGCATTGTGTGGCTGTGACGACGCAATTAATACGTGATGTTTTTGTAACTGTTTCTCGTATTACAGTTTTCCAGTCGTCTATCGCAAGAGGTCTCTTTTCAGCTATAAACCCCAAACCCCCTGGTGGCACCCACCACCTTATTGTGAGTCACCCTGAGGTAACTTGGCGCCTGTCGAAGGTGACGTGATATTCGTCGTGTCCGCCCTTCCGGACGCCTTCGTCGGGAAGGTCTTGGTGCAACCGGTGGCTTTGTTTCGATCAAAATAAAAAAATAAAAAAAAATTGCTCCAGACACCTTTTTTGTTATTGTGCATTCTATTGTGTGTGGTCGGTGACTTTTGTGTGCTTGTTTGTGTGTGTGTTGGGGAGTGTGGGAAGGCGGTTGTAAAATTTGGCATCGTAGATCAACTTGCGGATTTTATTTTATCATCTTGATTATTTTAATCACTTTACGTATATATATATATATTATATATATATATATATATATATATATATATATATATATATATGTATATATATATATTTGTTTGTTTATTTATCCACCGTAATCTCCTCGTAAAAAACATTATGTGATTCATTTTAATTTTTTGATAAGAAAGGAAAATTTTTTTGGCAACATGCAAACCAGTGTACTTCATACATCGTTTTGTAAGGTAAAGTTTTATGATTTTCACATACGTAAATTTTCCTTTCTCAAATTTCCATGAATAGTCATTCACAATACGTGGTTAGAATACTGTATATATATATGTTTAAGGTAATATTTATTTATTATAAGTTTAGGGTAGATTAGCGACGATCACCCGTCCAATCTGTGGGCGGTTTCCCAAAAAGTCAGTCATTGTCTGTTTTAACGTGCGCTGACTTAGCAATGGCTTGTTAGAGCGTTTTTTTTTTCTTTTTTTTTCTTTTTTTTTACACTCCGTTAAGTAATCATGGTTTATTACTTCAGGTTTAAGCCTTCTCTTATAAGGTATTATCGTGCGTTGGCAAGTTACTGGAATTTCTCGTGTAATATGAATTAGTCGCAGAGTGAATGATAAGGAATGTAATATATTTGTTCTTGAAGACCTTTCAGGCACAAGTGTAATACATGGCTTAATTGTCATATGTACTTTTGAGTATGTATAGGTCTGCTAATCATATTATTTTACTTCATATATTCTTCTAATTATGGTGCTTCTTTTCTTCACATACGAGACATAAGTTTTGTATTTGATTTTGAACAAATTATTTACATAATGTATTGCATACTTTGTCAGGATGTTGTATTTCCTACCGCAATATAAAATATTTCTTTTAGTCCACTCTTTGCACCAACGACTTCCACATATTAACATCGCGTGCCAAGAGAAGAAGCATTTCATGTTTAACCAGAGATCAGAGGAAAATA
>NC_087202.1:20535721-20588221 GCF_015104395.2 Macrobrachium nipponense
CGCCATATGTATAGTGTGCAGAGGGGTGGAGGCCGAACATACGTATAAGTACGCATGCGTGAGTCACCGTAGTTTGGGCGGCGACGCCATGGCCAACCCTCCTCCGACGGGGAGTAATGTCCTGGCTTTAATCTTTACCTCCTCGCAGCACGGAACTCCGGAGGACACGTCTGGGGTCACCGTGGCGGAGGCACGAGACGAGGGTCTGTTGGTTCTTTATCTTTTCCGTGAGAAATAGCTGATTGGAAGCGAGCGTCCTCTCTGATCAAAGCCTGCTTCGTACTCTTCGGTCTCCCTGGTTGGGTCGATTCTAGTCATTGTTTGATTGTAGTTCTGTTAACTTTTGGTGTTTCTTGGGTTATTTTCATAAGAATGAAAATGCCCCTTTTTCCCAAAGTAATATAACCTTGACATGTTTAGTATGACTCTACCTCAATGCAAACTAATTACTGTTCTCGTCATTTTTTTCTTCAACTCACTTTCAACAGGAAGAGCTTTGAACGTTTTCGTTGCTAATTGCAGTAAAGTTTTTTTTATTTATTTAATTGTTAGCATATTTCTTGTAAAACATTTCCATCACTCTTTCAGCGCTTTGCTTATTCTAAAAATAATTTTGTTACCGTCTAAAATCTGGTAGTATTGAGAAAGGGCTGTTGTATCTACGTATATTCTTAGAGGTGGTGGCGATATATCCGCATTGTCAGAGGACTGAATTTTGTCAATCTTTTTACTTCGATAGTTGTGGGAGTTGAATAAATTCATTTATACCTTGTAGGACCGATGACCTTGGAATATCCCGATGTGGAATGTATGGGAAATGTTATTTCGTTAAGAGATAGATTCATGACCTTTTGTTACATGGTTTGCACTTGGACTTATATGGTTGGAAGAACCGTGAACCACGCCTGTTACTTATGCTAAGGAGCCTCTTAACAGTCTCCCGTATGTTTAAAATAGCTTTGTCGCAGGCATATACTGGACTCCTGTATTGTACAAATATACTTAATTGAAAGAATATGCGTAATTCCTTAGAGCTAAATGGTACTCTTGATTCACTTATATCTAGGCCGACTTGTAAAATCCGAAATAGAAATATTAATGTTACGGGAAACACCATTTCATCATATTAGGACAGAATGCTTTATTGTACCATCGTGCGGGCGGATCTTCGGCCTTGAACGTGTCTTGTACGCCCATTTCTTTGTTGTCCGTTCTTATACAACTATAATGAAACAGAATGATTACTCTTAGGCCATGCTGATGCATACAGATTACAAAAAGTTACGGTAGTTTTAATAAGATATATTTCATGGCGACTCATTTTTGTGTCAGAGAGAGAGAGAGAGAGAGAGAGAGGAGGAGAGAGAGAGAGAGAGAGAGAAATATTTTTTTTTTTTCAATTTCTGCTTTGTGTTAGTGTGTGTGTGTGCTTATGTGTGCGCTCTCTCTCTCTCTCGCGCGCGCGCGCGCGTGTGAGCTCATGGTTATTCAAATTAGCAACGGAGTCTATCTTATACGCCCACAATATAGAAACTGAGAAACGGGGAAAGTAAAATGATTTGTGCAAATACATAAAGGGTAGACTATACATTTTTCTTACATGTACGTATTCTATATATACATACATACATGCCAATACGATTAGATATATTATATGTACCATGTATATATATATATATATGTATATATATATATATATATTAATTATATATATATAAGATAATTATATATATAATATATATAGGTACACAACACACCACACTTTATAGATATACATACATACAATACCATACAAACAAACAGACATACATACACATACACACACACACACACAATATATATTATAGTATATTATATATTATATATATATAATATAATATATATTAATGGAGAGAGAGAGAGAGATGAGGAGAGAGAGAGAAGAGACAGAGAGAAGAGAGGAGAGAGCTGGGTTATCCGAATGGCCGATTCAGTCGGCACTTGTAGCAAGAGCATTGCCAGAGTAATTCCCTCGGTTAGCATTTCGCGTCTCCTTTTCCCTGGCCGGGTATTTTGAAGTGATTGATGACCTCAGAAACGTTTTCCCTTGTCCCATCTTTCTCTTCCTTTGTCTCCGTAACGAGATTACCCCAGCCTCTAACTTTTGGCCGGTGGCACTCACCGTAATTGCCCACCTGCCTACTTACCTCCAGGTGGGTTCTTTTACCCCTGCCTCGCCCCGTCAAATCTCTCTTGTCTTTTCCCGTTAGGCTCTTTGTACTCTTCGGCTGGATTTTTTACTTTTCCCATCTGGCGATCACTTCTATCTTTAACATTCTAGTGTTTTTTTATTTTGGGATCATTTTAATTATATCAAACCCTGACTGTATTTCCCATTACCTTCTGTTACTTCTGTATTTCTATTCCTCTCTGTTACGTCTTTCAAGTGAATTACATATTCTTTATCTTTAACGTGATAGAGATTCCATTGAATTATTTTTACTAAATATCGTAATCTTTGTGTATTTCCTTTTACCATGTTTCCGATGAACACCATATTTTTTGGAAGCCTGAATTTCAAATCAGTGGCCCCTGTGCTTCTTCTAGCCCCTGTGGGCTTGTTCCATATGAATAGGGTTTATCCTCTGAATGATAATAATAGCTGAAGATACTGAGGGATTGAATATCTGCTGTAAAGATATTATGTTTTTCACTTGAGGAAATTGCTTCTGTAAATAAACACTCGCCAGATTTTAATTTCCGTATCAGCATTTATTCATATGCATGTGTGTAACATATATATTTTGTGCATACATTTCCATAATTACTGTATTCAACTGAAGTCTAAAGAATAGAGCAGCCGATATGAAACGACAAAAAGAATACGATGTTTTCCATAAAAAAAAATCTAATACAAAGCAGTCACTTTCTATTGTCTCGTTCCTCAGTCACTCGTGGGGATATTAGACCGTAAATGATATAGCTCTATAATTCAGTATTATATCAATAGATGCGTTTTTGTTTAGCTGTAGCTTTAAAAAAATGCTACATTAGCAACCCAACTTCAGTAAACTTTTCCCTCTGCTGTATAGTCTGGCTGGGAGATAATTAGCGCTTACTTTTTTGAGATTCATTATCATTATTATTAATTGGAGGCGATTTTTTATTGGCTGTTGAAGCCGGTGGAGAGGGACCGGGGGGCTGCTCTTCCAAGTGCCTGGGAGCTAATAAGAGGAGGGGCCCCCACCCCCGTTTCGGCAGTCGATCAAAGTCGCCTAAATAATTTCTGAATACGTGGGTATGAATACGCCATTATTATTATTATTATTATTATTATTATTATTATTATTATTATTATATTATTATTATTATTATTATTATTATTCTTCTCTTCTTCTTCTTCTTCTTTTCTTCTCTTCTTCTTCTTCTTCTTCTTATTATATTATTATTAGTTATTATTATTATTATTATTATTATTATTTATTATTAATATTCTTGTTCTTCTTGTTCTTCTTCTTGTTTTCTTCTTCTTCTTCTTCATTATTATTATTATTATTATTATTATCATTATTATTATTATTATTATTATTATTATTATTATTATTATTATTATTATTATTATTATTATTATTATTATTATTATTATTATTCAGATATTTAAACTGCAACGAAAACACTGTGCATCTTAGAAATATGGTAATGTAAGTGTTGAGGTAATTATATCGAGGATTAAAGAGAGAGAGAGAGAGAGAGAGAGAGAGAGGAGGTAATGGTTACAGTGGTAACACATGCGTGGAATTAATTTCTTAAGACATTAGGTGAATAAGGTATAAATAGCGGCTTTTGCAGCTTTGAAATATAATTATGAATACATCTTGCACCCATAAACCACAGCTTCCTCTTGTTTATAGTCTTCCGAAAATCTTCTCAGAGTGTTTTTTCAAAATTGGGTAGAATGAGTTCAAATAGCACAAGTAAAGCACTACAGTTTTATGTGGTAGGGAAAAATCCTTTTCGGGCGAATGAAATTAGCATGAAAAAACTTTTTAAAACGACATGATTCTGGTATGAATGCAAAAAGGTGTGTATATATACATGTGTGTGTGTGTGGTGTTTATGTATGTATGTATTTATAGACATATATATATATATACATACACACATATATAGATATACATATACATACATATATATATATGTATGTATATATATAAATATATATATATGTGTGTGTATATATATATATATATATATATATATATATATATATATATATATATATATATTTACTTTCATCTAAAAAAATTTTTTTAAAGGTTTTATATTTCATTCACAATTTCATGCTGTGTATGGAGACTTTTCTTCCGAAATATTTTTATGGTCAAATTAATCTTACTTCAAAAGTTCGTGAAGATCACGACCTCCATCTACTCTTCAGACTGTTTTACGGTCTTCTGTTGATTGAAGATTTATCCAGTCGGGGAAAACCCAGAGGTAGTTTACCCTCATTGCGTATTGGAGGATCACGCAAGATTTGCATGCACACGACAACATTCATTAAAGTAGCCAACCACAGACCTATATAGTGGCAAGCTGTTATTCACCAATGGCTTTTATTTCTCTTAAAATTCCTAGCATTGGTGAATGTTTGGAATGATAAATATAAATTAGATATTTCAACTAATTTATAAATATAAATTAGATATTATGAAGAATAATATCTAATATAAATTAGATATTATGAAGAAGATTCTCCGAATTTTTGATCGGTGCAATGACCACCCGAGTATTTTAGGACAACGACCCTAAAAGGAATGTCTACCTCCGCATTGGTTATGACAAAATGCCAATAATCATCACAAGATAAAACATACAAGACTGAAGAATAATATATGCTATATGTTCCAGTTCGACAAGAAACGCGAGAAGGAGAAGGCACGACCTGTCTTTCCCCCCAAAAATTGGATTTTGTCCTTTGCAATCTTCTCTTTTCCCCCTCGCAGGGACATGCACGTTCTTCGGCTAATTACGTAACGCGGCTGAGGGGAATTCCAGTGATTAACCTCTAGGATTCTATTCCCTTTGTTCCGTGCTCCGTGGGTGGAGGCAAGCCAGGGCATTAATCTTGCGAATTCCTTCCTCCTCCTCCCCCCAAAAGTTCTACTACTTCCTGCTAGTGGTGGATCGGGTTACAGGTAAATCTGGCTATCTCCTCTTCGCCCAGGTGCTCTTGGTGCTGCTCATGATGTGCCCAGCAGCTGGGAGACAGAAGGATCTGCTGTAATATGGCTGAGCTTTAGTTTTTATGCGATCACGTTTCTTCGATCGTTTTTTCTTTCGTTATATTTCTTTCATCGCAACTATATTCTTTGTTATTTACCCTTATGATCTCTCTCTCTCTCTCTCTCTCTCTCTCTCTCTCTCTCTCTCTCTCTCTCTCTCTCTCTCTATATATAATATATATATATATATATATATATATAT
Source organism: Macrobrachium nipponense (assembly GCF_015104395.2). NCBI lineage: Eukaryota > Metazoa > Arthropoda > Malacostraca > Decapoda > Palaemonidae > Macrobrachium > Macrobrachium nipponense. The sequence continues at coordinate 20,541,185 of NC_087202.1, forward strand.
ATATATATATATATATATATATATATTTGGCAACAAGAGAGACACTGATCTTCTTATCCAGGTATTTGAAGCCAAATTTTGACGTTGTGTTCAATTAATAATAAAATTATGGGTCATTAGTCATCACAATTTCTGTATGTGCACACAGACACACACACACAACACACACACACACACACATATATATATATATATATATATATATATATATATAATCATTTACCAAAATTATCACTCTAAGTTACAACATTTTGCTTTTTGCAAGTAGAAATGGTTAGGGGTAATAACGGGATAACTTCTAGCTTCACTTCGTTGACAGACAGCAGCAATTGAAAGGTAAGAATAAAGCCAGTTGTAAGGCAGAGAGAGAGAGAGAGAGAGAGAGAGAGAGAGAGAGAGAGAGAGAGAGAGAGAGAGAGAGAGATATTTTAAACAGCTTTGCCACAGACGCCTCTTGCTGCTCCAGCGCATTCGGCTCTTTGACAGTGACGTAGGCGACTTCGATGTGCCAATCAAAGACGCCTCAGAGGTGTACTTATGACGCAAGAGCGCAATGCTTAATTGAGAATCAAGTACAGGGTTTATGGAATGAAATTAAAGCCTACCTGGGAGTCTCGCAGAAATCACAGTGTGAAGACATGAGTATGTATATATCCATAGGAGACCGTTTCGAGACATCACGTCTCCTCGATAGTGTGGATAATTGCACTTAGCGATTCAAACTATCATATTCATCGGGAATGTGATAACGGGCATTTGACATGGTTTTAGGATTTTTATGATATTTCATTAGTTATGCATGTCGTAGGTACTGTATGTGCAGGAATAAATTTTTAAGCAGTCTTTCTGGAATTTTTGAATAAGTTTTTTTAATTTATTTCTCGTTTTCATGTTTCCATTAGTATGCATGTCGTAGGTACTGTATGTGCAGAAAATTTTTTCAAGCAGTGCTTTGTGAATTGAATAAGTTTTTTTTTTTTCAGTTTTGTCTTTAAAGTTTTAGACATTTTCTCAATGCTCAGGTTTTCACTTAGTAAATGCATTCATGTCGTTTCAAAGACATTGTTTTTAATTTTAACGCATTTTAGATGCGCTCTCTCTCTCTCTCTCTCTCTCTCTCACAGACTTGAAATGCTCTCTATATTTGAAGATCAATTTGTGTATTCTAAACGGTCAACGGTTCATTTTCTCAACTTCTGTTACTAGTATTTCGTCCACTTTCCCTTATATCTGTCATATTTAATGTTTCATTGAGAATAGACTTGTAACTACGTAATATCCAAGCTATCTTCCGCGGGACTTCAGATAATATTGAAAAAAACGAACGAAAGGAGTTTTTCTCTAGGGAATTCTACAGCCTACTGCCTCCTGTGTCATTTTAAGCAACCATTTCATTGTGTAACGTAATAGCTTTTCTTTTTTCTCATTGTACGTTCGTTGATATTGTTCGTCTTTATTTCTGAATTATAGCACACTGAACGTTATTCCCTGATATTCAAATAAACAATTCTTACAGGCTTCATGTTGTTAGACAGTAATGTGCATTTGTTCAAATTAATTACCAAAATAGCTCCCAGTGCTTGGGCTTGTCCCTAAATTTCATTATCCACCCATCCATCCAAATTAATGTTAGTATACCTTTGTGGCTTAGAGGTGCAGTATTTCACGTTTGAAATTCGTGATTTTTAACCTCCAACTGAAACTATTAGAAAGATCAGTGATTCACTCAAAGGAAAACCGAGAAACAGAAGTGGTAGAATTTAATGGATGTCATCAATTCAGATAACACGAAGTCAAATTCAGTCCCCTTTTTTTTTTCCCTGATGCTTCCAAAATTTTTCTTCATTGGCAGGCATATTTGGATTTTCGTTGTTGAGAGAGAGAGAGAGAGAGAGAGAGAGAGAGAGAGAGAGAGAGAGAGAGAGAGAGAGAGAGAGAGAGAGAGAGAGAATGTGTTTGAGCTCTTACAGGCCAAAGGTCATGCTTGTTCAGTTGTCTTTTAATCGTCCCTAAGGAAAGTTGAATCAACAGCAATGACCTCCTGGCTACGTGGGAACGAAGGTACCTTTGACAGCCTAAGTAGTTATATCTACAGAGAGAGAGAGAGAGAGAGAGAGAGAGAGAGAGAGAGAGAGAGAGAGAGAGAGAGGGCGTAATCTTTTTATGTTACTTTCTCTAATAAGCTTAAGTAATTTACTTTTGTATTGATGAAGCTCGTGAAAAAAAATATAATTTCAATTTTTCAAAGGTTAGAAAAAATATTAATACTTCCTTTTTTACTGAGGTTCAGAAAAAAATATTTAATTTTCTTTTTTTTTGAAGTTCTGGAAGATATTCTTCTATTTTTCTTTGGTTAAAGGTAAAATGTCTTTTTTTCTCTCTCACTTTTCAACTTTTCTGTTTCTGAAGTTCCGTGAAAAAGAAATTTTCTTCCCCACTGTTGAAGTTCAAGGGGGAAATGCTTCATACACGCTGAAGTTAAAAAAAAAATTCTTCTCTGATAATATTCTGAAAATATTCTATTAAAAGCTTCACTGATTGTTTACTGATGTTTTAATACAAATAACCGTAAAACATTTTCTTGGTCCATTTTGGCTTTTCTGCAAACTCTTTTCTTGTATCAAAAAAGGCCGAGAATGATGGCGTCATTAAGAGTTTACTTGGTGGGAAAGGAAAAATAAAATATCGGTACTCTGGGAATTTCTTACTCCACTTGGATCAGTCTCTCTCTTTCTCTCTTTAATTTTTTGTTTGCTAATGTTCGGCTAACTTACGGATTCCCTTTTCCCAAACGAAGAGCTGTTTTGGCAATGTTATTCTCTGCTTGGAGAAACATTGTATTATGTATGTTTTGTTTTTGTTATATTGGCGTTCATTTCTAGAGAGGAGTTTGTTCCATGTTAGATTTTGTTATAGAAACCTGCAAGAAGCAGTGTAAACCTACTATATTCTTGTGATGCATTTGTAAGACGAGTTCATTATGAAAGTCAAATGCAATCGTATCAGTATGTAAAGTATAGTTTCTAGGATTCTCGAACCAGTGCCATGCTTTGAATGAAATCATTATCAATATTTTATAAATTGAGGCTCACTCACGATACCATTTTCTCGAGTAGAGCCTTAGGCCGTATCATCTAAACTAAGCACCTCCAAATGAGAACTATCAATATAACTGACAGTTTTCCCGTTTAGGGCTTGGATCCAGTGACAGTTTAGAGTTAAATGACTATACAGTCTAGCTGCAAAATTGATCAAAATTTCGAAGGCGTGCGGTGGTCAGACGCAAGTCATTTTCAACTTACCGGGATAACCACGTGTCTCTCATTTAATAAACAGTCGACCTGTTCATTGGAATTCTTGCTTTGACTAACTCCATTGCGTGAGGTAATTTATGATACTGTTTGGCTGTTTTTCGTTAAGGGTATTATAAGACCTTTTTTTCATTTAATCATAATGAATCAGGCCTGATTAACGTATGAATTCTTTCTTATTCATTTGAATGTTTGTTTTATTTTTTTATTGTATTTTGTTTTTTTAAGTGATAGAAAGAAAATTTTATTATGTTTATCTAATTGTAGCCCTCCTCGACTGTGTCGCTTCGTTTTATATAATATATATATTTATATATATAATATATATATATATATATATATATATATGTGTGTGTGTGTGTGTGTGTGTGTGTGTGTGTGTGTGCGTGTGTGTGTATATGTGTGGGTATATACATACATATATATATATATATATATATATATATATATATATATATATATATATATATATATATATTATAAGGATGCGATCTCGTGCTTTATATTAATGCTTATGTTCTGAATATGTATTCAGTTCAGTGTATTTGTAAATTTCTCCATTAAAAGCTCTCTATCTCTCTTTGCTTATGTAAACGGCTTGGCGTTCAGCAACGTCTCCAAAGATGTTTATGGGAGCACGCTCGTGTTGCTTAGATAATTCCCTCCTCTCCCCCTTCCCATCCCTCCTCTCCCCCTACCCCCATTCCCTTCGCCTATCCCCCCATTTCCCATTCCCCCCCCCAACCCATTCCCTTCTCGCCCTCCCCATTCCATCCCCCCCTGCCACCTCCCCCCGCCCTCTCCTCCCCCTATCATTGTACAGGCAATAGTGCAATGAATCGGAGGCTGCTTCGCTGGCCACTGATAAGGGAAAAGGAACAGGGGCTTAGGCATAAAGTGGATACTCGTAGGTAGTTACCTTCATCACTATAGTTTGATTCTTTAAGGCTGTATATCTTTAAGATTGTATATTACATATCAATACACTCTTTCGCACAGCGAACTTATAAGCCGGAAACGATAACATTAGCTATACTAATGCTATATCTATTATTGGTGCCATTTCCCTCAGACCTTCAGCTAACAGTGGCGTGTGTACTGCCGAACACAAAAACACACACACATATATATACACCATTATATATATCTATATAGTTATAGTGTATATAGAATTAATATATATATATATATATATATATATAAAGAGAGAGAGAGAGAGAGAGAGAGAGAGAGAGAGAGAGAGAGGACTGCATTAGATCATAATTATCAGAACTTACAAACTTTTATTTGCCTTTGGGATATTATCATTTCAAATAAGTATCATATATATATATATATAGATATATATATATATATATCATATATATAGTATATAATATATATAAGTATCGTATCCAGGAATTCAAGGAGAGCTGAAAAAATGAATTATATATATATATATAATATATATATATATATATATATATATAAATATATATATATATATATATTTAAATATAACTGTGTGAGTGAAGAAATAAGAACTGAAGAGAACAGAAAGAGAATCACTGAGATGATCAGTCTTGCCAATCCTGGATACTACCGCCTTTGGTGCTCACTTTCCTGCCAGAGGCGAAGGTCAGTTTATGCTGGTTGGGAGGAGGAGGAGGAGGAAGAGGAGGGATGCAATCTCATCATTTTCGAAACTGGAAGGCGATCTAGTTACTATTTCCGTAATGTCATATCTGTGGCCGCAAGGCGCGTACTCTCCCTCCCCCACCCCATCCCCCTGAATAAACTGTCACCCACCAACCCCCAACTCCTCGCCGCTCCTGCATCCGATCACTTCGTCGTCTTTCATTGTGAAATGGTTGGTTTCGATTTGGTGAATGCGACTTCTGTGATCTGTCGTTTTTAACTTGTTAGTTGTTTCGTATTTTGTTAAAGAGATTGATAATGCTAAAAGAGAGACATTTCAGAGCGTAGCGAAGGCGTGAGTAAGAGGCGGCGTCTACAAACCTACTGATTTATTCAGTTGTTGTTGTTGTTTGAGATTAAGCTGGCCCTGTGCCTGCACGGGCTCTTGCTCCTAGAGCAGCCCGTAGGTATTCAAACAACAAACAGACAGGTCACTAGCTTTTGCGAGCGGAAATGTAGTGTCTGACATGAGGTGAACAAAACAGGTCGTAGTACAATCAACTGTGTTGAAGGATGAAAAGATGTACATAAATCGATGCACAAGACACGAATGAAGTTATGACACACATAGCTGAAATGCTGGCATTGTAATGCATGTGTTAATGATAACATTAATATGAATAGTTCACATTATTAATTTCAAAGTGAAGAGACTGTCTTATAGCCTTTTTGTTTGCACCGATAGTACTCTTTGGTAATCAAGTATGACACTTTTAATGAACTGCTCCATTACTTTTTTAATCGTCCTTATACTAATAATGATAATAATGAGTACCATGTTATGTATGATTAAAGAACTAGGATACTCGTTGCTTGACGCGTTTTAGCATATTCTTTGTCACAGATCCATTCGTTCCTGCATCTAAGCGTTTTAACAAAACGCAGGATTATCTTTAAAACCTCTTTTTAAGGACAATATATAAAGTGGTTCCTATATAAGACTTCAAAACACCAATTTCAGAGAGTTCAGTTGTATATACGTAGCTACCTTATGCCAGCATGGGCTCGAGCTACTGTTGCACCGAAGTGTCTCGGCGGTGAGTTCATTTTTGTGCTCTTATTTCGTTTTTGTTTTAAATCGTGTTTCACTTGATCATTGTTACAAGAAAGAAAGTTCCGCTAAGTCATTGATATTGTTGAAAGTTCTTCTCAAGTTCGTTCTTGCTTCAAGAGGTAAAGTATTTATGTGGCTTTGATTACTACCTCGCCTTTCTTTTCTGTAGGCTTAGTGCATAAAGGCATTGTAACCCTTGTTTAAACCCATAAAGGCAGAGGTCGCAAGCCTCAGATTTAATTTCCTTTGGATGTTCGTTATTCTGAAGGTATAATTAATTTATATTGTTGAAGATTTAATGTTTTATATTATATACATATATATTATATATATATATATATATAAATATACATATATATATTATATGTGTATTTTTGTTTATAGTATATTTATACATATACATACACACAAGATTGACAAACGAATAGATGAAGCAAAAATGAGGGATGAGTATGGACCTTCCTTAAAGCGAAAGAATTTGAGGAAATTGTTGAACGAGCAATACACTACTGACAACAAGAAACTGTGAAGTGTTTCGGATAACAACAAGTTAGGAACGAAATACACAAACACATTATATATATATATATATATATATATATATATATATATATATATATATTGATTAAAATAACATTGTAAGTCGAAATGAATACTAAGGAATGAATGACAGAAGCTTTCCTTCAGCATGAATAAAGAACTGAGGAGATCGAAAATTGTCTCTCAGAGCAACTGTTTCTGCTTCCTAGTACCCGATCCAGCTCTTTTCACTCATTCTGTTCTGCATGAATCTCGAAGAAGGTGATGTTCTCATTGCACCTGATTTCTCTCAAGAGGAATGCCTGGGGCAGGAGAGAAAATGTTACCAACAGGTGCAGCAGCGGTTCCTTTAACCGAGAGAAAGATGCTACGCTTGTTTTTGTCTCTTTATTGATTTGCATATGTTTGTGAATCGGCCCTCCCCTTTTTTAATGTTCTTCTCAAACAAAAGAGAACTGGATGTTTAGCTTTCTAGTGTCCCTTTTTTGTCATGACTAATTTTAATTCATTATCTGGCAGTTATTTGCCTTTGTTTTGCTTGGCACCCTATTTACATTTTATTTTATGTATTTTTAGCTTTGTATGCAATGAAGTCTCAAGATACTACATCACACTGTTTTTTATGAAGTATATGACAACGTATGAAAAGTTGAAGTCACTTACTTAAGAACCTAAGCATCTGCCTTTGAACTGCGTGTTCTAAGTTTAAAATTAAAGATTTGCAGAGGACATTGATAGACATGGATTTTGTGCCGGTAGATTTCCCCTCCGACAAACTCCTGGATAACTTTGGCGATGTATTACAGCTTCATTTAGGAGAAAGGAAATTGAATAATGGGATGGTTTTGTTGAGGGAGTTTGTGGACAGAATTCTTGAGGGTGATATAAGGAAATTGATTTAGATCTGGTTCCACCTAATTCATGTGTGTTACTTTACTCTTGATGTAAAATATCGATTTTATGTGTTCCTTACACTCTTTGGGAAACAATAAAAAGCACGAGGAGACAGCTTTCATAATGAACTAATAATGGTGATAAAGTTTACTGGAAGGTCAGGTGACATCAAGTATAAATGATTGAGTAATCAACGAAGCTCATAAATGAGAGACTATGCCTGCCGTATGGATTGGCGGCAAGAGAAGCATTCTTTAATTATAAGATGCACATTGGCATATTCACACTGAGTTCAGACTCCCAGGATCCATGTAAACGGCGAAACACTCAGAAAAAAGGGCCATTTCACGGTGGTCCTGCGATTTCCCTGTACTCTCCCAAAAGGGAGACGTTTACGATACGTGATAATTATAGGTATTGTATTCATTCTCTTCTACTCCCAGACTATAAGGAACTGCTACAGAGGAGAAAGCGTGAAGAGTGAGTAGTTCTTTAAGCGAGGAAGAAAACTTAGGGTCCTTACATTCGTGTTCGTCCGTGACAGATTATCTCTCGCGAGATAAAACTGAACGAAGTGTTATGTTTCACTTTAGGCCTTTGGTCGGCCGACCCTTATACGCAGGTTGAGTACATCACACCTGTGAGCAATAACCTACGACGTTTAACTGAAATTCAGTTATGTCCTTGATGCCTTCATTTCTGTACGTTTTACTTGGTATCTCAAGGCCTGGGTCGCCAGTTTATTGGCATCGAAATGATTTCATGTGCATAAATTCTAACGTAGCAGTATTTTTTCTTTATTCCAACATTTGCCTCAATTTAAACATAACAATATTGTTAAAAATTCCGCCATTTATATAAATTCCGTTAAACAAATTCCGTCATATGCCTAAATTCCGTTAAAAACATTCCGCCATTTCCCTAAATTCCGTTAAAAATTCTGTTATGTGCCTAAATTCCGTTACAAAATTCCGCCATTTGCCTAAATTCCGTTACAAAATTCCGTCATATGCTTAAATTCCGTTAAAAATTCGACCATTTGCCTAAATTCCGTTGAAAAAATTCCTTCATATGCCTAAATTCCGACAAAGCAATATTGTTAATAAAATCTGTCATAACCGAAATCTTTACATACAAATATTGTAAAAAAATTCCTTATTTGCCTAACTTCTAACAACAATATAATAAAAAAATTCCTTAATTTGTCTAAATTCTAAAAGCCATATTATTAAAATATTCAGTTATTTGTCTAAATTCTTACAACAATATTATTAAAAAAATTCCGTCATCTGCCTAAATTCTAACAACAATATTTTTAAAAAATTCCGTTATTTGCCTGAATTCTTACAACGTTATTAAAAAGTTCCGTCATTTGACTAGATTCCAACATAACAATATAGAACTGACTGTCAAGTATCGTTGAGTGCGAATTCCATAAGTACAGTCATTCATTCATAATTCAGGGCAGGATGAAGTTGATAATTCATTATTAATTTGCATATCTGGGTTCAATCGCTCATTGACAGAAACATTTGCTTTGTGAGAATTCCATGCGTTTATGTTTTCACGTCTGGCATATTATTTCTACGATCAAATATTCTTGAGATCCCTTTATATATTGTATTTTTATGTGTCTTCTTTGTAAATATGTTTAGGTATGAAGGACAATTATTCCAAGCCATATTTAGCTTTGCGATGAAACTTATGTAAAATTGGAAATAAAGAAAATTGCATTCATTCACAAAATAATTAAGGCTGTCTAGTACCAGGCATTTTTGTATTGCAAACGAAGTTACTCATGCTTATGGAAAGCCATACTTCAATGTCATACTTTATCAAGTAAAAGCAAAATAGAAAATAAAAATGTGGTAAATAAGAAAACAAAGAAATTGCATATTTTCGACGAATGCAGACCATGTCCCCTGCCATGTCTTTGTGTGTTGCATACCAAACGGTGGTTCAGATTACGCGGCGCTGTGCAAGCATAGCTATATTTGGGTTGAAGGCGTCGGGATGACGATGGATTCTTACTCGGACTCGATTTCCGTAGTTCTGTCGTTATACGGAAACTGGTTTAACGTTTGTATTTTTCAGTATTTTATTCATTATATGTATATTACAGTTGTTTTTAATGCTAAGTGGAGTTTATGGTCGTTTGTTGATGTGCATTTATTGATATTTTCGTGGATACATTTATGTTATTTAGTTGATATATTTTAAACGAGTGATATATTTACTTAATCAAACAAACACAATCGTGTTTGTGTGTGTGTGTGTGTGTGTGTGTGTGTGTGTGTATATATATATATATATATTATATATATTAATATATATATATATAGATATATATTATAACATATACCTATATATATATAAATATACCATTATAATATATAAAGATAATAGATAACATATATATAGATGATACTAAAATATATATATATATATATATATAATATATATATATCTTTATGCGAACTATGGAATTAACCACTGTCTTATACACAGAGCCACACCGAAAACTAATGGGAATAACTATCAGAGGAACATGTAAGACTCAACACATGAGAAACCACTATTTTCTTAATTTTTCTTTCCTCCATAATCGTGCTTAGAATCGTCTCGACATTTACTTATTTCCGTTATCAGATGCTCATTTCCTTTCCTTGTACTTTTGCAAAAGCACTAAGAATTATCTGCTTCTCTCGCTTAAGGTAAGGAATGTTGGGATGCTGACGGCATTGTCAGCGATGTTTAGCTTTCGCGTGTTTTTGTGTGCGTATGTGCGAGCGCTCTTGATGTGCGTATGTTTGTGTTTGCATAGTAATGCGAGAGGCCATTCCTTCACCCTTTCTGCCCCTAAACCCGTCAATACATATTCGGTTACCTTTTAGTATGGAAGAGAGATTGAGTTTCCTTCGATATACATGCGTATATTTTTGTATGTGTGTAAACATATATTCAAATATTTATGTACATAAGTTAGAGACTATGTACATATCTATTTCAATATCACATTCTATCTCACATTTTTAAGCTATGTGTATTTCATTTGTATATACATAGAATGTATTACGATACATATTTATATAAATATGCTCGGAAGGAATGTGTATGACAACTGCACTGGTTAACGTATGTGTGATACCATGTTAAATATATTTAGCTTAGAGATAAGTATCAAATCACGACTGTGAAATTGCAAATGAGGCCGTGATATGATCTCACGAGAGAATGATCTTGGTCCAATTAGTGATGCCACTACCAAGATGCTGAATTACAGATCATATCTGTAATCTGATATATTATGTGATAATTGCTCTTTTCTATACGGAGAATAAATGCTTTGTTGATATTCACCATTGCAGCGATCGTGATTCACTATTCACTGTTACGGGGATCATAAACTGCGATTATATGGTAGATTAGATTAGTTAGGTATTCACACAACTAGATTACAGTCTCCATCATGACAGTAGAAATGACATTCTCTTCGCTTTATCTATCTTGAGTAGCGATGTTTTCTTGTCTGCGATTTTAGTGACGCAAAACACGTCCCTTTCTCCAATTCCCCAACCCCACCCCACCAGGATCTGCTGGCGTAATGTCTCATATTCATTAGGTAAAAATCAGATAGGCGGATGGCGCACCCCCAAAAAATATTTTGTCAATTTTTGACAGTAGCATCGCATAGCATCGTAATTGACAGTTAGCATATGTTTAATAAATGTTAATTTAAATGTTGTTGTTATTATTATTATTTTTATTTTATTTATTTATTTTTTTTCTTGCTTTATCACAGTCCTCCAATTCGACTGGGTGGTATTTATAGTGTGGGGTTCCGGGTTGCATCCTGCCGTAGGGTCCATCCCTCTTCTTACTATGTGCGCCGTTTCTAGGATCACACTCTTTTGCATGAGTCCTGGAGCTACTTCAGCCTCTAGTTTTTCTAGATTCTTTTTCAGGGATCTTGGGATCGTGCCTAGTGCTTCTATGATTATGGGTACGATTTCCACTGGCATATCCCATTTCCTTATTTCTATTTTCAGGTCTTGATACTTATCCATTTTTTTCCCTTTCCTTTCCTCTTCAACTCTGGTGTCCCATGGTATTATTATTATTATTATTATTTATTATTATTATTATTATTATTATTATTATATTATTATTATTATTATTGCTGCTGTTGTTGTTGTTGCTGTTGTTCAGAAGAACAAATCCTATCCATATGAAACAAGAAAACAGGGGTCACTGACTTGAAATTCCAGCTTCAAAAGAATATGGTGACTATTAGAAAGACGTAAAAAAAGATAGTAGGAAATGCAGAAAAAATAGATCAGTTAAACGAAATTAGAAAAGGAAAAAATGAATTAACAAAGTAGTAACTAAATAAAAATAAAGTCAGTAAATAATAAAATACAAGGCGAATGACTTTCCGGTAGTAATTCATTGCAGTGCTTCTTCACTGCCTTATAAAAGATGATAAATTCGGTTAAAAAGGGAACATATATACAAAGGTTACTTTTGATTCCTACTGACAATGTTAATTGAAATTGATTAAATTTGATTGATATTTCATGAGTATTAGATCATTGAAGGCAGTAACTTGCCGCTTACATTTTTATGAAGTCATTTTTAATTCAGCCACTCTTCATTCTGAAAGGTGTAGGCTTTAAAGTAACATGCCCCAGCTTTCGGTCAACTGGAGAGGAATGTTACAAGTCGGTAGGTCGACCGTAGTTCTGAAGATTTTAGAAATCGTCCATTTTTTCTGCTTGTACCAGAGCACGCGTATGAAAGCATGAGTAAAATGACGGTATTAAAAAAGAAATCCAAGGGGGTCAAAGCAGCCCGCCACACCTTCAAAGTGTGGTCCTCTTATCTACGCTTTCGCAGGACTGGAGTCACGATCACATTCTGCGAGTGTCTGGTCTGAAGAAATATGCTACGCGCTGTTATTGCCGTATTGAATAACAGTAACTTGGTTTGAATGCATTTCTTCACTGTTATATCACAGGCCCATTTTGTTATTTAATTTAGATAGCATGTACATTTGGTATGTATAACTGTACCATTACGTTTTGATCCCAGCCATCTTCGTTCGACGGTTATCTCCCACTGAATCCTGAGTATGCCACATTCTCCCGCTATCGTGTCTTCTTCGTCACTTCCTGGATTTCTTCTTATGGATTCTAAAGCTTGATCGATATGTTTTGACTCTTTTGGGGCCGCACGAAGTATTTCCATTGGTGCTGTTGTGCGGAAATGAAGCTTCACGTGTTAAAAAAAAAAAACTTTAAAAAAAAAAAAAAAAAAAAAAAAATTAGCTATCCTTCGTATGAATGTGATTATTTTTCATATTTTGACTGTATTGTTAGCAAATGGAAAGTCTTTTATATAAACCGTTAATGTACAGTTATAGCCAACAATGACATTGTTAACATACATAAATATCATCGTAATTGGTGTACGTGATAGTATTCCAAGAACCGGTTCAACGAGAATGTCGCCAGCTGTTTTGACGGGTTCATTCAGCGGCATTGTTGAGAAACATTCTTTCTCACATCGCCGACAGAGAGAGAGAGAGAGAGAGAGAGAGAAGAGAGAGAGAGAGAGAGAGAGAGAGAGAAACTGTTTGTGAGACCGTTGAAAATTGCAAATTTTTTTATGTAAAGGAACATTATTTGAGTGTTTGTTTATTGATATCGGAAAATTATAAGTAACCTTATGCTACCTAGGTACAGGACCAGATTATATCATTATTTGAGTGTTTTGTTCATTAATATTATTTATATATGTATATATATATATATCAAATATTTATATATATAATAAATATAATATACATATATATAATAATTATGTATAATTGCATATATGTGTGTGTGCGAGCGTGCGTGTGTGTATTATTTAGTTTTCTATTCTAATTGGAAAAAAATTACCCAGTCTACTTTTTGATTTAATAAGACAAGGCAAATAAAAAAAAAAGAAAAATACACTTTCCCCACGTGTGTATGTGAATGTCTGCAGTACTTTGAACCTTGCAAATTTTATACGAACTTTTCTTTCCCCACCGTAATCAAGTGACCGTATCCATTCACCATTTACAGATTTGTTTTCATTTTTCGTTTCATTCAGTGCATCTTAACAGAACGGGTTTGTGAACGAAACAGTGAACACTTGGTTTCTGTCAAAATGAATGTTGTGTGACACCAGTTGACAAGTCTTCGTTGACATAAACTCTGTTTTTTATTTATTTATATACTTATTCATTTATTTCTTATATTTTTTGTTTACCGAGAAGTCGACACTAAGTCATCTTGTTTCCCTGTCAATAGATAATCTTGTCTTATTTTTAATGCAGTCGACCACCGTATTATTTAACAATTTTACTCTCATCTTACGGTAAAATTCTCAATACCGCATCACCAAATAATTTTGCTTTCCTTCCAATTTATTCTCGTCAGCCTTATGTCATTCATGATCCGTATTAAAGCTCAAATCAGTATGCTGTCAAATATCTTTTCCTTTTCCTTTTGAATCGTCCTCCGGACGTCGTCACCTTTTGCGAAAGGCTTAGTTGTAGGATTCATATTATTGCTGTGATGAAGTTTAGTGGCATTTAAATACACGTATAAAACATGCTTGTCTGCGCCGCTGCTACGCGCATGCATAACGCATCGCCGACACCAACATCGGCGTCTTTGTGGAGCCTCCGGAGGAGGAGCGAGGAAGCTTTTGTAAGAAAAAAACAGTCAAGTTTTTTATTGGGGGGGAACGACCTCCCCTTTTCTACATTACCCTGAGGAGAGGTCAGGAGACCATTCGCCGGAAGAATAAGAAAACAGACAGACAACGCGCGCGAGCGCCCAAGTCGTGGTATAAACACACACGTCTCGAGTATCCTTAGCATTCAGTCTTTCACCATCTTTCTCATGCTTAGACAATAAAAATGTAAAAAAAATTAAACGTGATGTGATTTTTTTTTCTCTCTTTTTTGTTTGTAGCGTTAGCATGATTGGCTCAACGCTTAAGGATAACGGGCATAATGGACTCTCGGGATTCTTTGGCTTTATGATTCTCTCTCTCTCTCTCTCTCTCTCTCCGTATGGAATAGCTGTCGCCTTGTGATGAATACAAATGAGCCTTCACGTTTTATTAGCCTTATTTAAAGTTTTCATGTCGGCGACGAAGTATATTATGAGAGAACCGACAATCGAGGGTGTGCAGACGATAAAATATAGATGAAAAAGAATGATTAGATATAAGTAATCAATGCAACATTTTGCAGAAAAAAAGGTGAATGATAACACTGGAGGAAATTGTAGTTACAGGCTACCTGAATGCTCTCAATATTTTTATGGTCAAAATACCCGTAGTAGGGTAGTTGCAGTCAATGCACCTCTAACTGTGCGCTGTACACATCACTTAAAAGGTTCTTTGCAGCGTTCCTTCTGTCCCTAGCTGTAACTCCTTTCATTCCTCTTCCTGTACGTGGGTTCATTTTCTCTTTCATCTTACTATCCAACCTCTCCTAATAATTGTTTCACATTTTTCCTCTTTTTGCACCGTTAAAACCTTTTTTACTCTCAATTTCCCTTTTAGTGCCTTTGGCATAAATTTTGTGTTCCATTCCATTATTCCATGGTCAAAATACTTCGACTTTTTGGCAGATCCAACATGAATTCCAGTCCCTCCCTTTTTTTTTCTTTTCTTTCAAAGGAGGTACTTTCGGGGCGCAATATTTTTTTTTAACAAATTATGAAAATACGAACCCTTTTCAACGGATCTACAAGGAAACCTCTCTCTCTCTCTCTCTCTCTCTCTCTCTCTCTCTCTCTCTCTCTCTCTCTCTCTCTCTCTCTCTCCTAAATAAAATTTCATTACGCAAAAAATTTAGTATAAATGACAAACCATAGATTGTTGAGTTTCTTCACATAAACCAGAGTATAATAACATAGTAACTCAAACTTTACCGTAATTACTGCTCAATATAGGTGTATAATGATTGCACTCTTATCTATCTAGCTGAATAACTTTTTATCTTCATGTTGATTTGATCAGATTCTGTGCCTTAATTAGTATAATACAGTACTCTTATTTTACCTGTTTCTTGGGGCTACTCATTTGTTATATAAAGTAGGGAAGTATATATATTGTTCTGTTGGAACACTTTAGTGGTCATAATATAAATTGGTTTGTTTTCTTGAATTTTCGTGACTAGCCTTACTTAACGAGAACGAGAGCTCTCCGATTGGATTCCATTGTACGAAATTCAATAATAATAATAATAATAATAATAATAATAATAATAATAATAATAATAATAATAATAGCGTCGAATTGTCTCTTTGCTTGTCGTAGAATCAAGGGTTCCAACTGGAATGCAAGGTGTGTAATTCACCTTGGTTACGTAATGCCCTGCATCGATTTCCCAACCGGCGATTTTAGCATTCTTCCACTGTTCTCAGTGGACCTTTCTCCCTGATAGGAACTCGCCTTTTGAGTCTTCTTACTCTTTTAAATCGATATTTCCTTCTTAACTAGAACTTGTTAGCTATTCATTTATTAGTTTGTTAATTTACCTTTTCATATCCACTATTTTCTAATGCCTTCTGTTGCTTCTTTCAAATGGACACTAATAATCTTTGTAAGCTTGAATTTCAAGTTAGTGGCTCCTGTGGACTTATTCTTTGTGAATATTGTTCATCTTTCTTGTGCGAGAGATTATCTACTGATTTGTAGTCAGTTTGGCGAAAATGTTTTGCAATATTATATGTGAGTTTGGGGATTAAACTCGCCTAAAACGGTCTTATTGTTCCCTGTGTTCCAGTGTGAAATCATTTATAGATTATAGTCAATCTAAAGACTTTTTTGTACGATGCTATGCGGTTTGTAGGGTGACATAGGAGGGGGCTAGATCCCTCACGGTTGGGTGGACCCAAATCCCAATAAGACTTAGTGGGTCCTGGGTCGACCAGTAGGGGTGCTCATATGTCCGAGCTTGCTCTTGTGACGCCCGCTAACTGCCCTTCCTTGTAACTCAGTCTGGCAGCCCGTACGTTAATCCCTAAGGATGAACGTTCCTCACGCCCCCGCCCCACGGCCCTGAGTTCGTCGCCGTCACCCTCCGCCGAGTGAGTCCCAGCGGCCGCGTTGCCCCGGGCAGATGCATTCGCCTCGGGTCATTTCATGCACGTTAGGATCGAAAAGGCGACGGTCAACTCGTCTTTGCATCGGAGTGATTTGTAGGGGTCCTGGTGGGAAAAATGTGCCCCCTTCCCCCATACATGGACTGTTTAAGATATATGGTGGCCTTTTTTTTTAACACCTACGTATCTACGGTAGTTATCTCTCTTTTGTACGTACCGAGGCACGTGGATATGGTACGGCCTTTGTCAGTACTGTTCCCCTACACAGTTTTTACTTGGCATTTGCTGTTTCATTGTGGAGAATTTGTTTGGGAGCATCTCTGATGTTTAACTAAAATGCCGTTGCTGTAGTAAATTGGGGCTTGTGTTTAGAAGACTCTCCGTCCACTTTTTCTGACGAATCATAGCAGTAAACGTGAAATTTCTCTCTCTCTCTCTCTCTCTCTCTCTCTCTCTCTCTCTCTCTCTCTCTCTCTCTCTCATGCGCACACACTGAAATGTCTCAATTTTTTAAAATGGAAAGTGGGTGCTAACACTAACAGCTATAGTTCCAATATCTTTTGCATGATCAAATAACTGATAACAACTTTAATAGACATTATATACATATATATATATATATATATATATATATATATATATACATATAATGTCTTTTAAAGTTATCAGTTATTTGATTATGCAAAAAATATTGGAACTATAGCTGTTAGTGTTAGCACCCACTTTCCAATTAAAAAAAATTGAGACATTTCAGCTGTCAATTCGTATCAAAAGTATGCAGACTTTCACTCCAGAAACTTTTTAAGAAACTCGTGATAGGACCTGACATTGTGTAAAAAATCAAATAACCCATTTAAATTACTGTGCACTGTGACCTTAGTACCTTTGTCTGTAATGTTTTATATGTGCGTATTTAGCACATTTTGAATTTTGCTACATTTTTATATATATTTCTATACGTTTCCATTTGCTATATTTATCTCTGTTTTCATAAAGAGAATTTCAGTGTTTTGGAAGCTTAATTGAAACAATAATGATAGTAGGTTGAAATCATGAATCTTATTTGTGTTTTTCTTGTATTTACCATGTTTCTTGTTTTGTGATTTTTCCTTATTTACTGCTGAGGGTTTTTATATCTTTGGCCTTTACTTTATTTCAACCTAGCGATCTTGGTGCTCCTTCAGCTGCAGATTATTTTTGTAAATTAGGTGACAGTAGCGATGTTACCTTCACTCTAAACGTAATCATGATAATTAATGACACATTTTTCTTTAGTATGTCTGGTGGAATTTGCAATCTGACACCCTCCTCCTCCTCCTCCCTCCCCTCCTAATCTATTAGCCATATACACATACCTGTTGACTTGTAAGCAAGGACAGACACGCCCACAAATATCAGAGAGTAATCAGTGTGATCTTACTTGTGCTTTAACCTGATTAATGGGAACCTATTGCTTTATAGAGAGATCAGCTGTCATCGTCATCATCATCAGCATCATCGCCTTCAAATGGCGTGTGACACAAAAGGGCTTCTGTGAAATTCCGCCACCCATTTCAATTTCCTGTATTTTATGTTGTCACTCATTTTTTTTTTTACCAGCAATATCAGACTCAGCATAACCAATGATTTGGATGACCAAAATATTTTCACTTCATTAACGACATAGATTTTGTTCACCCATTAATTAATTTTATGATTCAGTTTTTGTCATTGTTGTAATGATTACTTTTTTTTACTATTAATCCAATATTATTGTATTGTCATTACTGTTATTATGAATACTATTTTTAATGTAATTATCAGCAACTATTTAGGCATAGCTGAGTACTATTTTTGTCTTTTATCTCGAATACCTAAATTGTGTATATTGTATTGTCTCTACTTTGTATATTCCTTGTATGTTGCCCTGAGCTGAAATAAAGGGTTTTATTATTATTATTATTATTATTATTATTATATTATTTTAATTATTATTATTTTTTTTTTTTTTTTTTTTTTTTTTTTTTTTTGCTCTATCACAGTCCTCCAATTCGACTGGGTGGGTATTTATAGTGTGGGGTTCCGGGTTGCATCCTGCCTCCTTAGGAGTCCATCACTTTTCTTACTATGTGTGCCGTTTCTAGGATCACACTCTTCTGCATGGGGCCCGGAGCTACTTCAGCCTCTAGTTTTTCTAGATTCCTTTTCAGAGATCTTGGGATCGTGCCTAGTGCTCCTAAGATTATGGGTATGATTTCCACTGGCATATCCCATATCCTTCTTATTTCTATTTTCAGATCTTGATACTTTATCCATTTTTTCCCTCTCTTTCTCTTCAACTCTGGTGTCCCATGGTATTGCGACATCAATGAGTGATACTTTCTTCTTGACTTGACTTTGTCAATCAAATTATTATTATTATTATTATTATTATTATTATTATTAAGGTACAATCCGTGTAGGATTCACTGGCTAAATTCACTAAGCTATAGCCAGGTCTTTGTAACAAGATATTGTTATTTACTCAGACACACACACATGTATATATATATATATATATATAGATAGAATATATATCTATTATATATATATATATATATACATTCATATTTGAATATATATTGGAATATGTATAATAAAACCATTATGCAGGAGACTAGCATGTATATTCACAAACAGTTCATCAACATATCGCAACTCTGTTTATATATACAAACTCGACTCCTCTTCTACGAGTAATATTAGATTATGCTCGTATTAAAAGGTGCTCATTTTATTTAAAATCTAAAAGAACATATACCGTGGTGGTCCGAAGATCCTGGTCAACTGGTATCCATTTACACTTAATTGTAGTTGGCAAAATGTTTTTATTTTATTTTAGTTCCTTTGATGTTTTTTCTTCTACAAACACCTTTGGGTTTATTTAAACGTTTAAATTTGTAATTAGGAGGTAGACGTCGTGCAAAGCTAGTGGTCGAATTTGTTTTTCAATTTCTGTTATGATGATGATAATAATGATAATAGTAATTTTAATTGTATTCTAATAATTTACTTAATTTTTATTTGTTTATTGATTGATTCCTTCATTTATTTATTTTTTCTATTTTAATAATTAATGTCTTCTTTCTGTATTTCTCAGTACCTTCTGTTATTATTAGCATATGAGCATCTTGCTCTTTGGAAGCTTGAAATTCATAAGAATAGGGTTTATCTTCTGGATAATAATAATAATAATAACAATAATAATAATAACCAATAATAATAATAATAATAATAATAATAATAATAATAATCATAATAATAATAATAATAATAATAATAATAATAATAATAATAATAATAGTTCAAGACTTTCGTGGAAAGACTTAGAATTTAATTGCATGTGTCATCACATCCTATTTACTATTTAAAATAAGTATTTTACTTTCGTCAGAGGGCGACACATGCTTATTCGTCAACGTACATGTCCTGAACACTCATCATAAGGGAATAGTATTTTCCCCTCACCTACTTTTCATAGGAACAGAAACCTCTTTGTCTTCTTTTAGCGTTGAAGGAGAAAGGAGTTAATGTTATGACCTGAATTTTCTCTAGCTTAATTTTACGTGTCATTTTTACGTAATTTTATATTTACCTTTTTATATAATTATGTATTTACCTTGTGATGTCTTAAGGGGCGAGCTAATAATAGTGTTTCGTTGCTGGTTGCGTAAATGGTCATTTCTTATGATGAGTCTTATACTAAAGTTCTTGGAAGCGTTGCTTTGAAATAATTCAGTTTTTATGTTTAGTTTCTTCTATGTTGCCTCCATTTTATAACGAAGTAAGTTATGGCACCTAATATTCTATCATTTGTTACGTAGCACGCGCACACACATTATATTTATAAGTGTGTTTTTTTGTGTTTTTGTGTGCCTTTGTGCTTGAGATTATATCCTGTTTATTTCTTATTGCAAACAACGATATTTATCAAGTTGGGCATTAATTCACGTTTCCAATTCAGATAAAAAGAAATTTAAAAAAAATCAAGAATAAGAAATAGAAAAAATCAAAATCTTTGCAGCATTTCCTAATGATTTTTTGTAACCTTGTTTCAGACCCCTGCATTAACATCCCATCCCCGAGGGGAATTAGTGACCCCGTCAGGAGCTACACCAGTCCCGCCCTTAGCGTGAATGACGTCGTTGTACCTGCAGCGCCTACAGGTGAGCTTCTACATGCACAGAGTGCCCAAGACATGATTGGGATTTCTATTCCCTTACCCTTTGGGCGTAGGTTTATTAACAGAGAAAATTCTTATATATATATATACTACATATATATATATAATATATATATATATATATATATATATATTATATATACTATATATATATATATATATATAAAGGTTTTTTTTACCACGAAGGAAAAAATGAAAAAGCGAGATAGCCGAGTACTTTCGGTCCTATTCAGACCCCTTTACATCACGTTTTATATACTTCGTGATCAAGTTATTCATATATATATATATATATATATATATATATATATATATATATATATATATATATATATATATATATATTGGTCTCTTAATTTGCACTCTTTCGCAAAGTGTGGAAGCGTTGAATCAAAACTTTTTACTTTGAATAGTTTATTCTCATTCGATAATATCTTAACATTTTGAGGTTCAGTAATCACAGATAGCAGGACCAAACAGCACATTTTGGGAGTTAAACGTGTAAAGAACTGTAGGCATCTGTTTCCTCCCAAGTTCGTCATTTCTTCGGTTTCAGTTGCAATGGGATGTAGATTTTCCGGTAACTTTGCGACGTCGCTTGATTAGGGCTTTTTTGTTTGCTACATATTGATCCCTCCTTAATTTGGTGGGCTTAGGCATAATCTTCCAGTCCTCCGGGATGTTGACTTGTGTTTATTTGGTATTTATTAAGTTTGTCATTTGTAGTATTCTTAATTTATTTGCTATTAATTTCTTCTTCTTCTTCTTCTTCTTCTTCTTCTTCTTCTTCTTCTTCTGCTTACTTCTTATTTTATTATATTATTATTATTATTATTATTATTATTATTAGTTGGTTTTATTTGCAGTACCTATCATGCTTTGTCTTTTTTTTCTTATTTAACTTTCAAATTATATTCAAGCTCTTGGACGATTGCTCTGTTTTTCTTTCTTTCTATTCTCTCCACCAAGACAAGATCGTGACAAGTCGATTTTCACCTGCATAGTTTCTACCTCTTTAATTCTAGGCTAATTGTAAGCCTTACCTGTGATGACAGCTGGTGCCCGGAATTTCTTATACTTCGGATCATTTCCGGTGTCATTAAATGGAAACTTCATTTCGGAGTTTAAAGAGCGCGCAGTGAGATGGCGCATAGATAAAGTCGTAAAGTAATTGCGCATATTTGCGCTATAATTTGCATTTATCACTTTGTATAAGGAACTTTTTTTTTGTGTTTTGGAATAAAGACGAGAAGTTTCTAAACTTGTAGTTATCGAATATATATGCACTTAAAAGCTTACCATATCATTGCCAATGCAATTGTTTACAATTTTTTTTTATTTACTTAGCGTGAATGAGGAAGAGTTAGGCTATCCTTTATGATATTTGTAATGTGTGAATTAATACTATATATATATATATATATATATATATATATATATATATATATATATATATATATTTGGTCGCATTTATGAGAAATCCTATTTAACCAAGTTTCAAATATTCGAATTTCCTGATCAACAAGGTTATTGAAACTGAACACGGCAAACTGTATACAAGTTTAATCTAATTATCGTGAGTTATATCTCTGTGACTTTAGGTATGGAGCCCTTTTGCCTCATATGTTTTATCGCTTTATAACTTTCTTACTTCATAAAATGTTCAACAGAAAACAGACATTATGCTTACATTTATAAGGCGGAGGAGATATGTTTGTCAAGTATGTTTTACATGCTTTTAGATAAAGGCAGACTGATTTAGGGGGTTGATTTGTTGTTACGTAGTTCGGAATCCACGTTAGCCAGTACGTCACATAAAATGATTAGCTTAAGTCCCAGTAACAAGGAAAGAATATGGCATCATTTAATTTGTGTTCATTAAAAGTAAAGATTAGTTTGTTGTAGCCAGCAATGAAGAGAAAGTATTGAGAAGCTTATCTGATAGTGGTCATAAAATGGAAAAGTGGGTCAGTCCTGTACTGAACCTCTTTTAGTATTTTCATTTCTCTCCTTCCCTCCTTCGCGAGGTCATGTTATACGAATAATACTCTGCTATAATAAAATTATTTCGAATATTGACTTCATCCTCATGATATGTTTCGTTAACGTCAGTTAGTTGCCAGGCTCGAGTTTCGAACTGCAATTGGTCAGAAAACGAATCAACCCGAAAGAGCGATTCAGAGCTTAAAATACGTCAGTACGATTCAGTTGGGTTTTATATAGTACTTCTATCTGGGACTAATCTCTCGCTTAGTACAAAGCCTCATTAGTTACAGATGCTCGTGATGTAATGGAGTCGTAATAACTGCGGAGATGGCCAAAGGCTGCGAGGTGTAAATGGTGCCCTTTCTTGCCCTGTAGGGTGAAACGCGGTTCTCTCTCTTTTCGGTGCCGCCGGGAAAGTTAGGGTATTTTAATACTGACTAGTACTAGAGAGAGAGAGAGAGAGAGAGAGAGAGAGAGAGAGAGAGAGAGAGAGAGAGAGAGAGAAATGAATGGTATTTTGCATTGCTATCAGCCTGGTTTGCAATCTATCTGTTCGACTCAGTGTTAAGTCAGGTTATATGTGTGCATGTATGAATGTATGTGGCTATTGAAAATACGAGGAAGTATGTACGTGTATAAAATTGTATTTATATTAGCACGTATCAGTATAATTACGTGCTAGTAGTTGCTCTTACTTTCTAAAGATTCACGTGAATTAATTTTGGATTTTCATCTTATGACATAACGGGACATAAGGAGGTAATGTGAAATCAGTTATGTTTGTAGAGAAAGTTATGGCGAGATGGTATCGTGCCTAGCAATTAATGTCTCTCGTGAAATGTTTTACGAGAGAGAGAGAGAGAGAGAGAGAGAGAGAGAGAGACGAGAGAGATACGAGAGAGAGCGAGAGTGAGAGAGAGAGAAGAGAGAGAGAGACGAGAGGAGGAGGAGAGAAGAGAGAAGAGGAATATAATTTCAAATTTTGTACAGGACGTTCCCGAATTATTTCTGACTTCAGCAACGTATACATTAATCTGTCATGTAAACAGATGTTTAGGAATTCTGAGCTGAGAGAGAGAGAGAGAGAGAGAGAGAGAGAGAGAGAGAGAGAGAGAGAGAGAGAGAATATAATTTCAAATTATGCACAGAATATCACTGAAATATTAATGACTGTAACAACGTATACTTTAATCTTTCATATAAACAGATGTGCAGGGATAGTGAGAGATGGCGCAGGCGCAGGTCGTATTTTGTTCGTCCCGTAACTCATAATTATATCTTCCTGTTAGTAACTTCCTTTTTGAATAATAATCTCTCGCTATCAAAGGGCCATAACCCTTAGGGTGGGTCTGTCTCGGGAGAGGAGGATTATACCTAATATGGTCTTTTTTATGGTCCACGTATTCATTCAATATTTGATTATCCGGTTCCCCCTTTGGCCGGAAAGATCGCGGTTTTTCACCTCTCGATTTTACAGCTTCGGTTTGCTTTCAGGTATCGCTGTGGGAATCGATTTGGTATTGTTATTGTTATGATATCTATGTACCTATCTATCAGTATAAATATGTGTGTGTATGGTTGCATATATATATAAATATATATTATATATATATATATATATATATATCTATATATATATATATATATATATATACATATACATCATAAAACTATCTACCTTAGTGTGAATTATTCTAGATTCCATTTAATGTCCTACGTTCTTTCTAGGATAATAAGTTGTCTGGTTCGTAGTTTTTTTTTATGTAAACAAAATATATTGAAATGTCGCTTAAGTGAATGCCGACCTAGAATCATTAACTTTTCAACTTTCAGATATTATTTTTTTTTTAATGCAAGAGGTAGGAAATGGTTTTAAACGATACAGCATCCGTAGCTTCCTTTCGATGAAATTCACCTACTTATAATGAAGTTTTTTA
The DNA here is from genome assembly GCF_015104395.2 of Macrobrachium nipponense. Lineage (NCBI taxonomy): Eukaryota > Metazoa > Arthropoda > Malacostraca > Decapoda > Palaemonidae > Macrobrachium > Macrobrachium nipponense. The sequence continues at coordinate 20,565,937 of NC_087202.1, forward strand.
ATGACTTACCTTTTCTATAAGAAGTTATTATTATTATTATTATTGTTATTATTATTAATTATTATTATTATTTTTTTTTTTTTTTTTTTTTTTTTTGGCGTCCACCACAGTCACCCTATTCGACTGGGTGTTTTGTTTTACAGTGTGGGGGTCCCAGGTTGCATCCTGCCTCCTTAGGAGTCCATCACTTTTCTTACTATGTGCGCTGTTTCCAGGAGCCATGTTCCTTTTCAGGGATCTTGGGATCGTGCCTAGTGTCCCTATGATTATGGGTGAAATTTCCATTGTCTTATCCCATATCCTTCTTATTTCTATTTTCAGGTCCTTGATACTACTACTACTACTATTATTATTATTATTATTATTATTATTATTATTAATCACAGGATAGACGGTACTTCTATAGAGCAATCTCACTGAGTCCAATTACTTTAAATTCAAGCTTCCAAAGAATATGGGGTTCATTTCAAAGAAGTAACAGAATTAAAAGGAAAAGCAGAAAGAGGAGATCACTTATTAGAACAGGAAAAAAAATAATTAATTAACAGCTAACCACACGAAAAGATAAAAATGCATGTCAATTATTAACATACGTTTTACTTAAACGTCAAACTTCAAACCTGTATGTTTTGTCTCATGAAGTGCTCGTAACATATACATACAATTTACTCAAAATTCATACCTTTTGGAGTCTATAAGACATTCACAAGATTTATGACACTTGGCTTCTTAGGTCTTAGGGGATTAGGATGTTTTATTTATTATTCCTTGTTTTCTTTTATTGTCAGAAAACCTAACTTGGCTGTCAGTATATGTAGGAAGCGAAGTTCCCCAGCAGTAGAGATAAGAGATAGCTTTACTAAAGAACGCAATATTTCATCATTATCAGGTTTTCCTCGTTTAAAGTTTTAAGCGAATTCCTTTTTCTTTTTCGTTTATTTTTTTTTATTATTATTAATCTCAGATGCATCAAAATCTGTCTTTCATTTATCCATAGAATACTCCTCACTTGATTGTAGGTTAAGATTCATTAATATAATAAATATATTAGATAATATATATAATATAATAAGTATATATTACTTATATAATATATATATACAATAATATAATATCTATATCTATATATATATATATATATATATCTATATTATATATATATATTATATAGTATATATATATATATAGGTCGACCTATATATATATATATATATATATATATATATATATATATATATAGGTCGAAAGCACATCAGTGTTTATTATTTTAAAGCTGCAGAGGTCTTTGTGTATGTTCATAATAAGGTTCATAATAAGATTAAGAATAATTATAACACTAAAAGTAAGAGTAGCAGGGGGAAAAGTGTGTAATAATATATATGCATGACGTTAATTATAAAGATTTTTTTTATTCATATTTTTAGTGTTTAGGGAATGTGTTTTTATATAGAAAAATAAGTAATAGTAGTATTGAGTATTGGTTGTAACGTCCCCATCACAGAGTTTTTCCTTTTATTTGTAGTGTTTAATAATAGATTTTTACCTAACAATGATAGTAATAGTAACAGTGGTAGAAATGTGGTTTTATCTGTGCAGTACATTGAATATAAAGATTTTTGTACATAATTTAAATTGTTATATAATATATTAATGTATAATAATACAAGCATATTAGTATTTTGGCATTCGTAATCTGTGCAGACATTAAGAATAATTGTTTTATTCTTTATTTTTATTCATATTGTTGGTGTTTAAAAGCAATTTTAAAATGTAACCCCAAAGGTAGAAATAGTAATATTATTGCTCTATGATTTATTTATAAGTCATAATGCAAGTAACAGTAGTAGGAGAAGTCTATTGAAAAATTATTTCGTAATTGGAAATAAAGGGTTTTGGTTCTATTCATATTTCTAATATTTAATAAATTTTTAACGCAACGATAAACATAATAATAGTATCTTTTTATCGTTCAATGATGTATATATTTACATGTAACAATAAAAGCGAGACCAGTATTGAAAAAGTGTATCGTAATCGTGCATAACATTGAAAATAAAGACTTATGTTTCCCTTCCATCTCTACCCGAAGTGTTTTCATATCAGAACCTGTTGGCATTTCAGGCGGAGTCTGCAAGGACGGCTCGCAGGTCGTTGAAGTGTTGAAGTGCTGGGACGCGACGCTTCCCCATTGGCTGGCCAAGTGCTGCGGCGGGCAGGGAGCACATTGTGCCCAGATACCCACCACCCTCACCCTCGAAGGCTCATCGCCCTCGTCCCCCTCAAGGAGCAGCAATGCTCGTCCTCAGAGGCACCTCCTTCTCATTCCGGCCGCCCACCTAATCCAACACAGTCACCATTTGAAGTTCCTGAAGGTAACGTCTCTCTCTCTCTCTCTCTCTCTCTCTCTCTCTCTCTCTCTCTCTCTCTCTAGGGTGGCGTGTGTTTTTTGTGATAGGGGTGCATCTTTTTGTGGTCGTAAATTGCAACAAATAGGACTACCCCATCTTTTCCACTTATGACATAGTCATTTTCCACTCTCTCTCTCTCTCTCTCTCTCTCTCTCTCTCTCAGCTGGGTAAATGACTTCTTGGAATCTAAAGTAAAACAAACTGTAATTTTATAATGTAGCCTTGGATATTTTTTTTTCATCCAAGACAGACATACACACAAACTTCTGACATTATTTTGAAGTGTTTGGTGTAATAGACCCTTTCACTATCTTTGTCATCAGTCCTTTTCGTTATCTCTTCTTTTCTCTGTATTTCCAAGAGTTAATCATGCGAGTCCAATTTTTCATTTTAAGCCTAAAAGGAAACTGTCTTGCGTTTTAGGCTTAGGTTGATTTTGATTGATACCCAAATTGTTTTTTGATTGTAGGTATGTGATATGACGCTTTACTCGACGATTATGGCTAACGACATGAACAGTTGTAACCCTTCGCTTTCAAGCGTACGATGATTCTCCTTCATTCTTTGTCAGACACAAATTGCACACACGCACACATATACATACACACCCACACACATATATACATACATATGTATGTGTACATACTTTGTATATTTTGCCCAAAGTATAATGTCATTTTTTATTACCTACTTAAACTAAATGAAAATTGAAATACAACACTTCATTTTGTGGATTAAATGTATATTTTTCGTACATAGCTTGAAACTTCATCTTGATAAGTGGAATGCCTTATTTATGCTCATTTGTCTCCTGAAGAAGTAAAGTTTTACCGCAACATTCTTTCCAGGAGGCCGTACGAGACGTGAAGTGCCAAGTTTGCATCGTGAGCACTTCCCCTTCAGAAGCAGAGGCCTCTCGCGCAGTCCTTCAGAGGGAAGCTCTTCAGGTTAGTCACGATAATGATGTCTTTTTATTCATATTGTTAAGAAATAAATAATGCATTTTTTCTTGTGTAATGACAGACTACCTTTTTTACATAGCTTGTTTCCTTTCCCTCAAGGCACTCTCTCTCTCTCTCTCTCTCTCTCTCTCTCTCTCTCTCTCTCCTTGTGAGATGACATTTTCAAGTGGTTTCATGTTTTGGTCCGGGTGTAAAAGGTTGAGCCTCGCCTGATATCCAACCCGATCGCAAGCGCAAAGAGTGCTTGCATATGATCATTCTTGTTTGCCTTAACACATGTGCTAGCGTCATGTTGCCGAAGTATTTCGAACAGATTTGACGTCATTTCGTTTGCGTTCGTACAATATTTCCCATTCCTGAAGTTATTGCCCTTTTCTTGGTACAGAAGTATATGAAGTATATCATAGTGTTTTATCTCACCTTTTCATTTGCATCTAACCTGTAGAAAGGCAGACCTAGCTAGATTCCTGTTCCTTCTTCCCTTGTCTTCCTTTCATCCCATTCTAGAGATGGGTATTAATCCCTACTCAGTCTTTGCTGTTCTTCCTTTCAGCAGTGGCGATACTATTTGAAGCACTTTGTATTCCCTCTGTGTGATGACGTCTATTTAAGATTAGTGCTCATGCAGATTGGCAGTTGCATTTCTGCGCTCGCGCCTAAGAGAGAGAGAGAAAGGGTCGAGGATTATGAGAAAGCATGGGTGGGGGGGGCTGGTAAAGGCATGGAAGGTCATAACAACCCAGTCCTTTCAGTACAGTGCCGCTATTTATCGCGGTCAGTCACATTTCCTCACATTTCCCTTTGGTCGCCCAGCTCCTCTTCTACGACGACCACTGCATCCACAGCGCATGACAACAGTCAACCTCTTGTGTCGTCCACACACGCCAGTTCGCTTTGAGCTGCACGCAATCCTGTCAAGAGGGTATATAATTGCCATCTCGTGGATGTACTCATTCACTTAGAAATAGGAAATTTTCTGGTCGTTTCCCGCATACCTGATTAAAGAGATTATTTGGTCCCGAGAGTGGGTGGGGCTTGCGACGGAGAATGAGTTGGATGCGAAAGGATTTAACTTAATAGAGACTTGAAGTAAAATGTGCAGATCCTTATGCTTCATCAAAGAGTCAGTTATTATCATAAGTATTTTTTTTTTTCTCTCTCTCTCGTCTTCATGATATTTTCTTCGGTGTAACGGGAACGGGAATTATATCTTCACTCGAACCCGTCCCTTAACTGTTTTACTTATTTGCCCAACTGAATTCAGCAGGTTAAAGCTCGTCATGGTTCAAGAGACATGATATTTTTTTGTAAAACGAATTCAGTCTGTGAGAACATTTTGGTATAAAAACTATAGGAAGCTGTAATCAGCCTAATTTGTACTGTGGTCGCATTACGTAATTATTGTTAAAAATCATAAGAAGTGTGAGTTTGCAATAAGCATGGATATTACAATGAACATCACTCATTTCATGAGATTCGATTCATATTTTCTCATTCCATGGATTTCGTCTTGTTAAACTAAAAATTTTCAACGTAAATTGAGATTTTCCACTGTATAGTCTCTTTACTCGTTAGTTAAATCTTTTCTAAGAACATTGAGATATTCCAAATGGATTCGTGACGATGACTGGAATTTCCAGGTTAATTTCTTTACTTATAAGGTAAATCATGTCGAGGGAGATTGGAATATTTTTATTATAGTTTCTTCACTTATAAGCTGAAACTTATTGGTGAATAATGGAAGTTTTCCCATATAATTTCTTTGCTTGTCAGGTAAGACACGACGTAAGTGATAGGAAGATATGAAGATTATTAATGCCTTTCATTCCTCTTCAGGTAAAACTTATAGATTATGTTTGGTGCCTTTCTAATATAGTTTCTTTACTTGTAAGCTAAAACATCTAAACAAAGATTTGATATATCAATAAAAAAAATCAATAAAGTTTTTTTTATATAAGCTAAGTTGAAATTTATCGACGAAGATTAGGACATTCCCAATGAAGTATCTTAAATTATAAGCTAAGCTATAACTCTTCGGCGAAGATCAGGCCATTTCCAATAAAGTACCATAACTTATAAGCAAAGCTATAGCTCACTGGAGAAGATCAGAACATTCCTATTAAAGTATCTATACTTGTAAGGTAAGCTGTAACTCATCGGCGAAGATCAGGACATTCCCATTATAGTATCTTTAATTGTAAGCTAAACTATAACTCATCGTCGAGGATCAGGACATTTCCAATAAAGTACCAGTATTTATACGTTGATTCCAACGCGTTCGATCTTCGTCCCGTCTGTTATTAAAACGTTGAAGAGTCTTGCACGACCCTGGCGTTGATTAATGATACGATAGATATTTTTTCCCTGGCCTTAATAGGTCACACTCCTGTCATCATCTTCCGCCTGCCATTTGTTCAGACAATCCGTTCGCTCACCCACGGGGATTGATTCATCTGCGGTTGCCGGAAGGAATCCATTTTTGGTCTGACTTCTTTTTAGACTTCTAATAAGATCGCTAATGGGAAGTTTATCATCTCCGACCTTTCTCTGGTCTCGGCTGGAGCGTGTGATTATCGAGTGTGGTTATCAGGTGGTGGAGTGATTAATCGACCTTCGAGAGGGAATGGATTTTTATTTATTCATTAATTGCGCACTTCCTCCTTTTCCGGTTGTTGGTGAGCTAAGAGATGAAGCTTGGTAAACAGGAGTGTTTCGTTCCTCTGCTTATAGCCGTTGATTATTATAGCTTCTTATAACGTGTATTTTAATTTTGTGTGATATAGTGTTTCTACGACGTTTGTCTCTGTATATGGCTCTGAACTGAAATAAATGGTATTATTATTATTATTATTATTATTATTATTATTATTATTATTATTTTTTTTTTTTTTTTGCTCTATCACAGTCGTCCAATTCGACTGGGTGGTATTTATAGTGTGGGGTTCCGGGTTGCATCCTGCCTCCTTAGGAGTCCATCACTTTTCTTACTATGTGTGCCGTTTCTAGGATCACACTCTTCTGCATGAGTCCTGGAGCTACTTCAGCCTCTAGTTTTTCTAGATTCCTTTTCAGGGATCTTGGGATCGTGCCTAGTGCTCCTATGATTATGGGTACGATTTCCACTGGCATATCCCATATTCTTCTTATGTCTATTTTCAGATCTTGATACTTATCCATTTTTTCCCTCTCTTTCTCTTCAACTCTGGTGTCCCATGGTATTGCGACATCAATGTGGCGCCGTGGCAGAGTGGGTAGGTCGTCAATGGACTGATTAAGTTAAGTTAAGCAACATTGGGGCTGGTCAGTCGTTGGATGGGTGACCGCTCTCCTCGGTGTTGATTCCTTGGGAAAGGATCTTTACCATAATTTCCTCAGTCTACTCAGCTGTAAATGAGTACCTATCCCTGATGGGTTAGGGTCCAGCTATGGGTTAAATAGCAAAACTCAGTAATGATGGAAAGAAATGAAGGAATAAACGACAACGACGTAAATGGAACCTCTGGCAACAGAGGAGCTTCGTCCGGCAACCAGGTATTCAACCCAATTGAAGGGGAAGACGGTCAGGTACTTGGAGGTCGTCATCCAGCAACTGACCACCACAACGACAGTAATCAACAGCCTGAGATTGGAGCTACAGAAGCAAAAAGGAAGAAATTATTATTATTATTATTATTATTATTATTATTATTATTATTATTATTATTATTATTCTTTGGTATTTCCCGACGATTATTCTGATGGTCGCCGGGCGGCTTCTCGCCGAATCTCCGACATTCTTGCGAGTTTCACGTTCAGGATTGTCTCTTGTTGCGGTATCTGGCGCTGGTCTGTCAACTACAGGAGCAATAGACAGCCTTTTGCTGGTAGGCGGGAGGAGTATGCCCCTTGAGTGGTATTTAGTAAGGGCTTCGCCTGCTCGTATTAAGAGCAACCGTAGGCTCATTGGGCCGGGGGTTTTACCGATTACTTCTGTATTTCCAACTATTTTATTCCTTGTGATGCTAGTGTTGTGGGCATCTCTTATATAGTTTTTACGGCGCCTTGTTGGGCATTATTATTATTATTATTTCTTATTATTATTATTATTATTATTATTATTATTATTATTATTATTATTATTATTAAACCAAACAAAAATTTCTTTCAGTTTTCTTCTGATGACTGAAAAAGAAACCCAAAAATCACTGTGTGTAACGTGTTTACTTCTAAGTATTTACATTTAATTTTACTCAGAAGTAAACACGTTATACACATTGATTTTGTGGGTTTCTTTTTCAATTATTATTATTATTATTATTATTAATTATTATTATTATTATTATTATTATTATTATTATTATTATTATTATTATTTTATTTATTTATTTTTTTTTGCTCTATCACAGTCCTCCAATCGACTGGGTGGTATTTATAGTGTGGGGTTCCGGGTTGCATCCTGCCTCCTTAGGAGTCCATCAGTTTTCTTACTATGTGCGCCGTTTCTAGGATCACACTCTTCTGCATGAGTCCTGGAGCTACTTCAGCGTCTAGTTTTTCTAGATTCCTTTTCAGGGATCTTGGGATCGTGCCTAGTGTTCCTATGATTATGGGTGCAATTTCCACTGGCATATCCCATATTCCCATATCCTTCTTATTATTATTATTATTATTATTATTATTATTATTATTATTATTATTATTATTATTATTATTATCATCGTAAACTTGGGTAACCTTGACTCTTTTGATTAATGGGGTTATTTCAAGAGATTAAATATTGTGTTAAATTAATTCAGAGTCTTGTTTTCTGGTAATATTTTGGTTAAAACTTCAGGAGGATCCGCAAAGAAATGTGCACTAGTAGTAGAGGAGTTTTTGCTGTGCCATTCAAGTATCAAATGTGATTCCTTGGAAAACTCTTAAGCCCAGTGTAACTTATGAAAGGATTGTTTCGTTATCTCTTGGCAGTCAAACAGATGAATGATTGATTCATTAAAATTAAATTACTATACTCTGTTTTTTTTCATCTGTCCATCCGCCTGTGGTGTTTTTGTATGGCAACACTGCGTCCCGGGCTTTAGATAGTTAAGCTATGTGTAAGTTTTAGGTAAATAAAAGGATATCTGGGTGTACATTTGCAACTGAAATGTGTTTTAATAATATAATGTATGCGAATTACACCGTTAATATTCGAAATAGGATATTATTATAATCGTTGAATGTAAGCTGAATGTAACTATCTAAAGCCCGGGACGCAGTGTTACCATACAAAAACACCACAGGCGGATGGACAGATGAAAAAAAACAGAGTATAGGTGTAGAAAGTCGAGCAGTCAAAAGATTCCAACTGATGTCACACGCATAGATGAGAGACTTGGGGTAAGTTTCGTAGGTGTTTGAATAATATTGAGATTGGGAAAATTTGTCAATAATTTTGTCTCTGTCCCAGTTGGAGAGGCGGTGGTTACCTCACACAGTGTGCCTTGAGGGCAATATTGCAGACAGTACTCAAAATTCTTTCACAGCTACCCTGCTTGGGCCCCTTACCTACATTGCTACCTTCCTTATGCTTTTCCTCCTTTCCCTTCGGTCTCCTACTTGTTTAACCGCTTCAACTTTACCTTCCAGTGGTCACGTTAAGCTACACGATAACGATCATTTCCTCTACGGTCTGTCGCGTTCGTCAGCTCTGTAATAGTTCCGTGCCAATTTAAACTGGCCTCTGCTAGTCATAGCACATACCGCTCTTTAACGTTCAGGGACTGTGCCAGTCACACGTCGCTTGTTTTCAGTGACATATATCTGTCACTTCTGAGTGTCGACGCCCCTACTGCGCATTTCAGGGTCGTGTCTAATTGATTTGCGTCGATAAAATCTTACCAAAGCATCGGATATGGATCGTATTTTGGAAATAGCTTTTTGAAGCCACAGCCCAATTGGCAAAAATATGCAGTGATGTCCAATGATCACAATAATTTAAGATACTTGTTAGAGTAAATCAAAGAAATTTGAGGGAAAACTTAGCTAAATTTAGCAGGCTCGCAGGTAGAGCTAGTGAAACGTCATTACTGAAGGCCATCCCACTCATTGATACTGTAGTATGACGTATTTTACTAGACACCCCGCCCATATACTTTAGGAATGAATACTCAGATGTTGGTCGTAGCAGTAATAGTAGTAGTATATGGAATTCTTATATTGTTTCACACACTCAAACATCTACCCAACACGGAAGCAGTCTTTCAGCCACGAGGACACTTTGCTAGGCTTGCCATAGGTGAGGCAGCGATCAAGTATAACCTGGCTTTGACCTATGAATGATCGGCAGCCCTCGCCCTGTCGGTGGTGGTGTTTACTATAGAACAAGGTTATAAGCCATATCAGGCCAAAATATCGTACCAAAACACCTCTAAATGATCGTATTTTACCAATCCCGAAGGTTTTGTATAACTGATAGTGAAAGGGTACATAGAAATTGCGTTAAAATTCTTATTCATTCCTATAGTCAACGTAAAATTGTACATTGAAAATAGAAACATTGCCATATGTGCAATTACCACATTTCTTTGCTATAATATATTCAATAGTATATATATTAAGTTCTTAGTCATTACCCGTGGTATCACCAATGGAAACAGTAATATTATCGTCATTCTCAACAATGATATGCCTAGCTTTTCCTTTAGTACTGGAATTTGATGCAGCCTGCTTCCGTTTTATCAGTGACCTCGCTGCATTAAACGGAATACAGTTACTGCTTTCAGTGATAATGACGCTTTCTATAACAAACTTTATTTATTTTTTTATATATTTTTTTTTCATGTGTTTTAAATCCAAGTTGTTTCTATCTTTGGTTTCAGCTGGTATGGTTGCTTATTTACCTATTTACTTTGATTGTACACATAAAAATGTACAGATTACCATCTGTTTATAGTACGTATATTATCTTACAGTTTCGATAGCTATCGCATATCCTACTCAAGGTGTTGCTTATTGTACAAGGGGGTTTATTATATTTGTGTTACTACGATAATTTTCATGTTACTGGGAACCCTGCTATTACGTCACAACTAGCTTCTCTCTGGGTGCCTGCTAAATCTAGATAAGTTTCCCTGGAAATTTCTTTTATTTACTCTGGTAATTGCCTTAATTATCCTAATTAGACATCACTGCATATTTTTGCCATTTGGGCTGCGTCTTCAAATAGCTATTTCCAAAATACGATCCATATCCGATGCTTTGGTAAGATTTTATTCACGAAAATCTATTAGACACGGCCCTGAAATGCACAATCTTCTTCTTTCACACCATTATCCCTACATTAAGGGGTTGGGTGCCTTCTGTAAAGTCGCCAGTAAAGGGTATAATTACATACTTATATTTGAAAATTATAAGAAAATAAAACCTTTACATTTTTGCCTTTGCGAATGAGATATATAAATAGAATCTGTCTCCGGAAATTAGATAACCATTGTTTGAATATTGAGTCAGTTTTGTCGTGATTCTCTTATTTAGTAAAAATTGTAATTGTGACCCTCCAGGCCTTCATTATTACTGGTAACTGAAGTCGACTCGTAAGGACATTATTCAAAAGCGGGTTTCATTTACGCAGTCACTACAAAGGCGGTTTTAATCCGAGAGACACTGCATCTTTTTCGTTTTCATTTCAGAAAAGTAGATAAGTTAGATAAGTTTGTTTCATATTTACCAAAGTAATTTTGTCTTAAGTTATCCCATCTCTCTCTCTCTCTCCTTCTCTGTCGCGAGTCACGCATGACCAGAATTGTCAAAAGTCCACTTCCAGCATTTGTCTGAGTATGCCAGAATTTTATAACACGTACTGTTCTCACACTCATTTTCACACTTGTTTTCTCACAATTACGTGTGAGTTCAAGCACACGCCTTCGCCTAGGGAAAACTTTTAATTCAAAGGTATCACCTTAGTGAAATACTATAGCGCGTGAACCTTCCTATAGCCTTTACAACAACGTTATTACAGTAATATATATATATATATATATATATATATATATATATATATATATATATATATATACATATATTTATTTATTAGTTAAAACATTTCATGCCTGATCACAACAGGGCGACACCAATCAAGATTCATACCTTGTGTTTCCTTTTCTCTTGTTTAGCTTATATATTAACATCACGGATACCTGAAGCATTCATATGTATACATGCATACACGTACGTATATATGATACTCATGTTAAGACCCAGTAGGTTAAAGGCTTGTAAAACTAACTATTCCGAGTGTGTATATACATATACACACCCATACACACACACACACACACATATATATATATATATATATATTATATATATTTATATATAGGGTGTATGTGATATGTATATTTAGGTAGCGTATCGACTGATAAATAAAAACATACATGAATTTCTGTGCAATGACAGTTACTTTGTCAATCTTGGAGTATTTTAGATTTTGCACGTATCGTGTGGCTGTGAATAATGGGATTTGGAACGTTACGGAATGAAATGGAGAATGCTTCTCTTTCCTATTTACCAAATGGAATATTTATCTGCCTGAAGAATTTTGTTTACGTTTCCAATCCTCCTCATCAAGAGGACTGCTTGGTGGTCGACACCTGCTGTGAAGGAGGGAGGGAGGGAAAGAAAGTAGTCAGGCGTAGAGAGAGAGAGAGAGAGAGAGAGAGAGAGAGAGAGAGAGAGAGAGAGATTCTTGTATTCATCTCGAATATTGATGCTCTTATACAAGATACGATTCGTCTTCTATTTCTAGGTATAACAAGCGAGATTCTTATATTCATCGTGAATATTCATGTTCTTATCAGAGATGCGATTCATCTTCTGCATTTAGGCATAACACGCGCGCGCGTACACGCACACACACACGCACACGCACACACACAGAGTCTTGTATATTGATGCTATTATAAGAGAAACGATTCGTGTTCTGCTTCTAGGTATGAGAGAGAGAGAGAGAGAGAGAGAGAGAGAGAGAGAGAGAGAGAGAGAGAGAGAGAATTGATGTTCACATTAAAGATGTGATTCCTCCTCTGCTCGCCCCCGCTTTTTTTTTTATTTTTTATTTTTCTCGAGTTGCGATGACGACGGCTCCCTCGCGCGTCCCTTCTGACGCGAGATTGCGGGTGGCTTGAGGTATGGAACCATTTGCGGTCTGGAAATGGTCCCATGTTAACGACGGATGTATGGAAATGAAACAGCTTAGACCCCCTCCGGTGATCTCCTCAGTGATTTACATTAGTAGCAGCTATCCGCATTATTGTGATTGTTACAATGAAATGAGGGATTGGAGGAACGGAGCGGGGAGGGGGGGTGGGGTGGGGGGGGGGGGTCGAGAGACCTCCTCGTGACAGTTAGTTACGTCGCCGTAGGGAATTGGAGATTACTTGTGTATCAAATCGTAATCTGTGAGATTGTATTACTTTTTACTGCTTTTCTTTCATCCGTGATAAGTCGGGGCGATGTAATGAGAGTTGAAAGAAAAGTCCATTCCAGTATTTTCAATGTTTTTCTTGATAAAGGAAGAAAATACCTCATATTGATAAAGTTGAGTGAATGGGGTCTGAGAGAAATGTCGTTATTCATATAAGAAATATCATATACCATTTTTAAGGAAAAAGTGCGATTATATTATGTTTTACTGTGTATTTGTTGACATACTTATATACTATCTTCTTCTTTCCCACCGTCATTCCTACATTAAAGGGTCGGTTGCCTGATGCACCCTCTCCACTACCTTTTATCAAAGGCATCATCCACCACCAAACCTCTTCTCTCCATATGTTCCTTCACTTTTTTCTCGCCATCTAATTCTCTGTTTCCCTCTCGATCTTCCTCCTCTAACAGGCTCCTTCCTATAGCCCTCTTCACTCTCCCCTCGTCATCCATCCTCAACACATGCCCATACCATGTCAATCATGCCTCTCCTATTACCTCTGAACTCTTTACTGAGCCTGCCTGCCCTTCTTCTTATTTCGTCATTGTCCAATCTCTCAAGCAGCGATATTCCCATAATCCACCTCAGCATTCTCATCTCTGTTCTCCAAAGATATACTTCCTCTTTTCTTCTTAGAGTCCATGTTTCCCATCCATACATTAACACTGGTCATTATGCATATATATATATATATATATATATATATATATATATATATATATGTATTGTGTGTGTATTTGTCATTATATAGATACTATATATAATTGACATTATATGGATACAGTAAAATTAATCATGTACGCTCCAGGGGACAATAGAGAGAGAAATTAGAAGACGTGATATCTGTTAATCCTTAGTAAAAATGTAAAATGAATAATCATCATTAACTAATGGCTTCTCATTTTAAAAAAAACCTCAGTGATATACATTGAAATGATGTGTATTTCATTTCTTTCTTGACCTTCTTTATATACCTTCTTGTTTAGGCATATTTGATGGTAATGAAGGTTTTCATCTTATGGTGATGTAGTTTTTTTTTTTTTTTTTTTTTTTTTTTTTTAAAGGAGGGTGAAGGTGGATCCGCTACTTGCTATAATTAAGATGGCATTTTATTTCCTAGAACGGACAAAAGAATGGAATAACAAAAGATAGTGTTGATGCATAGAGAGAGAGAGAGAGAGAGAGAGAGAGAGAGAGAGAGAGAGAGAGAGAGATTCCTTCTATTAATCGCAAGCGAGAGATCCAGTTCTTGAGAGAGAGAGAGAGAGAGAGAGAGAGAGAGAGAGAGAGAGAGAGAGAGAGAGAGAGAGAGTCCTTCTATTCATCGCAAGCGAGAGATCCAAACTCCTCTTCTTGTGAGAGCACAGTAGAGATCATTCCCGCAAAGGAAAACGACGTGAACCTATTCCCTTTAAAATCAGTTTTTCCTTTGCGCACCTAGTCAGTGACTTGTGTGCCCAGTGATTAGATGACTGTGGTGGGTCGTGTCAAGGGTGGCAAAGAGTTTAGACAATTGATGCAGAGCGTATGGCTGCAAACCCAGGCCGCCCCTATCCGATTGATGGCTGACACACCATGCACTATAGCACAAGGACAAATGTTATTTCTGGACATACTATGGCATGAAAGATGCGACTGAATTGGCTTCATGTAAGAAGGCTCATCTTACACTGAGTCGCTAGTGAATATTCATTTTAATATTTTTTTTTAAATTGAATGACGGTTTGCGTTTATGTTGCCGAGTAAATCCTCAAAGACCCAACTTCACCTGTTTTGTTTTTTTTTCTCTCTCACACACAGCAATTCGAAGTGCTGAGTCAGCATGAATTGTCCGAAAGAGTTTCGAGTGATCAACTTACGTCTTTCTTTGGAGGCACACTGGAGTATGACCATTCTTCATGGCGATCCATCTGTAACGTAAGCAAGGACAATTCTCTTTTATTTTGATTTTAGAAGTGCAGGTGTGATTGTGTTTATTTATTTTACGACGTTTTTATTCTTGAATGATTGTTTTTATACCAATGTATGTACCTTATATCATTTTGTGTTACTCGTTTATATGTAGTATGTATACATTTTTTGCATTGTATAATGTATGTGTGTATGTATAACTTTTTTTGTATTGTGTAAAGTATTTGTGTAGAGTATAGAATTTTGGTTAGTTTCATTGTATTAGAATTTTCATAGAGATCTCTGATTTTACCCAGAGAACTTCGTTAAAATTCCATCTAGCTCATTCACAAAACTCCCCATTTAAATATACTTATATATACCTAAATATGAACCTCTGAAGAAATAATGCATTTCTTTTAAATTATATTTTTGCACAGTGCAAATATTCTCTCTATCAACAGATCCGCGATGAATTACTAAAGGAACTGAGCTCCTGCGCCGTCCTTCTGGAAGCAAGCGTACGGACGTATGGAACTCCTTCCTCTGTGTCACTAGGGTCCTTGCCTAATCTGAACCACCCTCGACGTCCCTCTACATCGCTCGACCCTTCTGCTCCCGACAGGTCGTCAGACGCCGACCTTCAGGAGACCCGGAAGTCCTTGTCTAGTGCCAAAGCTCTTCTGAGGCAGATGGACAGCCAGTGCCAAAAATTGAATGGGGTTGGTTTGGCCAGGTGAGGGAAGTCTACTAGACTTTTATTAGCATGCTTTCCAAGTCATTTTCGTAAATATATTTATATATTACTGTTTATGGATGTGACCTCACGGGTGTATATATAAGTTTAATGTTTGTGGATGCGAAGTTTAGTCATGGCTGTATAAATATGTTTAATGTTTATGGGTGTGAAGTTTACATTCGTAGATGAGATATACACGTTTGAAGAGATATTATTGAAAATTGAATTAGGTTACTATGCCAAGGTGAGGAAAATTAATTAGATATTCATTCATGTGAATGAAACATCAAGTATATGAATGAATGAATCAATAATTAGAAGTTATCTAGCATTGTGAGTATCAGGATTATTGACGCCGATATCATTTCTTAAAGAAAAAAACTTCAAGTAAATGAATAAATTAAGTTAACTGAAAACAATTTACATCTCCAAACATACATAAAACAGAATTAAGACTAGATTTCTTCCAGGCAGGTGAGTTTTGCAAATATATGTACAAGCTTGCTATTTATGGTATGATCATTTTTAGTTCACATACGTAAGTGAATAACACAGATATGATATTGTTATAGTGTTTCATATTTTGGTAGTTTATGCTTTTTAGTTTTCAAATTTAAACACGTATTGATACGCTCATCCTAAAATTTTTTTTATTTTCATTCTGGCAGGTCATGGCTGGGCGAGTGCTCTGAGCTTATCCACAGGGTCGAAATGCTCCTTGACCTTTTGCTGAGCCAGAGAGCGTCAGATTCCCATCGACAGAAGATGTATCAGCGGGAGGCCAACTCGGTAAGTCGGATATATATATTTATTATATAAGTATTTCTGTCTCACATCAAAATCGAACCCAGGTCTTTCATTTGAAAGGCAAGGACGCTACACACTGAAGGACCTGGGTTCGATCTCGACGTTAGTCAGAAATATGTTCCTGTTCCACATGCGAGTGTGTTGACTACGTCTATTACATAATATATATATATATATATATATATATATATATATATATATATATATATATATATATACCATAAATATATATACATATACATAATATAAAATTATATATATATATATATATATATATTATATATATATGATATATATACTTATATCTCAAACACACATACACACAACACACACACACACACACAACACACACACACACCACACACATACACTCTCTCCTTAATGTCAACCTGGTTTCTCTTGACGCGGTTTTGTTTCCATAACATATGATTTTTTTTTTTTTTTTTACTATTTTGTGTATCATAAAATTTTGTTTTAACTTGTGAGCCATCGTTTTCATTCGTCTTATACAACACAATTATTTAGTATAAAAAGGAAGCGAAGGAGCATCGTGACATATTAACGTCTTGGAAGATTTTTTCCTGAAATGGCTACTGACCAGGAATATCCATGAATGCACTAAAAACACGTGATTATGGATAATAATTGTCTTTCATATTTGCTATATAGTATCATTTTGTGATTTTTCTGTTTTTAATGTAACTCTGAAAATAATTCTTTATAATTACCCCTTCATTTTTATTTGGGCCAGTTTTGGGCCCTATTTACTATATATATTAGTTACCGCTGCGACGTTTGTAATGTGTTACAAAGAAAACGGACCGAGATAAGTTTTATGTGGGACTTCAGTAATGTGGGATTTTTTCTTTCTTTTTTGCCTTTGGCTTTGCGTTAATTCAGCGGAGTCTTAGAAAAGGGTATTTCTTATTTGAATTAAATGTGAGAAAGTTAATATTGCAACATTCCATAAATTTAATTAGGAGAAAATCACGTATACGAATAATAAATTCAGTGGTTTTATTTTAATTCTAAAATTTTGTAAGGAGTTACCACGTATTCCTTACACTAATCATGAAGCGTACTCATTGATGTCTTGTATATTTTTCACTGTGATTTAAAATGCTAAATTTTCTTTTTGTTAAATTTCAGTACATTTATTTAGATAGCGTTTCATAATGTCATTCTTTTCTTAGATAAACGCACGTTTTTATGTTTATGCAAGTACCACTTACAGGTTGTCTGTATGTTACGCTTAATTCAGAAGTAGAAGTAACAAAGACCTGTCAAATATTAGTGCGATATTTATATTAAAATCTAGGGAGATTTTGAAGAATAGCGGTCCCATATGAACCTGGGACCTTTATTCTTCAAAAGGATAAAACTGGGGTCTGTATTGTTTAGTGGAGAACAACCGCCGAGGAAAACAAGTAACAACATGATTGGCTGTCAATGGTGAACAAACCTAAAGATAAGCAAACAACTGCTTGTTTGGTTGTCATTACCAATGTTATATTCATAGGGGAGTGACTGCATATCCGCGGACGATTGATTTATGTGTGCTGTCAGTAAGGCCGGGGCGGAACGGCGCTTCGTGCCTTATCCGCATATTCAAAGATTCTTGGCAAGCATGGCATGTTCTGGCAAGAGGTAATGTTGAGCTGCGCGCGCTAGCCACAGGGGTTACAGTAAGGCTGTGCCGGAACTACGGGAGCTCCGACCGCCGTGTCCGTGGATCTGTATTCTTCAAAAGGCCCAAACTGGGACCCCTATTCTTCAAAAAGGTTGTATGGGACCGCTATTCTTCTAAAGCTCCAACTCTAGTAGCCTGAATGGATTTCATGAATTGTATTATATGACCTAGTACATCATTATCCATAAAAGTTTAAGTTTAAAAGAACGTTATTTTATTGAATGTTGAATTATAAAAGTTTATAAACTCAAGTTATTTGTTTACTTTTGTGAATTTTGTATTCAATTTCCAGTAGCTAGAGCATAATGCTAATTAATATTTTCTGAGGTTTTACTTCTCAACTCTATATTAATTTGTTATTATTCTGAAGTTTGTTATTATTCTGAAGTTCGGAACCCGAGTCAGTAGATCATTATAGCGTTGAAGTCCTATTCGGTATTTAGAAATCAAATTTAAACAGATTTGAAACCTTTTGAATATTTTTCCTTATCCTTTGTAGAAGATTACAATAAAATGTACAACTGAATTATTTTCAAGTATCGTGAAATGCGTTTACATCTGGCGGCGTTAAAGAAGTATGTTATAACATCCACTTTCATATTAGCTACTAAAAAATGTGCATTTCAGGGCCGTGTCTCATTGATTTTCGTCGATAATAAAATCTTACCAAAACATCGGATATGGATCGTATTTTGGAAATAGCTACATGAAGCCACAGCTTAATTGGCAAAAATTTGTAGTGATGTCTAATGTTAATTGATTAAGGCACCTATCAGGGTAAATCAGAGAAATTTAAAGGGAAACTTAGCTAAATCTAGCAGGCTCGTAGACAGAGGCTAGTACAACGTCATTACTGAAGGCCTTCCCACTCATTGATACTGTAGTATGAATGACTTTATTAGACACCCCGCCCATATACTTTATGAATGAATACTCACATGTTGGTGGTAGTAGTAATAGTAGTGTAAGGAATTCTTTAAATTGTTTCACACACCTAAGTAGAGTACAATAAGGGAATGGTGAACGTAAAATTGTACTGTGAAAATAGTAATATTTCCATATGTATAACTACCAAATTCCTTTGCTATGATATATTCATTTGCATACACCAAATTCTTATTCATTACCTGTGGCATCGCCAATGGGAACCGTAATATTATTGTCATTCTCAACAATGATTTGCCTAGCCTTTTCTTTAATACTTATTGTACATACGAGTGAGTGGGTCAAATATCCGTGTTTCTACGATTATTATCAATCTACTGATGTCATTGTTTACATCACAACTAGCCTCTCACCGAGTGCTTACTAGATTTAGCTAAGTTTCCCTTTAATTTCGTTTCTTTACTCTTTAAAGTATTTTAATTATTAACATTGTACATCTCTGCATATTTTTGCTAATTAGGCTGTGGGTTTAAAAAGCTATTTCCAAAATAAGATCCATATCCGAGGCTTTGGTAAGATTTTATTAACGAAAATCAATTAGACATTGCCCTGAAATGCACAGTAGTGAGTTATCACTTTGTATTGTCTACCATAAATATTACATTTTCTTTGACTCATCACAGAATATTTTTATGCCATACTAAGGTAAACCTTTTGCTATATGTCTGTCACGTAACTTTTAAATGCTAACGATCGTCAGTCGCTAATTAAACTGAGTTATGAGTCCAGGTCTTTTCTGTATTTGTTATGTAAATTCTTTTTCATTTATGGAAAAATGTAGCGGCTATTTCAAAAGGTAAAATACACCTTTCATGTATGTATATGTTAAAATTATGTTTATGTCGAGTATGCAAATAGGTAGGTATGCCATTGGTCTTCTGAAGTTTATTGAACCGTTGCTTATTTTTATATATATTTCAGCCTAAGTTTTTTTTTTTTTTACGTAGTCAATTATTTGAATGCTTTAGAGATCAGTGGTGATTTCATAGTGGCAAAATTTATCATTTTATTCCGCGAAACTCGCGTGTGCTCTCGGCTGAATACGATTAGGAATAAATCCTCTTCAGCATTTGGATGTATTTAAGAGAGAGAGAGAGAGAGAGAGAGAGAGAGAGAGAGAGAGAGAGAGAGAGGGGGGGGGGGGGGGGGAGGGGGGGGGGGGGGGGGGGGGGGGGGGGAGATCTTTCACTCCGTGTTTGCAGTTTGTTTGTGTGTGTGTGAGAAAGAGAGAGAGCTACTGGTATTATCGCTCTTTTTTGCAATTTTAGTCGTAAGTGTGTGTGTGTGTGTGTGTGTGTGTGTGTGTGTGTGTGTGTGAGAGAGAGAGAGAGAGAGAGAGAGAGAGAGAGAGAGAGAGAGAGAAGGGTATCTTCAATCCTTGTCTTCAGTTCTTTAAGTTGTGTGTGTGTTTGAAAGAGAGAGAGAGAGAGAGAGAGAGAGAGAGAGAGAGAGAGAGAGAGAGAAACTGACTATCTTTGCTCCTTGTTTTCAGTTCTATAAGTTTGTGTGTATGTGTGTTTTTGAGAGAGAGAGAGAGAGAGAGAGAGAGAGACTATCTTCTCTCCTTGTTTTCAGTTTTATAAGTTTGTGTGTGTGTGTGTGTGTGTTTGAGAGAGAGAGAGAGAGGAGATAGAGAGAGAGAGAGAGAGAGAGAGAGAGAGAGAGAGAAGTATTTAATCGATAGAGTCCGTTCCATCAAAAGAAACTCTACTATTATCGGAGCAAACAGACAGGCCGACATCACCCCGCGCCGGAGGAAAATTTGGACGAAGATAGCGGCAATACAAGTTTGCTCGTCAGCGCATTTTTTGCAGATGACGGCTGACGACGACAGCCCCAAGTTGTTGTTGTGTCTCGTCGTGCGATTTCGTCCGGGAAAAGTGTGACACGGACTTCCTCGCAGGCAAATGTGACTCATAGGATGAAGGTGTAGAGATGGGACGGTGACTTAGGTAAATACGTCTGGTTTGTGGAGAGAGAGAGAGAGAGAGAGAGAGAGAGAGAGAGAGAGAGAGAGAGAGAGAGAGAGAGAATTTTGGATGGATGTAAAATTCCATAACTGAAGAAATATGGTAATAATTTGGAAAGTACCCAAAGAATTTGGAACATTTACATCAGATTAAAAGACTTCATGTTTTGGCTTTATTATTGTAATAATAATAATAATAATAATAATAATAATAATAATAATAATAATAATAATAATAATAATATAATGGAAATTAATTAATTATTATTTTATTAATATTATTATTATTATTATTAGGTATTATTATTATTATTAGTTATATTATTATTATTATTATTATTATTATTATATCAAATACGTAGAATGGCTCTCAGGCTGCTGTTGAGTTTATATTGCAGTTTCTCAGTCACTCAATATAAACTTATTGACTCCTAGAGGCCATTCTTTTTAAGGAAATATATTTGAAAGGGTGCTCTTCCGAAACCTTTTTGGTATTACTGTATATATTCATAAAATGAGATACAGATACGCTTAATTGTTAGCTTCGTAATGTCGCTTGCTTAGGAATGACGTTTGGACGATGAGTATCTGTGGATCAGTTAGCATAAAGACTCGGAAGCCGATGTAACATGTTTGAACAAGTCTTACCCAGTCGACATTGGCATTCCTTGGCAGTCACTCAGTCCTTCCCATCAGGCAGTTCCAAGTTTCTCTTTCTTGAACTGTGTCTCGTCAGTCAGTCCGTATGTCTTTTTCACACAACCCTCTCGAAAAAAAAAAAAGAGTGAAAAAACAAAACTTGCTGCTTTCAGATTGCACCGCCGCCAATTGCGATGAGATTACCTGTCTCTGCAGAAGTGGTTTACTTTCTCCGTCGGTCAATTACAGCTTCCGCCTGGAAACTTCGTCTTGAATGACCAGGACGTTGGTCAGCGGCTGTTTTGTTCCGTGAGGTATTTTTCTTCCTTAGTCTGTCCTCTCCTAATGTCAGGGCTTGTGGTATGTCGTGGGATCATCTGACTATTCGATCTGAATTTGTTGCTCTTTTCCCTACTGCAGTGCTGTATACACACACACACACACACACACACACACACACACACACACACACACACACATATATATATATTTCTTAGGGCAAAATCGTCGATTCAAGGAGGGAAAAAAGTATAGTACAGCGACAGGAAAGTCGTGCATGATCCAGAGATCACAGAGGTCACAAATGAAATGGGGATTCCGATATGATTGGGCAAACAACGTTCATTTGAACGGCTCGACTTCATGATCAGGATGAGCACGAAAATTTGAATTCGCGTAACAGTGAATTCAAATGAATTTACACACACACACACACACATTCATATTTGTGTGTGTTTGTGTGTATACACGTGAAGTAAATACGTTCCACAAACTGAATGCTATAGTGTTTC
>NC_087202.1:20593221-20618221 GCF_015104395.2 Macrobrachium nipponense
TCATTGTTTTTTTGTGTTTTGCATCAAACATTTTTTATGTTGCAATATTTCTTATATCAAAATCGCTCACAATGCCGCTTGGATGCGCGCAAGGAATGCGATGTCTCATTACCAATTGGATAAACTATGTTGTTATTGATTCTGGAAAGCACTGCGTTTGTACTTGAGATGTGCTTGCGGTTGAGTGTTTTTGTGCGTGTATGCGTGCGCATTCAATGCATTCACATCTGCGTGTTTAATACATGGGTGTATACGTAAGTGAACGTTTCCACTTTGAATCCTAAGGAATTTTTTTTTTTTTTTATAAGCTACAGAGACTGGAAAATGAAGAAAGTGTAAGTATAGGAGTGGTAAAGCTTACTGTTATGGTAGGAAGATAGAGACTGAGATGGTTTGGGTATGTGGGAAGAATGAGTGAGGGAATCGGTTAGTGGAACTTGTTGGAGGTAGGTCGTGAAGGAAGCAAAAATTTAGAAGGCTTCATGAAGTGAGGGAGAATTTGGAATAGAAGGGTTTAGCCGAGGAAGATGCTTTCGATAGCAATAGGTGGAGAAGACGCATGAGGGCAACCAACCCTTTAGCGTGTGAAATGGAATGGAATATGAAATTTAGGACAAAGACCAATCTGGAACCGTTGAGGCCATTCAGTGGTGAAAGGGAAATTGAATGTAAAAGTATCTTAGTTTTACCAGACCACTGAGCTGATTAACAGCTCTCCTAGCTAGGGCTGGCCCGAAGGAATAGATATTTTTACGTGGCTAGGAACCAATTGGTCACCTAGCAACGGGACTTACAGCTTATTGTGGGATCCGAACCACACCACATCGAGAAATGAATTTCTATCACCAGAAATAAATTTCTCTGATTCCGCGTTGGCCGAGCCGGGAGTCGAACCTCAGAAGTGGATTGGCAGCCCAGCTCGAAAACCACTCGGCCAGCGAGGAACTTTAAATATCAGGAAAAACTCGCTGTTCCACTAAGAAGGAATTGTTAGGAGAGGGTGGAATGTGTAAGGGTGGAAGATAGAGATTATGAACAGAGGTACAGTAAAAGGAATGAAAGAGGGGTAGCAACTGCGGGCCAAAGGGACCCTGCAAAGAACCTCAAGTAATGTGCATGTACACGCGCGTGATGTTCACTGCCGGATACTAGCCCCCCTATGGGGGTCCTTACCTTATAAGGATATCGATGGGAATGAAGAAGAGCTGATAATGAATGATGCTGATTTCCACTTTAATACTCCAGAGGCAATCCTCCCAGACGTCTCTAATGCTTACTGGGGCGTCTAGAAAGTGAATACCTGCCTGTGAGAAAATCATAAGAACCGGTCTCGAATTCTTCTGTGCCTGCGAGAATATTCGCATCATCATTTCCGTTCTTGTAAGATCTGATTAGGCATCATTTAGTTGAAGGCGAAATGGTGTTAGGCAAGCGAGGTGGTTACGTCTGTGATACTGACTGATAACACTGCAAAACTGTGCCACTTTGCTAAAGTAATGTTTTACCTACATTAGTGTGAGTGATTGTCATTTTTTTTTTCTGATGGTCAGCGTTTTAGTATATAGTGTTCTTTGTTAGAATTTTAATTTTCAAAAGTTTGTTGCTTTCTTTACCGAAAACTTTTTTTATTTGTTTGTTTGTTTTGTGTTTGTTTGTGTATCGAATTAACGTTTTCGTGGTAATGATTTTAGCCCGAATTTTAAGACAGAATCAGTACTTGGACGTAGGCTATACTGTTGGCGCAATAATTTCATTCCAACCAAAGGACTGAACTCAAAAGATGAACAAATAAACCTCGAATTTGAATATTTCCAATAACTGTGTTGATGCATATTCCCCCATCCATAGAAACCTGAAGCTTGATTTTTGGGCGCAAAGTTTTCCTCTACTTGCAATGAAATTACTTCTTTTCTGGAATGCTCATCTCTGTCATCGATGTCATCTACCATGCAGCAAGCTACACGTATTCACTTCTTTCTGAAGACTACAAGAAAAAGGAAGAAGTTTTGAAGGAATTGTTGTTGTTAAGTCAAGCTGGTATGTTGCTCTTGTCCATGATAAAAATTTGGTAAGAAGACCAATTATATTAGCAGACATTTCACTCACTTGTGGTCCATTTCTTCTGTCTACTAAAACATTCGAAAGGACCTCGACGACGTTGCTTGTCTCTGTGGCCTTCAAATATGATCTGGTTTCATCACCGAAACCAGTAGATGGTTACGCAAATAGCGTTCACGCGCGCGCGCGCACGAGCCAACGCGCTGTCATACATGCATAAGCATATTTTTCTCTTGCTTCATAATTGGCGATGTCTCGCTGCTTAATTTGTTGCTACATTATGTTGGCCTTGTACCAACATATGCTCTGGCTCCGAGTTGGTCGTGCCTTCCGTTTTACATTTCTTTTAGAAAATTTGCTATGACGTGGGATGTACACGCAATCAAATTTATGGTATTTTTGTTACAGATGTACTTGTATTCTCGAACATACATTTTTCTAATAATGGTTTTTTACCTCATTAAGTTTACATTAAGAAGCATATTTTTTTGTTAGCGTCAGTATTTCAACCACTGGGAATAGAAGTATATTTTTCATACTTGTCTGCGTCAAAAATTATTTGTAGTACTTTCTCTTCCCTTGGCAATAGATAAAGTTGATTTGATTTTCTTGGGAAAACATCTAAATATTTAGAGTTTGCTCTAAAATAATAGGCATGAGAACTCTGTCTGATTTTGTCAATAAAACTGAAGGAATTTATAAGTGTTTGCCAATTTTGACAGTTCTTCAGATGCATTGGCATGGACACATGAACTCCTTTAACTGTATTGATGAAATCCAAGTGACCCTTCACCAAAAGTTCATACATACCTTTGATTGAAATTAAAAAAAAATCCCTGTAGTTCCATAGCTGAGAGGGTAAAATGCACTGGCCCTGTTGCTGAATTAGGTTTTTTTCTTTTGTCCTTCAAACAGCCAATTCCATTTGGTTTGTCAGGCGGTAAATTCTTTCGCTCCTTCAACTGTCAAAGCAGAAATCCATAAGTCCTCGTATGACGTCACGAATACCGTGTGGCCTCCCACCTGATATAACTAAAGTACGAGTGACCCTTGAGCCGATGTCTACTATAATGCATAGCCTTTGTGAGTGATGGAAAAAGTTATTGAACTCTTAATCTGATCGGGCAAAATTTTTTGTCTAAACAGTGATAACAAAAGTGTGTAGTTCTAAACTGAATTTATTGCCAGCTACATGAAATTGAAAACATTTGCGCTATCCAGCAAATGATTGAGCAAGAACCTCGGTAACCCGGGATGAAATCTCAGCTTAAAGGAACCCCGTACTGAACTTTTAAAAGCTCGTTTGACCTCTTGTGAGGTAATGATGATCTTGGTGCACGATTAGTTAGGTAACATACAGCCATACGACCCTTTATTATTTGAGAACGCAAATTCAAGTTAGCCTTTCATGTCAAGCAGTAAAATTTATGTGGCCCCTTAAAATAAAAATTGACACCGAAAGAATATTTAAATTTCAACCTTTAATCACGTTAGTCCTTCCGAAGTGGCAAGGAGAGGGAGAAGTTTTATGCAAATACATTTTAATTCTAACCTCTCTGTACAAGAATCCACTTGCATACAAATACGTACAGACGTGTGCATACACGCACAGCACGCTTGTGTTTGTAATATGCGAGCGTGCAAGTGTGCAGTATAATCTTGAAATAGAGAGTAAAAACAGATTTTTACCCCACGGCTCTGCTGTCACCAAATGTGACACTGGTCTCACTGAGCAGCATACCATCAATTTTCACATTATAAGAAATTTTGTTATGCTGCCGTTCAGCATAAAGATATATTACTTGCGTCTGCGTCTCAGTCGAGCGAAGCTGCACCATTTACAGGGCAGAAATTATAGCCAGAATCAATGGGGGTTGCGGGAGTGGAGGGGGGCCGGGGGAGCGGGGTGGTTTGTATTTTCTGACCACGTGATTGGGGATTCATCGGCGTATTAAGGTAATTATATGGATGACTGAGTGAGGGATGTCTGTGCATCGTCAAGGAGTAGGTTAATGAATAATCTGAAGATGATGGATTGGCATGGGAAGGGGGCTCCTTGGTTTGGGGGTTGGGGAATGAAAAGAGAGGGTATGGTTGGTAAGGGGGTGTGTAGGGGGAGGTGCCAGAGCAACAGAGAAAGTGCAGTTTTGGCTGACCGACTACACAAACACTCGTGGGAGTCTGTGGGAATCTCTACAAGACTCTTCCCAGACGAAGTGGACAAGTATGTGTAGGGAGTGGGGTCCGTGAGGGGTTGACTGGGGAAGGGATAGTGGAAGGTGGGGGGGGGGGGAGGCGGGGGGGGGGGGGGGCTTGCCTAATAATATCTCTTTTTCAAAGATGAAATAAAGTCAAATGCTCAATCACTCATCTTTTCCTGGTGTCTGATACTGACCTGAAATGCCTCGAAAACTGCCTACTGGAAATTCACTGTGGCTTGGGTCCTTTTGTCTCGTCGTTGCAAGACGCCAGATGAAGACGTTGGTGTGGAAACCTCATTACAGGTGATATTGAAAATTGGAACCTCGTCGATTGGAAGTAATAAGAGACAGTTGTTGTTCTTAGTTGCTCTTTATTTCATTGGGCGTTTTGTTCGCTTCAGCCCTTTTCTCTCGGAGAGAATGGAAAGCAATAAAATTCTTTTCTAACTTTCAGTTGACCTCTTTCAGTTCTGGTAAGTTTCTTGGCGAGAACATTTACTGTTATCTTAGATGTAGTTGTATGTGATGATTTCCCCTTATTAGTTGCTACAGGGTAGGATATAAAACATAGTTCATAGATAAATGTTTTGAGCCTGTAGTTAGATAGTTTTGATTTTGTTCTTATTGATATAGTACGTATATGTGTATATACGTATATATATATATATATATATATATATATATATATATCTATATCAAATAATATATATGTATATAAATATAATATAAATATAAATATATATAAGTATATAAATATATATATATAATATATATATTATATATATATATTATATATATAATATACTATAGAGAGAGAGAGAGAGAGAGAGAGAGAGAGAGAGAGAGAGAGAGAGAGAGAGGTATATACATATCGTTTTGGGAGAAATGCCATTTTTTTCAGTAAGATCGACAAAAAGCAAAGGACATCATACACATGTGTTGAGACAACAGGAGTAACATCTCCCGTGACCTTAAACAAAGGAGAGAGAGAGAGAGAGAGAGAGAGAGAGAGAGAAGTGAAAATGAAGGGTGAACTTTGCGTGACACCTTCACGGTGGAAATGAAGCAGCGTGAATTGGAGATTCAGACGGCGGTGGGAAAATAATCTGCGCTCTGGTCGTGTTATGAATTCGGATTACATTGTTTGAATTGGTAAGCTGGTGTGAAGTTCACCTTGGTGTCGCATTCAATTTCATGTCATCCGTTGATTGGGAAATCGCACGAATCTGTTTTTATGTGGTTACGCACGGTGGTAATAATATATGTATATTTTATTATTATTATTATATTATTATTATTAATATTTATTATTATTATTATTATTTTTATTATTATTATTATTAAACCAAACAAAAACTTCTTTCCGTTATCTTCTGAAGATTGAAAAAGAAACTCACAAAATCACTTTGTAACTTGTTTACTTCTAAGTATTTAAATTTTCTTTTTCAATTATTATTATTATTATTATTATTATTATTATTATTATTATTATTATTATTATTATTATTATTATTATTATTATTACATTCATTTCTATTAAATATGGAGCTAGTCAGAATAGCTCCATATTCAGAATAGAATTCTTGTGCTTGTAGAATGCAGAAAAAAAACAAGCAAGAGAAAATACTAGGTTGAAATAATATTATTAAAATTGACAACAAAGAAGTTAAAGAACAATCGACGGCTAAATGTATATTATTATGATATTTATGTTTTTTTAATACTTTTTTTAAATTATTTCGGCTGTAGTATCTTCTAGATTTATTTGGACTTAATCTGTTCACCGGTTGAATACTCTCTCTCTCTCTGTCTCTCTTGGAAGTATTCTTGCCCATCAAGATAGAAGATTCAGTTTCGAGTACCAGGCTCAGTTAAAATCTCATGGTACTTCTATTGACCTAAGCAGCGAATTAGGTAACGGATATTTAGACGATTGTTACAGTAGCATCTAGATTTTAAAACAGTGTGTGTTTGTGTGTGAAAGACTGGCACCTACAAGGGAGTCTAGTCTAAGAGGTTTGTTTTTTTTATACGGTTTTATTTAGCTTGTTTTTTTTTTTGTCTCTTTGTTTACCTTGGTCAACTCAATTTTCGACCTGTTCCTTCGTCCGATCGACTTGAAATTTTGCATGGTCACTCAATCCCGGTAACAATACAACCTTCCATGATTAGTAGGTCGGCAGTGACTCTGATGACCTTTCAGTGACCTCTTCTAGTATCTCTGGATTTGTATGAAACTTTTCCGATTTTTCACAGCTTCTTTGACTCGGTAAATAACTATCGATTTTCCAAACCTTCTTTGGCTCGACAGGATATCAGCTACGTTAGATACAGTCATAAATCGGTTCCAGTTTTGTCAAAACGAAAAAGTATAAAATAAAAAAAAAATAACACGCTTATATCAAAATACATTAAAACGAGAAAAATAAATTTTTGAGCCATTAGGATATTCTTACAGTTAATCGTGTCTACAAAAAATAAAAGCGTAGATAATATATGTATATAATTTTATTATAGTATAGTTATTATATAAATATCATATACTTACATATATAGTACATATATAGTTAATATATAAATAATAATGATATATATTATTATATATTATCGACTGTTTTATTATAGACATGATCAAGTTAAGAAAATGCGGGTGTCTTTTTTTTTTTTTTTTTTTACTTTTAAGTGCATTTTATTGAAAGTTTGTTTTAAGACGTTTTTTAGACATTTTTTTTCATAGAATCTTTCTGTTCAAGAGCGCATAATCTAGAAGTATTGATACAGAAACCTTAATGAAATGCAACTGTTTTTGCCATCTTTCCGTGAGTTTAAGGGCTCTTAATGGTTACATGGAGAAGGAGCACGTTTGCGGTAGAGTAACTTTTATGACAGATGTACGGTCGACAGGCCTGGTGTTTGATTGCCAAATATATTTCGCCGTGGATAATACACTTTGATGTCAGAGAGAGAGAGAGAGAGAGAGAGAGAGAGAGAGCGTAACCAGATGAAGCAATTTGGCCACTTAAGTTCCCCCATCGGGAACTCAACCCTTTCCATATAAAGCCAACTCCTAAATCCTGAGAGGCCTTTTCCTTTCATCTGCGTCTTTTGACTCGAGTTATTTCTATTTTGACACGGACGTCTTACTGATCAATATCTAGGGTTGTCCTCAAAGCCAACTTGTTCTGACAAACGCATCCTGCTATAGCCGTGCCTTTGATTGCAACACGCGAAAATTACCCAATTCAGGAAGAAGAATTATCGAGAAGTTGCTTAGAGTGCCCTTACTTGGGAAATAATTATATTGCGTAGATCTCAAATGACGTTTTAATTGCTGCTAAATGAGTTATTATCCCGTCGTTAAAGATTGTCTGAGAATCTCCTAGCGTCAATCCTCTAAAGGTAAAAGGATATATATATATATATATATATATATATATATATATATATATATATATTATATATATAAAATATCGACATATTGGAGTATGGAGACGCGCTCTGTCCTTTATCCATTTATTAAGCGCCGACGTTTCATTTAATGTGTAATATCTTTTACTGTTTATTCGCAGTTGATGTGTGCTCGCAATTTCAGCCTGGAATACGTATCTAGCTGATACGAAATGTCGACGTTGAATAAATAGATAAAGTGCATGACGCGTCTCCATACTCAATACTATGCTTATTCTATGAGTAATCGCGTCCTGTCTTCATACATAAATATATGTATATATATATATTATATATTATAATAATAATACATAAATGTATATATATATATATAATATATATATATTATATATATATGCATTTATACAGAAAGTTATTTTCTGAATATGTATAGTATATATACACATATATTTACACACACACACATCAGGGAAATGAGTCATCTGGCAGCAGAATCAAAGAAATATATGCAGCGGCTTGAATCATATCAGGGAACAGCATTTGTGAAGGCTTGTGCCGACTGCGCCTTAACCCTGACAACGTGACCGGTTGATATCCTAGAAAAAATTCCATAAGGTAATCACCACAGCGGTATGTGGTGTTAGCTCTAGATTTTGCAGTTTGGTACCACCGACAGGCATCTCTGTGCATGTTGCTGGCGGGCAGTGCATGACCAGTAGGCAATAGACCGCCGTCCTGGCGAGACCATAATCTGCTTCGGGGCCTGAGAGCTGGAATCCTCATTGCATTGCAATTTTTTTGTCAGGCGGGGGAATTAAGGGTATTGGCGATATCGGAAGTTAACATGGGAATGAATGATGGATGACACTGTATTTTTTTTTAAATATATCTAGCTTAAAAAGTCGTGAGATCTGAGTAAAGTGAACAAAGGAAATTCTACGGAAGGATTTTCTTTATAACCTTTTCTCGGTAACTTTTGCTGTTTTTGACAGTTTCAGTTATTTTTACTCTCGTAATTTCGATACGTTGATAATACTTTGATCATAAATAACACGAGAAGACTATTGCATCATTTGAATTAACAGCACAAGGTTTGACTATTTAAAAAAAGCTCCTGGTTCACTGCCACGATCCCTTATAATTTTATGACAAATTTTTTTCCTTGAACATTTACGACATTTTATACATAGGAAGAGAAGATCGAAAGAATTTCGCACTTTGGTCGGGTGGGCGTTCTTCTGAACGACAATTGGGCGGGTGGCAAGCAGCGGTTATGGGGGACACCGGATGGATGGCTGGCGTCGTGGGGGAAGGAAGGCAAGTGGTGCCAGGCAGAGCGAGTCCGGCGCCAGGTCCTGCCGGCACCAGTCGCCAGTTGGCCGGACGTCCGAGTACTGTCAGCATCTACAAGGGACCGCTGGAAAGAAGGACTTTCCCCACCCGAATAGTCTGGCAGTGGAAGTGCTGAGTGACTGTGTTGTTGGACGTTCGCTGATCAGGAGTACTTTGTTTCGCGTCATGGATTGTGAAAGAGAGGAATTCAGTTGCGTTGTTGAATCTGAAGTGATCTATGACTGTTTGAAATAGACAGTGTTTCGGAAGGCTTGGTGAAGAAGAGATTCTTTCTTTGACGTTACAATAAAGAGAGAGGACTAAGAACCATCGTAGCGGGAAGCAATGAACTTCCCTCGATGCCTCGTTGGCACTACTGCCGCACCTTCCTGATTTTTTTTCCAGTGCCCCAAAGAAATTTCATCTCCGTTTAGCTGGGGAGTGCCCGCTCTAAAATGCCGGGGCCAGGCTGTGGCGGTGGGTACACGCTGGTCACCGACATGACCCCCGGAGGACCTGTAAAGTTACGGGTATTGCATGCTCCTCCCGTGCCCTCTTTAACACCCACTGCCCCAGCTTCTCCCTTGCCCCGTACCCACTTGAGGGAGCGACGTATGGGTGTCGTCCTTTCCAGCCCTCCGAAGGAACTCACGGCCGCTCTCTCTGTCCCTTTCCACAAGCAACTTCGACGGTTGCATTCGTCTACCAACTCTTTCGTCTCCAAAGGCTTCACGGCCTCCTCACCTTCTCTTCCTCCTCCTTCTATTCCAGCTACCGCTCCTCTTGCACCCATTCAGCCTCCTCCCACTCCTTCATTCAGGTCAGCCCAAACCACCCCCAACTTCCCACCCATACCGACCGTAAATGCCCCCATTCATTTCCATTCCGGTACCGATTTGTTGCATGGAAACAACCGAACTACGACAACATCGACCACTACGACGAGTTTGGCGACAACAACGAGCGCCACCACTACTCCAACGGAGGGTTCATCCTTGCCCTCACCCGAAGAAGCAACCTCTTCGGATGAGCCTCCCTCGGTGAGACGCCCAATTCACCCGCAGCTATTTTAGAGAGACTTCAGGCTACTAACGCTCACCCATGGCTTTCGGTAAGTTATTAATGGGTGATTTTTGTTTTCATTTTTTTTTCGATGGTGAAGAAAAGACGTTTTTCAGCTGATATCAAGACAATTATTACAATATACTATATAAATCAGATCCGATTCCTTTTATGTTTACATAAGCGTCGTTTTTATTTGCGGTTGCTTTAGGGTGTCTTATAATTGTAATACGTTACACGGCCAAAGAACGGCGTTTCTTGGTGAACATTTATTTGTTTTGATTTTCTAATGTTCTTTATTCGTTAACCTCCCTGTGTCAAATGACCTCTCGTGGATTTGCGGCTTTTCAAATAAAGATTAAGGCCACGCGCCTCAGTGCCAATGTGTCTTATTAACGGACTTCTTGAAGGATGGCAAGCTTTTTTTATTTTTTTTAATTTTTTTTCCAAAGAGCAGGTTAAATGATTTGGGAAATAAAGAGTATGGTTGTACACACACACACACACACACATATATATGTATGTATGTATGTATGTATGTATGTATGTATGTATGTATGTATGTATGTATGTATGTATGTATGTATGTATGTATGTATGTATGTATGTATATACGAGTAAAAGTATTTGTGTGCCTCTTGCTTGCAAAGCGGGAGGTACAGGTTGACCTAAACAGATTAGTTATCTGGGTAAATGAATCTAGCTGGCAAAAAGGCAATAGGTTATCAGCTTCATCTCAAAAGTGCTTGGTAAGAAGTGGAAGCTTTACACTTGACGTCATCTGTAAAGGGAACCAGGGAGAATAAGTACTTCTAAGTCAGTATTTTGAATAATGGCAGAATGTTGGAAGAAGTGAGTTACAGTATAAAGTAAGAATGTATGAAGGGATTGTTGACCTAACTTTCCTGTTTGGAAATGAAGTGAGGATGTTGAATGTGAATGCAAGAACGGAGGTGGAAACTCTTTGCAAAGTATTTCTCGTATAATAATTGAATAGAAGAGAAACATTGAGATGCCTAGAAAGAGTGGAAAAAGGGTTAGCGTAGATGAAAGATTAGATTGGAGAGTTTTATTGTGTTGCCCATGTGGAGAGAATGGTGGATGATATTGTTGATGGAAAAATCTGTAATTCTGAAGGAGTTGAAGGTCTGGAAATGGACATATAAATGAAGTGATACAGGTGTTTCAAAGGAGGATCCTATATATCCAGGAAGCAAGGAGGGAAATAGTGGTGTGTGATGGTGTTTGATAAGCTCTTGGTGAACTTTCTGTTAAGGTATATGAATTGTTAGTTGCATAAAATACACTGCACAGTGGGCTCATCCACAATTCAGCAGAGTTTGAAGGTGAATGTGGCAGTATTCGTTGACTTACTCCCAACCTCTGTTACTGGAATCGATTCGAGGTTAGTGTATGTATGTATGTATGTATGTATGTATGTATGTATATATGTATATATATATATATATATATATATATATATATATATATATATATATATATATATATATATACATATATATATAATCTGTATGTATGTATGTATTATTTGGATGCATTTGAATTCAGACATTTGATATTTGTTATCTAGAATGAGTGTCTAAACTTAAGCCTAGACTTTATCTAACAAATGTAATCTGAAGTAGTAGACCTCCCTGGAAAATACTCATTAAGGACAATCCTTTCAATATTGACTTTTTAAACATTTTTGAGGACAATCTAATTATCGAAATGCCGCACACCTTGTTGTAGTCTCTTTTATGTACGTGTTTTTCCAACACAAATATAACAAGAATAATCTTACACGTGGGGATTGCACTGTGTATTCGCAGATCAACCTACGTCTTTTAGAAGAATGTTCAGTGATTGAATTAGATCTTGGGTGTTGTGATGTGTCGGCAAGAAATCACTGTAAGCCTGAACTAAATTATCTGTAAACTTACTAAATTGTTATCTCTCTCTCTCTCTCTCTCTCTCTCTCTCTCTCTCTCTCTCTCTCTCTCTCCTCAAACACACACACACACACACACACACACACACACACACACACACACACTCAGTCTATTTCTCCGGTTTAAGGCTCTTTCACTCGTAATCGAATAATATTAGTTACACGTTTGTTATGGATGGCCCAGTTTTCGAGCTACTTCAGCATGCAACCTATTGCGTCATTTATTTTCAGCGAACGAAATGAGCCTAAAAATGCAAAACATTTGCGACGCTTGCTATCATGTTTTTCTTACGAGCTCGCTGTCAGTCTGTGCTTCGAAGAGTGTGTTTCTGTCTCTCGCCTGTGAGGAGGCCAAGGTCCCTCCCCACCGCCATAATGAGCAAAGACCCCATGCGAAGAACCAGCGGCTTGGTTCACTTCTGCAAGTCATATGCTAAGGGAAGAATAGCCAGGCTGCGAAAATTGTACTTGGCTTTTATAATGAGATGAAATAGAGGAGGGTTGTTCTAATTACTTCTTTAGTGATGTAGCCAATTTGCTTTATTATAAGTTGGGAATTAAACATTAAGAATTTACTGCTTTTATTATAAGAGTAGAAAAAGCATTAATAGTAGTGTAAGGCTTCATAATTTCATTATAGTCATTAATGAAAAATAACTTTATTCCCTTCTTCTTCTTCTCTTTTTTCTTCTTCTTCTTCTAGTAAAACGTATAGAAATTTAATAACCGTATTTTTTTTTTTTAGATAAGTTTCGACCTGACCATTTGTCAAAAATTGTACTCAGTCACACACTGCGCTGTATTCCAAACTTCATAGAAGCCCTGTACTTGAAGTAGCTCTTGCATTTGGCTGTTGGTGTGGCACGAACAAAATAAAAAAGAACTTTCCAGTTGATGAGGCCTTAAATTCATGAGACCTAGTTGAGTGGATGGGACGCAAGACGGTTTCAGCGTTAGTCTTTAGATTCTGACCTCCAGCGTCGTACAGAAAAATGACATGAAGATTATCAATTATCACTAATTTCAATAACGTCGCAGGACATAGTTGTTACGACGCTACACTACAGAAATTAGTTAGTTAATAACGAATCGAAACTGTGCCCAAAGCTCTATGTTCTTTATGTGGGAGGGAGAGAGAGAGAGAGAGAGAGAGAGAGAGAGAGAGAGAGAGAGAGAGAGAGAGAGAGAATTTCCATCCTGAAGTATTTAAGAAAAAAAAAAAGGCTTAATAGTTACGTCATTCTTTCAGTATCTTATCATTTATCAAGATTCTCCTTTCCTTAATTCAAAAGGGAAATCAGAGGCATATAAGTTTATATGGTGACACTTCGCGCTATTGTTCGTTATTTCACTTGAGATAACGGTTAAGGAAGCCTTCCCGGTTTGTGGGATCATTATCTAGTAGGAAGTTGGGATCTCTATCTCTCTCCATCTCTCTCTCGCTCTCGTTCTCTATCTCGCTCTCTCTTAAATAAATACACACACAAATAAATATATATATATATATATATATATATATATATATATATATATATATATATATATATATATATATATATATATATATATATATTTATCAACCCACGATCATGGGTTGATAATGGGAATACAGTGTTCATAAACAAGAGTAGAGACGTTCAATCCAAGGCATAAACCAAAACCAGAGAGAGAGGAGAAGAGAGAGAGAGAGAAGAGAGCGAGAGAGAGAGAGAGAGAGAGAGAGAGAGAGAGAGATTCCAACTTGCTACTAGATAACGATCCCCCAAACCGCATTTTTCCACTGATTCACTTTTCAAGTTTTATTCACAGTTTTATAATCTAGATACACAATTTATGTACACACACACACACACACACACACACACATATATATATATATATATATATATATATATATGTATATGTATATATATATATATATATTATACTCTATCGATATATATATATATATTATATATATATATATATATATATATATATGTGTGTGTGTGTGTGTGTATGTGTGTGTGTGTACATAAATTGTGTATCTAGATTATAAATCTGTGAATAAAACTTGAAAAGTGAATCAGTGGAAAAATGCGGTTTGGGGGATCGTTATCTAGTAGCAAGTTGGAATCTCTCTCTCTCTCTCTCTCTCTCTCTGGTTTATGTATTGCCTTGGATTAAACGTCTCTACTCTTGTTTATGAACACTGTATTCCCATTTATCAACCCATGATCGTGCGCAAGCGACCTCAAGCAAGGGCGGTGGCTTTGTTACCCCACCCTTCACTCAACTATCGCTCACGCAAAAGCTCAGTAACTTTTTATGTATGTACTCTGCGAGTCCTTGCTTAGACATTCACTGAGGAGCGCATTCTTTCACTGATTCCCTTTTCAAGTTTTATTCATAGATTTACGTACTTAAGGGAAATAAGTGTGTTTTATGAGTTGGTATTGAGCATAATATGTAACCGTACTCTTTTTATATTATTCATTCTTTCCTGTTACACAGTAGTCGTCACGCCAGTTTACAGAAATGAATCAGTTATTGCTTTTATCACTAAAATAATTTACTGTTATGGGGATGCTTTGACTAGTCCCTTGAGAATGCTTACTAATTTGGAAATCATTAACCTAATATATTGGGAATTTGTAATAATAATGATAATAATAACAATTCATTTGTAAGTGGATACATAAATGATCTTAGTCACGTGTTAGGTTTCTACTACTTCCATACAATGGAGTATTATTGGAGAACCAGTGCGACAGGTAACGAGAGCGCTCTGCTATAATTTTACGAGAATAGCAGATTTCCGCGTCGTAAAAGCTTCTGTTAAAATTGCTGTTTTGGTAGTTGTGGCTGTACTTGAAATTTTGTCCTTTTTCCCGTCCGCGTAATCTATGTATCCGTTTCGCTATGTTAGTTTTTCTTTGTTTCGTTCATTTATATATTCGTTTTCATTGATGGAAATAATGCAGTTCATAACAACATTCAATTATTTTATTATATTTTTAATGCCGCTGAAATTCATTGATGTTTTTAGTGGGACTGTGATGAATACGTCACGGTAATGGGGGAGGAGTAGGAGGAGTAAGAAAATTGCCTTTCATTCAGAAAAGATAAGCTCTTATTGTTGACATGGAAGTATTGGAAATTAAATAATTGAAAGGAAAATAGAAGGGTTGAGACATTTTGCTTTATACCGTCAATCACTTGAATTTCTCTCTCTCTCTCTCTCTCTCTCTCTCTCTCTCTCTCTCTCTCTCTCTCTCTCAGATTTTTTGTACAATGCGTATTATATATATATATATATATATATATATATATATATATATATGTGTGTGTGTGTGTGTGTGTCTGATGTGTGGTCTCTCTCCTCTCTCTCTCTCTCTCCTCGGCTCTGTATTCCTGGATTGCCGAAGGATAATACGGCTTCGAGGCAGAGCGGATGTGGCAGGGTAAAAGCTGTCCATGTTGTAGATTGTAGCGGTTCAGTGAGTACACACTGGAATTTCAGTCCTTTTCCGTTGTGATATCCGACTTTTGGTGGATTGCTACTTCGGTTTTTGAGTGATGACGTAATACCATAATCTTCTAGAGTAACTGGATTGGTCCCGATTGCGGAAGTTCCTTCGTGGTAGTCGAGGCGTTTTTCTGCGAGTGAAACAACATTCACTTCCGAATAGTCGACGTGTTTTATACGAATATACGTTTCTGGTACCAAGGTTGTTTTTCTTAATAGCATGAATTAGCCAACACATGAGTCCGTATTTTATTACGAGACCTTCGTTAACGGTGAAGGATCGCTTTTGACACACGGCTGGGCTATTTACCAATGATCGCTATTGAATTGAGAAGGATTAACATCTGTAATCATCGTGTCTTTTATAAATTGAGGTTTCCCTCCTATGTCATTCATACATTGAGCTTCACATCCTGTGTCTTGTATACACTGAGCTTTCTATCCAATGTCTTTTATACATTGAGGTTTTCATCATATGTCTGTTAAACATTGAGCTCTCCATCTAATGTTTTCTACGTATTGAGCTTTTATTCACGAGTTTTTTATTCTGTCTTTTATACAGTGAACTTTCCATCCCATGTGTGTTATACGTTGAGCTTTCCATCCTTTTTGTCTTTCATACATGGAGATTTCCATCCAATGTCTTTTATACAATGAGATTTCCATCCTATGTCATCCCAAACGCATTATGCCGAGGTCAGTCAGAGCGACACTAGTTTTGCTTGGTTCATTCATACCGGCGTTAGTGTCATGAACGTGCACACACACACACACACAACAACACACACACGCTGATTTGAGGGCAAGCGAGCACCTGTTACGACTGGGACGACGAAGGAAATTTTCCGTTCTTTCTTCCACGGGAGGTTTTCGATTTCAGTCTTTCGCTCGATTGTCATTGGAATCATTTCCTCCTCGTCTCTTTCTCTAGTTCCCCCACATCTCCCCCCACCCAATCCCCCTTTGCCCCTTTTGCAGGGGAAGTGTCAGGTTGTAAAAAGGTCAGCAGACCTTTCTTGCCGTGGTAATTACCTCACAGGTTTTGATCTCTTTGGATTTTCTATTTTGCAGATCCTGTGTGGAATGACACCGTTCTTCTTGCTCCCCTTTTCTTTGTGAATTACTGCTGTAATGAAAATGGTACGGAGGGTGACAGCGAGACTCTCTCTCTCTCTCTCTCTCTCTCTCTCTCTCTCTCTCTCTCTCTCTGGTCACAATTGTCATGAACATTTTTCTGTGGTTATCGATGATGTTATATTGCAATAGATCTAAGCTTGAATAAATGCAGACTGCTTAAATCCGAATGCTCAGTATAAGAATGAAGAAGTAAAAAAAAAAGCTGAATTAATAAGAAAAAAGAGCTCTTAAGTATCCAGATAATTAAAACTGAAAATGTAACGCAGCAAGTAATGATTACAACAATATTGCTTAAAGTTGAACACCATGATACTGGATGCTATGAAGGAGAATGATGCTAAAAGCAGGTCCAGAGTTCCAGCTTTAGCGTGTAAACCACTTTTGATAAACCCTCAACGACTTTTGGACTGAGAACTGATCTCAGTAAACAAGTTTCAAGATTGTGATTCGTAAATCACAAAACAATTTGTGCAAGATGCTCTTGTCAAGGGTGCCTACGACGTGATTACTTGAAAGGAAAAATGAAACATTACAAGACTGGATTTCGATATGCTCAGATGCAAGTACAGTTAAAAGCGAGAAGTCCATCAACGTGACTGTTTTGTAGTAACTATATATATTATATATATATATATATATATAATATATATATTATATATATAATCTATGTATACATATATAGAAATATTGTATTGTATATATACATAGATACATACATATTGGGTAATATCATCAAAGGCCTTTATATGAAACTGGCTCGCATTGTAAACGAAATAGTGTTACTGATCTCATTACGAATTGTAATTGTTACAATGACCTGCTGACTTCTTTGGAAGGTAATGTTCACTTTTACATTATCATGCCTGGACACTATACCGAGAGAGAGAGAGAGAGAGAGAGAGAGAGAGAGAGAGAGAGAGAGAGAGAGAGAGAGAGAGAGAGAGAGATCGTTTCTTCAATGTGTTTCTTTCACGGTCATCAACGGGTACAGTCTTTGAAGTTTCACTGCCAAGGTGATGCTGAAAAGCCCTTAGGAAAGAGGCCACTTCG
Source organism: Macrobrachium nipponense (assembly GCF_015104395.2). Classification (NCBI taxonomy): domain Eukaryota; kingdom Metazoa; phylum Arthropoda; class Malacostraca; order Decapoda; family Palaemonidae; genus Macrobrachium; species Macrobrachium nipponense. The sequence continues at coordinate 20,610,929 of NC_087202.1, forward strand.
TGTGACTGACCCACCCAATTAAAGTGAGAAAACCAATCGTTTGCAATCAGTAAGAACAAAGATAAAGTCTTTTCATTCTTTTCCTTTTGAATTAAAAGAAAGTTGAGGATATTAAAAAATTGCGTTGTTGGCACAGGAGAAGAGGTCTCCATCGCCCTTAGGCTGGTCTCTCCCCCAAGATGAGTCACGCAGCTTCGAGGCACAAAAGCCATTACCAGCAAGGTTCGTTTCTTCCTTGCAACTTTTCTTCTAATTACTTCATATGTCTTTAATTTTGTTAATTATCTGTTATCGTGGTCCCATTCTGTTTCAAGCGTGTTTCGTGTACTTATTAAGGTATGCTGAAGGAGTTAAGATGATCGTCCCTTAAGCATGTTATAGATCAGGCTTAATAGATTGTATGAAAGACAATATTAATCTTTTTTATCGATATTTTCAGTTTAAAGGAATAAATTAATTTCATTATTGGAAAATTATTTCACTGCACTTGAATTTGCTTATGATGATATACGTACATACGAGAAGAAAAGTAAGAGATATGAATTAACACCTTTCCAAAAACTGAAATTCCAAATAACGCCAAAAATGATCTCGTGCTAATATTGCACTTGGGGGGCTGGGGTTGAGGGAGTCCGCGTTTTCTTGTTTTCTAGCCCAAGGGGAATATCTGTGGCGTTGTCTGGTACTGAGTCTTATTGATTGAGGGGTCTGGGCTGCTTTCATTTGTAATGGACTTTCTTCCGAGTTGACCAAACAGTATTGTTAGATCACCAAAGAAGGGGTCGTTTACCCTCCCACCACCCTCCCATCAGCGCCGCTTCCCTTCCCCCCCTCTTTCTTTGAATACCCAGGGTGAAAGTAATCGTGGTAATGAAGGTTTTGAAATGAAGTGAATTGATCGGTTTTGTTAGGTCACCAAAAAAGATTGTTTGCCCGTGAAGGCCCTCGGTGAAAGTAAGCGTGTTTATGAAATTTAAAATGGGGCGATTTGATTTTCACAGTTGATTTTCGCAGTATCTTAATAATATCTTGAAGCATTATCTTTTGTTTATATTATTAGTCTTTTTCCCTGAAGCTTTTGACAGCATGTAATAGATGTCACTATTATCGTTTCCTAAAAACTAGCTTTTCTGCATTTTATTTATTCATTTATTTGTGTATTTGTAAATTCATTTGTTTTTTTAGGACAGGAGTTTCACTTCAGTTCCAGATGCCGTCCGATTTTACCTAATAGTGGGAAACTAGACGCAACGGAAACGTTATTCTTATAGCTAGAGTATTTTGCGGTCGCAATTCTGCTCTATTCCTTTGACGTGATGATAGCCATGGCAGCCCATTTGGTCAAGTGTTTTTCTCCACTCAGGTTTAATTTTTGAAGGTTTAATCGCTCCCTGTGCCCTTGACAGTTATTATTATTATTATTATTATTATTATTATTATTATTATTATTATTATTATTATTATTATTATTATTATTATTATTATTGGAAGAAGCACCTGTTTTAGGGCAGTGTTTGAAAACAATTGCTGTTTCAACGGTATCTAGCATGTAGAGAGTCCTCTCTATTCTTCTCATTATATTCTTCTCGTCAGCAGGTAGATGGTAAAATAAATTTCAAAAGAACATAGAAGGATATTCTGCTTTTGTTTTAACTCTTAACCATCTACTTGCAGAAGAGGAGCATATATTATTATTATTATTATTATTATTATTATTATTATTATTATTATTATTGAAACCATGTCATCCACCTCGTGCCTTAGTCACGAAGCGTTGTCGGATGAAGAAATTAGATGTTCATAAAGTTAATGAGGAAGTGGAGAATACATGACGTTTTATTATTGGTGATGATGCTGGGAAATTGAGGGATGGCGAGGGGTATGGAGACACCCCTACCCCTCACCCGTCCTTTTTTAAGGAGGGGGTGTCCGTTCGCATCCGCTGTTTGCGGCTTCCTCCACATCACTTTTGTGGTACTAAATGAATACGATGCGAGTGCGTGTCGGAGGAGGAAAGTGCTCTAGATTCCATTCCTTCTTGACCATCGCCGCCATCATTATCGTCATTTCCTCATCTTCCTTCCTTGGATTTCTTCCTGCTACTGTTTTTCTCACTGTATCCTTCTTCTGGTTATTTTTTTATATGTAATCTCACTGCAAGATTCCTGATTACTGGCATACTAATGGAACAGTAAGATAAATTAGTATTTCATTAAAATCCAAGCAAATAATGTAGAAATTAAGCTTGATATTACAGTTATTTTGCGAAATCAATCGTCTTTCTTATTCCATTTGCATAGTTCATCATTGGTCATTCGATTCATCATTACTTTGAACTGTAAATGAATAACAATTTATCTGATTTGGGTGTTAGCTACTTCCTGGTTCATTTAGAACACGGAAAGACTGTACAGAACTCTCTCTCTCTCTCTCTCTCTCTCTCTCTCTCTCTCTCTCTCTCTCTCTCTCTCTCCACTTATGCATGCCTATACACGTATATGAACTGCATATTGTAATTTCAAGCTGGCGCATATCCTTTGAGAATTTTTTATTTCTCTCTGTAAAATATTGATTTTAATGGCTGAAGTTATAATGCGACCATTTGATTTCGATATGAAGCTTTAAGGCAATTGTATTATTTTCTTAGTGAATATAGCATTCTACTTCAGGTAAATCTTATTATTTTGATTTTGTAAATAGATTTTTAAAACATATTCGTTATCGGGCATTAATCGTCTTCACTGGGCGCCGAGGTGATTAGTCTTTCCGATCTATTTTCATAAATTACACAGCCATTATTGGGCCATCTCATTGTGGGAGTTTTTTTTTTCTTTTTTTACTTTCCTGTTTCATGCAGTTTCACACTGCGCTTTCATTTGCAATTTAAAAGTGAAGGAAGACGGCAGAAACATGCATTTTAGTGGATCATCTTTTCGGGGAAAAATTTTCACTGCCTCATGACTGACCTTGCACGGTCATTATCTACTATGTGTGTATGTCACTCTGGTTGTACTTCCTGTCTCGAGTTTCCAGAACAGGAGAGAGAGAGAGAGAGAGAGAGAGAGAGAGAGAGAGAGAGAGAGAGAGAGAGAGAGAGAGAGAGAGAGAGTGGAATTGTGTCTTTCCTGATTCCTACCGCTGTCTCTGGGGATCGCATGTGTTTGACCGGAAGTTGTCCGGCGGATTTCACTTCAATCACATATTTCACTTCCAAGACGGTTCTGGTTGTACCTTTGTTATTGTCAATGTCTTATCACCTGCATATTTACTTTTTTCTTTTCCTTTTCATTTCCTCCCTCTCGAGAAAAGTTATGCTCTCTCTCTCTCTCTCTCTCTCTCTCTCTCTCTCCTCTCTCTCTCTCTCTCTTTCTCTCTCTGTTTTTCATATCTTGTGTTTTATTTAATTTCTTTTATCAAGTGCAGTGTTTTATTCCCCGGTTAACTGTGGGTGGAATACAGTGATATTTGCTAGATACAGCTAAAATTGTATGTATATTATAATCTACAATTTTATTTGTGCCAATGACATACAGCATTTTGTATTGCTTCCGTACTTCTATTCTTGATTTCTTAATGGACTTGAACGGGAGTGCATTATTATTACTATTTTTATTATTATTATTACTTCTTGAGGATGCCAAGAAAGCTCACCATTTACTCTCGCATTGAAATCTTCCGTTTTCAAAATGTTACACCTCTTTGGGAGTATCACTATTTACTCTCTCATTGAAATCTCCAGTTTCTATTCCGTTATTCTTCTTATGTATTCTAATGGTTAACAAAAGGAGGAAAACAATAAGGTACGTGTATCTAAAGAACAGAAAACGGTCCGTCATAATGGCCGTGTTATATTAATAACCACAGTGGGCTGGGGAGTGGGGAGGGGGACTCAAAATGTCGGTCAGTCATTTGAGGCGTGAGTAGAAAATACGAGAAGATATCGTAGTCGTTTCTCGTCAAAACAAAGCGTTTATGTGTACGTCTACTTATCCTTATTTCAGGGAAATTCGGTTCTCTATCAGATACTACGTCATTAGAGCGAGGGGAAAGGGGGCGTTCTTATAATTAAAACGATAACATAATAGCGTTGTCTGTCTTCAAGAAACCCAAGGGAGTTATGTGTGTCAGTGAGACCAGGGACGGGGGAGTCTCCCCACGCCTCCCCATCCATGGGAAACCAGGCCGCGCACGCGCAAACACGCTTTTTATTTCCGGACCCACCGCACTCGATCACCCTCTCCTCTGTTTTGGGTTTGTTTTTTCTCCGGCTCTTCCTCTCTAATCAGCGACCCCCTCTTGTGCTTTTGTTTGTGTCCGCTGGGTTAGAGGTTTTTGCTTTTCTCTAACTCGTCTTCGTTTTGTCGCCCGTTACTGTCCGTGTTCGCATGTCCGTGGTTCTTTGCGGATCAAAATGCCAAACTACTGATCTAAATATAAATCTTGATAAGTATCCTTTTTATCTTTTCTCTCCGCCTTCAAGAAATTTAATCTTTCCTACGTGTTCTTTTAAACTTATTTTAAACACAGTAACAAACTCTTTGATAAGTTCCTTGTAAGAAATAATATTGTGCATTTAAAAAGGACTGGATAAATTATACACAAATTATAGGAAATCTGCCGATACCATTCACCATAACTATATAAAACACAACGGTCTTGTACTAATGTTTTAAATTGCCCATTTCATACTATTTTGTGAATTATTCCTGTAAAAACCCTAACATCCATCCATATTAGGAAACCTTCCATGTAAGAAATCGAATTATTGAAATGTTCATATATTTAGTCTATAGCTGTTGGAAGGAAAGTGATAGGGGGAGAAAGAGGGACTCTGGGAGTGTTGGAAAAAAAAAAAAATGTTGGAAATTGTGGGCTAGAAATTAAGAGTGATTTTCAGTGAAGCTTGGTGACTGTTTACCTTTGGACTGTTCTATATGTATACATACATACATATATAAATACATACATACATACTTACATACATACATATATGTGTATATATATATATATATAATATAATATATATATATATATATATATATATATATATATATATATATATATATAGAGAGAGAGAGAGAGAGAGGAAAGAGAGAGAGAGAGAGAGAGAGCGAGAGAGAGCTCTGAGAGAGAGAGAGAGAAGGACATGGGTTTCTCAGGGAGCATTTTTGTTCTCGTTTCGGGTGGTTTGCTTTTCCTTGGACAGAGGTTGTTGGTTTAAATTATTCAAGTTTTTTCTGTTTTATCCTAGATTTCCTGTTTATCAAGGCGCTGGATAACACCAGATTCCAAGAGCATGGTTCTCTCTTTTTGAATTAATAAGTTTCAAAAATATTTGTAATGTTGCATACTTGAAGTGTCACGATATAAATGCACTCATGTATGTAAACCTCTTCTTAAATTTTATTACTGCAAGTTGATGTCAGTGATACACATTTCCTCCAAGAAATATATTTTTCCTGTAATTTATGTTGATTGAATATCCACACTCGAAACCTCCTGTGTTTTGTATTTATGATGTATATGTATATTTGTGTGTAATATATATATATATATCTATATATATATATATATATATATATATATATATATATATATTCGTCTAGATATTATGACCATCACAATAAGCAAGCAAGACCCTTAAATGAATTAAATTTATGTTATTACATGGCGACAAAGATAAAATTGTCTGATGAATGTTATTACCCTTGAGACCATCCAGTTTTTTCAGTCATACGACTGCATACATTTTGATGGAACATTGCTCAGTCATCTCTCTCTCTCCTCTCTCCTCTCTCTCTCTCTCTCTCTCTCTCTCTCTCTCTCTCTCTCTCTCTCTCTGTCAACTGCCATTTGAATCCCTGTCGAGACCATGGTCCAAAGAAATAAGCTGAAATAACGACCGCGATAGTAGGTAGAGACTGATGGAGAGCATCCGGAAAGCGAAATCTTCACAATTGGCAGAGTAACAGGGACAATGAAAGTCACAGCAGCACTTTCCCTTTTTCCATAGCTTCCTCTCTCTCCCTTTCTGTCTCTTTTCTAGTTCCACGTTGGCCGAGTGGATTTCGCTCTCGGCTACTAATCCAGTGGTCCGAGTTCGATTCTCGGTTCGGCCAACGCGGAACCAGAGGAATTTATTTTCTGGTGATAGAAATTCATTTATCGATATAATGTGGTTCGGATCCCACAATAAGCTGTAGGTCCCGTTGCTAGGTAATCAATTGGTTCCTAGTCACGTAAAAATATCTAATCCTTCGGGCCAGCCCTAGGAGAAGCTGTTAATCAGCTCAGTGGTCTGGGTAAAACTAAGATACACTTACTTTTACTTTGTCTCTTTTCTGACCGCCTTCTTTCTGATTATTTGCCCCGCTATTGAAAAAGTAGTGACAACTTTTACTTTTTATTTTGTTTCCAAATGAAGCGTTGAGTTCCTGCGGATGGGTAATTAGCTTATTTTGATTTCTTTCTAATGATGTATATATATATATATATATATATATATATATATATATATATATATATATATATATATATTATATATACATGAAGTCGGTATGCAAAGTCCATTTTCCGAAGCATCTGAAAAAAAAAAAATTAAGTTACGAATTCAGTGTTCGCTCACCTTGTGGCTTACTGCGAGAGCCTTGGTAAAGACTTAGGTTGTTGCATGGAGCTCGAAGGTCATGGGACCAATAAATGTTGCACAGGCTTCATGCTAGGATGCATGGCCACCATGCAAGACGACTAGCGAGTGCTGCCTGCCTCCCTTCTCCAATTCAGTATTAACTTTGTCTGTACGAATCTGTATTGAGACTTTCTGTGCCTCGTCTTTTCTTGTAGATATTACTTTATTATTATGCATAAGATGAAACCTATTCATATGGAACAATCCCACATGGGCCATTGATTTGAGATTCAAGATTCCAAAGAATATGGTGTTCATTGGGTCGAAGCAAGAGGAGCTAAAGGGAAATACATAAAGTAGTGAAAGAGAAGAGTATTTATCTTCATTACCAAATCATGGGCATTGTCTGTGTGAATATGTATTGAGACTAGTTCTTTGCCTCGTCTTATGTTGTAGCAAGTTATCATTATTAAGTTATTTCACAATGATGTAAATGTTAGTATATATTAGAAATATCTATACAAAACGAGAGCTTTCGAGAACCTGCTGTGTTCTCCATGAGAAAGAGAATCGAGCAGGTTCCCGAAAGCTGTCGTTTTGTGTGTATATATATTTGTAATATATATTTACATTCACGCCACTGTGGATTTCTTCACCATTTTAAT
>NC_087202.1:20623221-20628221 GCF_015104395.2 Macrobrachium nipponense
GCTAGGCAGCAATCCACAGCACTGTTGATGACTGTGATTGAGTCTCCAGTATATTATATATTCATTAGCTCTCCAATTCCGTACTTTAGGATTGATATTCTACCTTTCTCAGAATTCAATAATCCAGGAATTTTCTGAGTTTAGAAAAATTATATTGATACAAAGTGTCTGTAGGACCGTTGAATCGTTCAGCCTCAAGTTCTTTCTCACGAAATATTGTTTATAGTAAGATTTTGTATCAACAGAGGTACGAGATTCTTTGTTGTATCTTACTAAACGTTATCGTTACAGGATGAAATATGACGGTTTTTCGATATATTTCTGTTCGTAAAACGGCTTAATAGCCAGTTCCCTGGACCGTTAAATCGTTTGCGTTCTCAGGGATACGAAGCAATTTAACAAAGTAGACACCGTAAAAATTGCAAGTACAATTTTCTATCTTGTACAAGTTCAAGAGATTATCAACGACCACCAAATAATGTTTCGAAAGCAGATTTCAGAAAGAAGAATTTTTGAAATACTACGTACTGGAACTGCATTTAGGGAAACTGATGTTGTTTATGCTAATCGTTCAGTATCATATAATATATATATATATATATATATATATATATAATATATATATATATATATATATACATATATGTATATATATATGTATATAATATATATTAATATATATATATATATGTATATATATAGATAATATATATATATATATATATATATATATATATATATATATATATATATAATATATTATATATATATATATATATATATATATATATGTGTGTGTGTGTAAATAAATTCCTCTATTAAACCAGGATACGTCGCGAGTATAAAAGGCCCAATAAAACACTGGTTTAAAGCTAAGGACTATACGTATATCGGTGGGATGACTCCTACCCTTCACTACTTGATAAGGGTGGGAGTCAGTCCACCGAAATAAAGTCTGTAGCTTTAAACCGTTTTTATGTATAAGATATATTCAAGCTTTGTATCGAGTTGTCTTTCGTCGTTTATTGATATCGAAATGGCAAGAGCTCGGGCGCTGCCAGCCAGAGCGTTTTATTTATTTATTTTTTTAAAGCTCCATTTGACTCCATTATGCACGCTATAAGAATGCTCGGTTTGCTAATGTTTTTCCTAAAGCAAACTGGAATTCTCTCACTCCGTCTGTTTTTTCTTCTTTAAGAGCTAAGTCTATCGTATCCTTCATGGTTAATCCAAGCTCTTCTTCCTTCTGTTTCCTAACCATGGTGTTCTTTGGCCCTGGTTGGCCCTCTTCTCTGACCTCTGCCCTGAAGAAGCAGACGAAGAAGTGTCTACTTAAATATCTTGTGCTTATCGGTAACCACCGAGTATAATGCTAATTTTACGCACTTTTCTGTCGTGATGATTAAATTGTCTGAATTAATGACCTTTTTTTACATTAATAAGATGACTGATGTTGGCGTGCTGGCGGAGTTCCGGTTTTCCATGCAATTGTGATCAGCTTGAAGGATTTAATGATGGGATGAAGATCGATATAAAGCCAAACTATCATTTGTTATGGTCAATAGCCGCGCAGTTTCTTCCTCCAACGTCTCTTTTGAAATGTTTAATAATATTCATGAAGGACATTCCATTACCAATGACTCTGTAATGATTAATGTGGAGAGAATCGTATGCCAAAATTTCGGTAATCCTACAAGTTGTTAAAATGATTTGTTATTTGAATTACAGCCTTTCAGTTTTCAAGCCTGGCAAATTGTGGCCTTCAATGAAATTGATTTTATTCATTGTCGATGGTAACTGTTTTCAAAATCAATAGCCTGGTGTTCGATACAGATCAAAGTCCTGTTACGACAGGGATAACTCAGGGGACCCAGTTCATTCTAATCGATGAGAATATGTATACAGGCCACAGGAAGCAAGGGATCATGGGTCAACTGCCTGGGACCAAAAGTACCGACGCTCTTCCGGCCAAGATGTTACCCCGTCGAGTGGCCGAGACCGACCGACCTACTCTGTGATAATCATTGTTCGCTAAAAGTATTTCTTTACCCTCAAACCCCCACCCCCTTTTTATTATTATTGTCTTAATTATACAGTTTTTCTTCTAAAGTTTTCTTCATAGTTCGTTGGAGTTACTTTTGTAAGGATTTGTAAAGTCGTCGTAATTTTGATTATTGTTTTTGATTTTGTGTCAGTAGGCTAATTTGTTTCATACTGAAACGTTGCTTTCATATTATTCCTTTTCTCTTCTCTTCTTTTTCCTTTCCCTCTCTCATTTTATTGCCTCCCTCGGAAAAATAATCCGGGAAGTCTATTTACCTTTACAAATCCTAATCGGACAACATAAAAGCTTATTATCGACCCTCTCTCTCTGTCTCTCTCTCTCTCTCTCTTTCCTATGACCAACTTTTATTTTGAAGTTTATACTATGAACGTATGTTAAACCAATCTCCATTCAACAAGCAGTTGACCTTTTGCGCATTGGCATTGTTGTTGTTGATTTGTGTACAGTTCATTCATGAAGGAATATAACTTTTCCAGTGTCAATATTTGAATTGCCCAAGGCACAGGAATATTTTTCATGTCATGGATTGCCTTAACATACGAGTATGCATTATGCTGAATAGGAAATAAATACCGCTCTAGCTGTGGTGCTTTGGCTTTTTTAGACTATTTTAGATTTGGCAATTTGGTTTCGTATGAATCGCCAGTTCAATATAACATGAAGATATTTTGCTCATATTGTTCCTTGGAATGATTTTCTATTATTCACGTGAATCCATTGTTTCCATAGATATGATATTTACACTTTCTTCTATGTTCTTCTATTCATATTCCTCGACGAACAGGCTTGTGACATGATCCTGGTTTTAACTTTTCCAATTCCGTTTCTCGATATCTTGCACATATTCCCTTTAGCTGGGCTTTGCATTGTTTTGGTTGCAGCTGTTTTGTACATACTTGCCTGAGTAATGTACAGTCGGTTGCAGTTATTACCAAAATGTATTGGTCTCAATACGCTGTTGATGAGATCTGGAAATCATCATTTTCTCGTTTATTTTTCCTGGTATGCACTTTGTGCCGTAAATCCATTGTTCCATTTGGAGAGACAAGAATTGTTGTTATCACAATCTTGCTTAGGAAGTCTAATGAGATAATGATGAATACACGTAAAGGGAATAATTAATTTTTGGGCTTCTTTCATGCAATGTCTCTAATTGAAGATCCTGCATAAACCCTGTAGGCTTTGGAATTCGTAATTCATCATCTCGGTTTATCAGAAAAAAAAAAAATCAGCAAGCGTTCAAGTGGCGTATGTATAATTTTCATAAGAACTTTGTTTTTGCTCGGTGTAGGCTTCACTACCCTTGTGGTTTATGTTTGTGCTGCATGCCCTCAAGTCCCGTTATCCCTTGTAATCTGAATGAACTAAAGTTCTATGACTACAGAAAACGTTTCTTTGTAGCTTTGGTTATGTTGTTAATTTTCATTCTCCCTTTATCAGGCCTACATTTCGATTGTCTCGTGGATGTTGTAAATTCATTTTCAAAATGTTTTGTTGAGATTAACATAGCAATTGTAACTGAGGTATCTTGTCAGATAAGCCCAAATAATCTGAATACGCGTCAGTAATGTGCCAATCCATATTCGGCAATTGAATCACAAATAGGCTTCGGTTGTATTGTTTGTTTAACTGCTACAGTTTTTGGTAAATTATTATGATGAATTTTGGGGATTATGAGGTCAATATATAATGTTTTTATATTTTTTCCGGGCTTTTTATACTATAGTAAATTGGTAGGAGTAATACAAGTAATTTGGGATAATAATAATATTGAAGAAACAGACGTGCGTATATTCCCAAATACATGTTTTATTTATACAAAGGTCCACAAAGTACCACATCCAAATAAACTACAGTCAATGTCATTTTTCCAGTGATTAAGAGGGGTAAAATTAATCATGTAAAAATGTGGCAGATTACATTTATGTAGCACGCTTTCTAACCGAAAGTACTCGGCCGTACTAATCTAAAAAGTGGATCATTGATTCACATTGAAAGATTTTTTTTGTTTCATTTATAGAAGCAAATGAAGCTTCACTAGTATCCCATTACAAACACTCTTTTCGAAAGAAATTCAGTGAAAACAAAAGCTGAATGAACGATTGGGTAATTGACCGTGAAGATTCCATGTGTATGGAATGCATTATGCAAAGTTGTCGAGCGGGGAGCCTTTTGTTATTCATTCATTTACGGTACGCAGTGAAGGAAAAGTCTATTGTGAGTGAAAATTCCTGTAGACTCTCTCTCTCTCTCTCTCTCTCTCTCTCTCTCTCTCTCTCTCTCTCTCTCTCCTTCCTTAAAGTTGTGAAGGTAGGGGGAGGTCTCCAGAAAGTGGTACTCTTTTATCTCTTAGCAAGGATGATTGAGACAAGTTTGTGATCCATGATCCCAAAATTCAAAAATGGTCATGGAGCATATGTATCGACGTCATACAACTTCATAACCAGCCACCTATCCATGTGTTGACCAGTGGCAAAATATAAATGTGATACTACCACACATATACATAGTATATATATATATATATTATAATATATATATATATATATATATATATATATATATATATATATATATAATCAACACAGTCACTTGCGGAAAAGAAATAAATTTCTGCCTAACATCGGAATCGAAGCCAGGTCTTTCAACTGAAAGTTAAGGGCACCATCAACTGACCTACTCAGGTTCCAACTTCTTTTGTGACCAATAAAGAATCATTAATTTTACGTCATTATGAAACGTTTTCCTGGTACTGTTTTGTCAAGATGTTGGGACCAGTCTAATCATTCACATCCTGGTCTCTCAAAAATGAAATTTCCTCGGTCATTTATTCATCGAAACAGTCCTGTGATTGCTTACGAAAAATAATTGCGTGAGAAATACAGTAAGGGCAACCTCGCATTTCTCAAGGTAAACAGAAACCTCTCAAATGAGA
>NC_087202.1:20633221-20640721 GCF_015104395.2 Macrobrachium nipponense
TCATAGGAGACAATGTTTGCCGTAAATATAGTCTTCGGTGGTGTAAGAAGATATTAAGACCAATTCCCATTTATTCCGAAACCACTAGCATGCTTACACTACATTTTATAAATGGCAGTCCTTCTTCTAATGGCTTCATGACAATTCTCGCACTTTTCTCTCTTTCCCACGATTCTGATATAGAGCTGGCTATTTCGAGGCACTGTTCCCTCTGTTGTAAGGTCTTTTAGTACCGTATCATGCATACATACCTAGATATATACATACTAGTCCAAAGAAAGTATGTAATCACTTACACAGTTTTGTTTAACAGGTATGAATATGATTTTGAGTGCATTGCACTGAAATGTTTGGAGGTCGTTGATATCCATAAATCCATAAGAGAAGTGACAGAAATAATTCCATAAAGAATATTAGCATGATCAGAAGGTGAATTATTCTGATTGATTTCCTTACGTGAACATCATCTGGCCCCCCAGAAATCTTTCTAGAATAGCTTATTCCTCATATTGACTGTTAGCGGAGCTACCGATATTGTAATTGACAAACACGTGTAGGGTTAACAAATATACGAATGTTTTTGCTTCGAGTAGTCTTTTTCTAGATAACATCAACTGGAAGAACTACTGTCAAGATTTCGTGCTTGTATCTTAATTGATTTATGCGAGAAAAGCCGTTTATCCTTAGGTTTGCACTGTGTATGATTATAGCATCATCGATCTTTTATTTGATTGGTTGCCATTGTACTCAACAGTTAGGCTTTTAGCGGTAAAGTACCTTAATTAGATATCATCATTGACAATAATGATTTACGTTCGTATATTGACACACACACACACACACACACACACACACACACATATATATATATATATATCTATATATATATATTATATATATACGTATATAAATATATACATATATGTATATATATATATATAATATATACACGTTATATATAAGTGTGTATATGTAGTGTGTATATATATATATATATATATATATTATATATATATATATATATATATATAATATATATATATATGTGTGTGGTGTGTGTGTGTGTGTGTGTGTATGTATATATACTATATATAATATATATATATATATATATATATAGAGAGAGAGAGAGAGAGAGAGAGAGAGAGAGAGAGAGAGAGAGACGCTTTCATCATTCTGATTGTCGTCTCTGAAGCGTGAAGTCTTCCCTAACCAACTCCTCCCTTACCCTTCCCCTTCCCTCTGCATGGCCTCCTCCCCCTCCCCCCCCCCCCCCCTCCTCCCCCTCCTCCCAACCCCCTAATCCTCAAACCCTCCTTACCCCTATTATGTCGTCCTTCTTCCTTCCTTCCTTCCTTCCTTCATTGCCGATTTCAGTCTCGTTCCCTTCACCGGATATTGCAGTCATTCCTTCTTGTCAGTCTTTTGTTTTCTCTAAACACTTTATCAGTTTGATCTGAGGTTTCCAAACACCGTCATGGAGTTATGCCTTACCTGCTCGTTTGCTTAGCGGCAAAGTGTTGATGACCTTGGAAATTAAAACGCCCCATTGAGAATGGTGTTAGGCCAGGTACTCGCTCATTAAACGCCGTTTCTCGTTTCGTTTGGGTTTTACTACTCGAGTAAAGGGTAAATGGAGTGTACTGTCCAAGAAGTATTAGAATTTGTTTACCTTTGTTGTTGCGTTGCGCTATACGTGAGATTCATTCATTTGGAATGCAGCTATGACAGAATATTAGTATTTCGTTCGTAGGTTATGCTCTTAATTGTCATTACTTTCGTTTCCTAATTCGTTGTATTTTTAGGAGCCATGGGTAGGCCTGCAGTCTTCTACTGACACTCCCTCACTGATGAAAGATTAGATAATGTGAAATATTGAAGTCTGTTTGTTTCCTTGCTTGTTTGTATAATGAGAAAATACGTTCTGAAGAAGTTTTTTCATATTATTAATTCGTTGTTAATTTTTAGTCCCTACTATGTGACATCGCTGTCCACTGGACGTTCGGACTTTAACCGGTCTTTTGAGCATATCATATCCGCAATAAATATAATGTTGATTGTTATTTTGCTTGATAAGAGACGAGGACCCCCAGCATCTTTTATAATTATCTCATTCGATGCCTTTGTAGTAGACACTTTAACCAAAGATTTTTTTAAGGGGCGTGGGATTTATAAAGGATCCGATAAGCTATCTCTCTCTCTCTCTCTCTCTCTCTCTCGTTCGTAATCTGAGCAATTTCACGGCCCCCCTATTACCGTAGGTTTTGCGACGCCAGTTTACAGAAACCATTCGGTTAACCGAGGCACCTTATGGTGGAGAGTTCTGGAAATTTCATCTCCCTTTATAAACCCCCCAAAGTCTTACCAAACGGAGAAGCGGCGGTGTCAGCCAAAGGAAATCAAACTGATTTATGCCTTTTGTCATTTCAAAACGTGGACCGAAAAGCTGTGATTATTTCGCAAAGGCCTTCCTGTTTAATCGTTTCAACCTTTAGCCGGCTCAAACATCGGAGAGCCATTAGTGGAACAAGAGAGCCGTTTATTATTAATTGCCGAGCGTATAAAACCTCCGGATTCGGACGCCTATGGGAGACATCGTGATGCCTGGCGTCGCCGGAAAGCAGTTCTTGAATGTTCCAGAACGGAAAGCGCGTTTTGCACGAAGTCAAACAAAGGTACCGAGAGAGTATACTATCTCAGGTACCTGAGATTTTTACCTTGAAGCATCAAAGCCGATGCTGCAATCTTGTGGATATTATAACCGTTGCATAGAAAATTGAACTAATATTTCATGCACATTCTCGTGTTCACCGTTATTCTTGTCTATTGGAAAATGTGTTCATTTGATTTGCTCATATGTATTCGTTTGATGTTCTCCTATGCTGTAATTCTGCACCCTTATACTTCTGAATATGAATTGCATTTATACTCTTCTCGTGTGTGCGTATGTGTCTGTATGTGACAGGTTTTTTCTCCCTTTTTCCCTGGAAAAGTATAGTTCACTTGACATAATGTTATTCCTTTTTTTTCAGTGAATTATCTTCATCACATTTTTTCTCTCTTGCGTATATGATAAGTTATTTTGCACGTTCCCGACGAATGTTTATATTTCGGTAAACGTAAGATAAATTTCATTATTTAAGAAAGTAATGTGAGGATAGTTAGTCGCTCTACTTGAATGTCACTGTCAGCTTACGAACAGCTAGATAACCTTGATGGTGTTGTTGGCCCCCTCTCATTATCTTCTTTTAAAAACTTTATAGCGATAGAATAGCCACAGCGCCATTCTTTTTTTCTTTTTTTTACGAAATGCTGCTATGCAATATCCCCCAGGCAGTCCCCTCTAGTGATGCTTAGCCAATCCGCTCTACCGGAGGCTCCCCGCATGCATAACATTCCTACAAACCAACAATCTCTATTTCAGAGTGATTTAAGTTTCTCGTTATGTGGCTTTTGCTCATTTTGATCTTAACCCAACGTTGTTTGTTTTTACTTACCTTAACTATAGTTAAAAGTCGGTCAGATGTTAATTTTGGATTTTTGTAACATATCATTTAGAAATATTTGAATTTTAATCGAATGGTAACTTTTCCATATTAAAACCTGGAGAGTAACGCCTGAGCTTCGAATTCTTCTTAAACTTCATTTAAAACAAAAAAAAAATCTTGAAACGACTCATTAAATGTTACTGATATTTAATCATAACACCAAAAAGAGGAAAAACCCTTCAACCATCCAGTATGTGATGAATTTTAAATTCTCGTTAAGCTGAATTAAAAACAAAAAAAATCTCAATACGACTCTCATAGAATATTATAGATCTTTAGTTAGAAAACCAAACAAGAAAAATCTTCAAACCATCTCAGCTGTTTTTAGAAGAAAAATCTAAATCTCTATACGACTCTAGTGGAATGTTATTCATTTTCAATCAGAGCAAGAAAGAGTTAAAAAAAAAAAACTTTAAAAAAAATCCACAACGACGCTACGACTTGTGACAGTGGAGGGGATAACAAATAAACTTCGAGGGGTTTGGTTTCCTTGGTCAGCTCGCTTTTAGTCTTGTATAGTCTTGGCCTTGAGGAACCGCCATTGCCGTGACGCAAGGAGCTGAGCTGGTCGCGCACGCTGG
Organism: Macrobrachium nipponense; assembly: GCF_015104395.2. NCBI lineage: Eukaryota > Metazoa > Arthropoda > Malacostraca > Decapoda > Palaemonidae > Macrobrachium > Macrobrachium nipponense. Next base: position 20,637,351 of record NC_087202.1, read on the forward strand.
TCATTCCAGTCTTGCGAGATTCTTTAAAAATGGCGGTGAAAGAGAGACACATACGAATCCGTAATTGAAACGGAGGCTATTTATGACGTGTGTTGCGTGTCCGGTGAGCCGTGATGGGTGTCAAAAATAGGCCTCGTCAATTTGGCTGAGTGGGGAAGGCGTTGACCGGTCTGTTTTGGAGCCACAGTCTCTAGCTGGTTTAATGATAATGGGAATTACAGCAATGGAATGTAATAAGTAACGGTGTTAATTTACGAGAGAGAGAGAGAGAGAGAGAGAGAGAGGAGAGAGAGAGAGAGAGAGAGAATCACTACGGTCAAATTGAATTTTTTGTGGAATATTTTGATGGTATTTATTCATTCGCACGCGTAAGCACACTATATACATCTATATATATATCGTATATATATGTGTGTGTATTATATATATATATATATATAGTATACTATACATATATAGCACACATAAAGCGAGACAGAGACAGAGTATGACGATGTAGGTGGATGGAATAGCCGGAGGGAAGAGTAGTTGATGGCGTCTTGCTTTTGTCAATGATTTAAGTCTTATTTTGGTTTCTGAACAAAATAAAAATCAATTTTTGCGAATTATGAAAGTTTGGCTTGGTTCGTGGTCACTCGAACCATTTTCACGTTCTGAGGTAATACAAGGCAAAGTTTTTCACTGTATGTAAGTCTAGTAGTAAAGAAATAATAATAATAATAATAATAATAATAATAATAATAATAATAAAAATAATAATAATAATAATAATAATAATAATAATAGACATTATTATTATTATTATTATTATTATTATTGGTGTGTTTTTTTTTTTGTTTTTTTTCCTTCTTTTCTTTTTTTTCTATCACAGTCCTCCAATTCGATTGGGTGGTATTTATAGTGTGGGGTTCCGGGTCGCATCCTTGCTGCCTCTTAGGAGTCCATCACTTTCCTTACTATGTGAAGCCGTTTTCTAGGATCACATTCTTCTGCATGTGATTGGAATTAGCAAAGATTATTCATGGAGTGTGTGCGGTGTGTATGCAAGGGTTTAGTGGAAATATTTAAAAGGTAATGAAGATTGAAGAAGTACCTGATTTACTTGTATGTATGTAACCAAACATATGCACGCACGCTCTTATATAATATTATATATATATTAAATATATTATATATATATATATATGTATAATATCTTTGGCAATATATGTATCGTATTGTATGTGTATGTATGTATTTTGTATGTATGTATGTATGGTAATGTATGTATGATTGGTATGGGCGCCCGGGCCGTCCGGTCTGACGGGACTGCGATTCGGACGAAGATGGGTTTCCACCCCGGGAAGGTCGAGAACCTATGTTCGGGAGCCCGGGGGGGTCCCAAAATTTCTATCTCCCCCCCCCCCCACACACACACACACAACACACCCAACCCCCGTCCGAAGGGTGAGAAGAGATTCCGTGAAACAGAGCTGGTTCTGCTCGTGAAACGGGGCTGGCTATGCCTGTAGCCTTGGTTACTTTACAAATTTTTCTGTATACATATGACTTATCATTTGGAAAAGAATACTATAGGGTAAACATCAATGACATCAAAGAGGGTGGTTTTAGAAGGCGGCGGTGACAGAGAGAGAAAATTTGAGAGAGAGTAGACCGGGTTTTAGGGAGAAGAAAGAGGAAAAAAACAGATAGAGAGCGAGAGAGAGAGAGAGAGAGAGAGAGAGAAGAAGAGGAGGAGTAGAGAGAGAGAGAGAGACGTTGGTATTACTGAAAGAAAGAGGGTAAGAGACAGTGATTGTTGGAGAGAGAAAGAGAGAGTAAGAGAGGACGAGAGGAAGAGAAAAGAGAGAGAGAGAGAGAGAGAGAGAGAGAGAGAGAGAGAGAGAGAGATTATTATATATCATTATATATATTTGTGGAATTTGCTAACGTAATTATATCGCGTTATTTATCTGTAAATGTACTTTTATCCTCCATCATGTATATGTGGATATAATTCTGCATTCTGACATCGTCGAACAAATACATTTTTTTTCACTTTTTACATCTTATTAAGAAGAAAGGGAAATTTTTGTATTGCTGTATCGTATGGGAAATTGATAAAGTTTTCAGTAATTACCATGAGCAAATCCGAATACTCTATCACATTCGAAAACTGTACACCAATATCCGAATTTCGAAATGATTAGTCGGAAGTGCAATATGTGGGTTCGACTTCATATATATATATTGTTTGGCTAATTTTCGTGAGACAAATGACAGGCATTTTATTACAAGATTTGCTTTTTCCTTGATGGATACGATTTTTTGTTTTTACGTCTTTACAGGAAGTTTCATGCTCGTATATTCATTTGTTAGGTAAGATAATGAATATCTTAATCACTTTGTTTTCATCTGCGGAAATTATTTGAAGATTTCTTCAAAGTATTCCGCAGACGATAAATGATAATAATGGAGCCTATTCTTGTCAGAATAGTGGATTATTTGAACATTTATTTAATGCATATGTGTGTGTGTGTCACATGTGTATGTATATGCATGTATGTATGTATGTATAGGCTCTCTCTCTCTCTCTCTCTCTCTCTCTCTCTCTCTTCTCTCTTCTCTCTATATATATATAATATATATATATATATATATATATATAGTATATATACTAATTATTACGTACATATAATCTTAAAAATCATAATTAAAAAGTAATTCATTTTTATTATGCATATTTTGCTGTTGCTTCTAAAACTGTAAATTGTATTGGTCATGGTTGTGTATTACCCAGGTCAAGTATCAGCTGCCATCATGGTGTGACGTCACGTAACATTAAACAAATTAAATGACATCAAACTTATATTAACCAGTCAGCATAAGCAATGGAGATACCAGAGCGAGCACAGATAACTGATTAAGAAATTTGAAGTTATCTGGCGTAACATCATTAATCATCATCAGATCCCCAGCCAGTTGTCTTTCCATGGGGTTTTTGGGACTGGTGATATAACTTCCCAGCTAACAGAGAGAGAGAGAGAGAGAGAGAGAGAGAGAGAGAGAGAGAGAGAGAGAGAGAGAGAGAGAGAGAGAGATAAATTAGTCAAAGCCTAAATAATCTTCATGATAATTCGTTCTACTACCAATCGTTTTTCCATGAGAAGATTTCGGGATTAGTAATGTTTTTTTTCAGAGAGAGAGAGAGAGAGAGAGAGAGAGAGAGATAAATTAGTCAAAGCCTAAATAATCTTCATGATAATTCGTTCTACTACCAATCGTTTTTCCATGAGAGGATTCGGGATTAGTAATGTTTTATTCAGAGAGAGAGAGAGAGAGAGAGAGAGAGAGAGAGAGAGAGATAGAGGAGAGAGAGAGAGAGAGATAAT
>NC_087202.1:20643221-20675721 GCF_015104395.2 Macrobrachium nipponense
ACAGAGGTGGACAGGGCGACAGTTCAAAAGAGTTCCTGTCAGAAAGAAACAATTCTTATTAATAACAAATCTCATAAAAAGGACAGTGATACATTTCACCAAGACGTGCACAAAAGCAGAATGATAATTTCTCACGAATCTCTGATGAGAAAGAAAGAGGTTTTCTGCCACTTCACACGTCATCTCAAATAGTTCGAGATGCTGAAAAGGAATTCATTAATGAAAGTTCCAACAACTCTCACCTCTAATGTCCGTGATAATAGTTTCGTGTGGTTGTCACGTACCCTTCATCTTCAAGGAAAAGCTGGGCGAATAATGCCCCAAAAATGATATGATACAGGAGAAGTAAAACGTGACGTACAAACGAACGAACATTCTCGTAAAACCACTCCCTATCGAATACGTCATGGAAGTGTAACGAGTTTATTGTGAAAAACCGATTGTGTAATAACACATCATTTATTTCACAATTCCTGATCTACACATAAGTTTTCTACATTTTATATTCTCCTTAATAGGAAGGTAATCTATTTTAGATAACAGTTATCTCTCACTGGTTCCGCCCACAGAAACAAACGCACACACGAACACAACGTTGGGGGAATTTTCGATGGAACTCAGGTTTTTTCAATGTGACCTCTGAGACTGTAGATTCTTCTTAACAAAGAACATTGACTTTTGTTTCCGCGAGAGCTAATGCTGATATCTATTATTTCAAAGAATGTTATTGTCCACCACATCTGTCTATCAACTATAGGTCAACAAAAAGTATAATATTTAGATATATAACATATGTATGTGTGTGTCGCTAGAAGTTAAAGTTATGAATGTTATTTGCAAAATTTCTTATATTCAATCCGGTGCGAAATTTTAGTTATCGTATTTTATTCTTTTCCGAACTATTTTCGTAATTATTTATTGATTTATTGATTCTTAATTGTCATAGATAATGGCCTCATTATATTTTATTAGCTAGTTTTGCTGTCTATAATTTACGACTAAATTTTCGGTAAAATTCTCTGCAGAAAGTGACGTATAAGCTTTTGTAGTATGTATAAACGTGTGTGGTATAATTTTGTCGTTATCAAGTGACAATAAACGTATAAGTATTTCTTTGGGAAAATCCTTGCAATCATAGTATATATTGATATCAGTTCTATCTGTAAATACATCGAAGATATTTTTATATTAGTATGTTTTCCTTTATCGAAAAGCAATGATTTTATAGGCATTAATGTAAATCATTCAAAAAATTTATTTTTATCAATGATATGTGCAAAAATATATTTTTCCAATATCAGTAAGCTCGACCCACTAAGTTAGTCAGTAACTTGGTGAGTTTGGGTAAATTATAAAATTGTGATGTATAATTGATAATACTCTCTTAACAGACAAAAGTTGTTAAGTATAATAAACAATTTTAATGTAAGAAACGCATGCGTTATGGACAGCGGTGACATTATTGATGATTTCTTATATGCAACCAGAAATAATTGAGATAGGCCACCAATATGTTTTAGTAGTCTCCCCTTAAATACTGTTGTCGTATTCAAAAGCCCGTTTTCTGTTATAGAAAACTGCCTTTGAGTTTATGCATGCAACACTATAAAAAAAAAAAAAGTCGATTCATTTAAGGTAGATTCTTGCGCCTACGAGACGTTTGTTTGGCGGCCTCTGATTGGCTGGTAGCGGGAGGCAGACTGCTCGCTCAGCGGGTCATATTTTCGTTTGTAGCTTAGAAAACTAGCAATATGTTTACATTTCTTCATTTATCTCACGTTTTACAAAAGATAGGAAAGTTTTGGTCATACCAAAGGATTCAGTATTAAATGTACAATTAATGAATCTTTTCCTGAAATCAATAAGTTAAAATACAAAGGAATTACAACGAGTAGAAGTGAAGGGAGAAACATTTTATTCTTTATACCTGTTTTTATTCATCATCGGATTTTGCATAATTCACGAGATCAAGATAAAATGAAATCTTGTGTTTTAAAACAATAAAATCACCCTGAATACGCTGGTGCTTTCAGATTTTAAATACGTGTAATATGTAAAGAGAAAATGAAGAATATGTCTTATTATGTTGCATCCGTGCTTGACTCGGTTTGACAGTAGTGCCGAGAGACGCAAGATATCGTGGGGCTAGTCCTCTCAGCTAGAGCTGTTGGCGTGTTGGCAGTTGCCAATTGGCGATATGAGAAGTTTGCAGTTTCGAGACTATGTATTCACCGAATTATTATGTCATTACATTTTCTATAAATAAATGCATAGAATTCCCATTATGACTTTCGAACATTTTTACTAAAATATTATATATGTCCGTATTTCTGGACATATCTGATAAAAGAAAAGTAAATAATCAGATGGATGCATCTGGGTGTTGGCTTCAATTTAGTCTAAGTGAGAAATGTACATGCTTTATGAGGCTCACTGATAAATAACAGAACTTGTTTCTCTGCCAATAACATCAAAAGCTTATGGTTTTCATATGTTCACTCAATAAACAAAAGTACAAATGTTTATTTCTTACCATAAAATTTGTTGACGATGTAACGAATATATATACTGTCTTTTTCAGAATTGCTTGAGTTACTCTTACACCAGAATGTTTATCTCCTTTATATACATGTTACACTTGACAACATATCTACAACAATGTTTTAGGAAAATTTGCTTAGTTTTCTCCTGAGGTAGTTGATTATTCTTGAATTACTTAATTCATACCTGAGTTAGAATAGCTCCCGTAACCGTTCCCACAGCCCTGCATAATTGTATATATATATTATATATATTATAGTACAGTAGGATTAATGAGACTAATCAGAAGACTGTTATATCATCATCTTTTTATACAAAAAGATTGGAAATTCATGCAGATATATTATGTCATAAACACAAAAGAAACTCATACACAGTAGGCTTACATTGGTATGTCATTAGGCTATCGATATGAACAAAAAGAAATTAAAATTTTACAAATTTTCTTACGTCATCATTATTTAAAAAATAAATAAAGGAAAATCATGCATATATACATAATCATGTCATTACCTATTGGAACAAAAAGAATGGGAAATTATAAAGATACATTGATATCCCCTTTTCTATTAAAACCAAGTAAAAAGAATTTATAAACAGATATGTACATTGTTATACCATTAATTATTAAAAAAAGGAAACTCATATGGATATACTGTAGTTATGAAATTGCCTATCTAAAAAATGGACAACTATGGAAACACTGTTAGGTCTTCAACTTAAAAAAAAAATAATGGAAAATCATTGATATATATCATCACTGTCAGTGACATCCTCCCTAATATCAATATCATCACTGTCAGTTTCGTCATCTCCAATGTCAATAACAAAACTTTCAAACATATGCTCTCTAGCAACATCTTTCCTCCTATAATCATCTTCTAATTTCTTAACGTGGTGAAAACATTTCTTCCAGTCTTCTGTTGTAACTTTGTCTATCGCCAGTCTCGTAAGCTGCTCAACAGTTTTCAAAGATTGATTTGCATTAGAGTTATTTTTTCTGATATCCCCCTTTATTTGAGCCCATATAAGTTCTATGGGGTTAAACTGACAATAATATGGTGGCAGTCTGAGCACATCATGACCATTTGCACGGGCTATCTCATCTATCACATACCTCTGTTTTTCTTTGTGACACTTGGCAATCTGCAGCAATTTTAGCTTTGTTGCTGATGGGTCGTGGGTGACGTTATTAGAAGAAAGCCACTGTATGACTTCACTTTTTCTGTTGCTGGTGTTGGCACTTTATTTTCTATTTTACTATGGTAGGGAGCATTGTCCATTATGATTAGAGATCTATCTTCTATATTAGGCAATAGTTGTTCCTTAAACCACTTTAAAAACCTTTCATGGTCCATGGAATCATGGTAGTCCCCTTTGGCACCATTTTTTGACCTAAACAAAAATAGCGCATCTTTGACAAACCCCTTCTCACTCCCCGCGTGCACCACAATAAATCTTGCCCCCTTTCCAGTCTTAAGTTTGGGTCCTATTTCGCCTTCACCCGTTGTCCAACACTGACGTACACATTCATTTTGGTTTATCCAAGTTTCATCCAGGAATACTTCAGGTTTACGTTCAGTTGGACTACAATTCCTATTCTTTTCAATTAACCGTTAGGTATTCAGTTCTCACTGCCACTATATCATCACGTTCCATTAAATTGCTCTTCCACTCGTCACATCTTTTTGTACCGGAATCCAAGCCCTCTCACAATTTTCCATAACGTTGTTCTTCCACCATTAAACTTTACCGGGTCTTCCTTCACTTTTTCTAGTAGGGCATCTAACGTTGGGAGCTCTCCTCTCTCGTAAAAAGACAAAATCTCCTTCCGAATACATTCATTTTCAAAACTATCCACCTTGTCCTTCACTCGGATCCTCTTCCTGGGATATACAGGTGAAGCGAAGGGGACGTTACCACATTCAGATGACTGTCGCTTGATTTTTTTCACTGTGTTGGTTGGCACTCCTGTAGCTTTGGCGGTCTTCTCAAATACTTCATTTCTTGAGTCTGCTCCCCACTGTGAGCTGAAGTAACGATGAACATTCATTATAATGTTGCGAGCTTGACTTGCAAATCTGGAAACGGTGCGACGAATGGTGCTGTCATCTTGAGACATCTGCTTGAAAAGAAAAAAAAATCTTGCTTAGTTCGTTGCTGTTTATTGCTCCACTGAGATTATTATTTCATATCACTCAATTAAGTATCTGATATCTCTTAAGTTTGAAAATATATTCATATAAGAAAATTAGAAACAATATGTTGAAACCAACCTCATTAAAACTAAGGATGAGCTGAAGAGTGCGAAGTAGGTCCGTAGATTTCAAATTCATTCCTGGACTGAATTTCCCGCCCGCGGCCAGCCTACACCTCCAACGATACCAGATGCATCCATCTAGATATTTACTTTTTTTATCAGATATGTCCAGAAATACGGACATATATGATATTGAGTAAAAATGTTCGAAAGTCTTAATGGGAATTCTATGCATTTATTATAGAAAATATAAGGACATAATAATTCGGTGAATACATAGTCTCGAAACTGCAAACTTCTCATATCGCCAATTGGCAACTGCCAACACGCCAACGGCTCTAGCTGAGAGGACCAGACCCAACGATGTGTCTCGGCACTATTGTCAACCGAGTCAAGCACGAATGCAACATAATAAGACATATTCTTCATTTTCTCTTTACATATTACACGCATCTAAAATCTGAAAGCACCAGCGTATTCAGGGTGATTTTATTGTTTAATAACACAAGATTTTATTTTATCTTGATCTCATGAATTATGCAAAATCCGATGATGAATAAAAACAGGTATAAAGAATGAAATGTTTCTCCCTTCACTTCTACTCGTTGTAATTCCTTTGTATTTTAACTTATTGATTTCAGGAAAAGATTATTTAATTGTACATTTAATACCGAATCCTTAGGTATGACCAAAACTTTCCTATCTTTTGTAAAACGTGAGATAAATGAAGAAATGTAAACATATTGCTAGTTTTCTAAGCTACAAACGAAAATATGACCCACTGAGCAAGCAGTCTGCCTCCCGCTACCAGCCAATCAGAGGGCCGCCAAACAAACGTCTCGTAGGCGCAAGAATCTACCTTAAATGAATCGACTTATAGTCAAGACCTCACCGCTATAACTGTTTTAAAAACAAACTTTGAGAGACTGTTTATCAGAGACATAAGATAGATGGATATGATATATATATATATATATATATATATGATTATATATATATATATATATATATATATATATGATATATATATGTATATATATATAGATATTATTATATATATATATAATATATATATATATATATATATATAGATATATATCAATCCACGTTAGAGGGCGAGTGAAAACCGGGACTTGAAACAAGTACTTTCGTAGTTTCTTCTATATTTTTCAAGCAGAATAAACTACGAAAATACTTGTTCCATGTCTCGGTTTTCACTATCCTTCTGACATGGATTTTATAATTCGTGCTTCATTGAATATATATATATAGATATATATATATATATATATATATATATATATATATATAATGTATATATGTGATAATTTTTTTGCATGATTAATTAAGAAAGAGTCAAATAATCATATTTTTCAGACTTCTCCAGTACTCACAAACACACACACACATATTTATATATGTATGTGTGTGTTTGTGTGTGTGTGTGAGTACTGGAGAAGTCTGAAAAATATGATTATTTGACTCTTTCTTAATCATGAAAAAAAAAAATAAATATTATTCTATAAGACATTTTGTTAACTATTCACATGCCTATGTTGTCCTAGTCAGTTAAATAACCAGGTGGCAGTCGACCACTGTAGGTTTCAAATGGAATTGAAGAGAGAGAGAAAAAAAAAATTGCAAATGACTAGTGATTTTTCCTCTTCAAAATGTATATCATGACATATCTTAAGGCTATGTGACCTCTGTGAGGTAATTCTTGTAATACCTGCCTGAAAGCATTCATAAACATTAGACGAAGTCTAGGGGCTAGTCTGATTGATTTTCAGCAGACTCACTTTCGTACTACTTTATTTTAATTTTTTTTATACTTGTACTCCAATAGCTTAAAATATGCTGTAGCCCGATTTGATAGTGATTGATAGATTCGTGTACTTTACTTGACGTTGCAATAACCTCATATAGAGTAGAAAACAATAATTATGAATAATTTTAAGGCTGATAACAATGAAATTGCTGTTCGTTCATGTAAAATTGTCAAGATCTTGTTATTATTATTATTATTATTATTATTATTATTATTATTATTATTATTATTATTATTATTATTATTATTATTATTATTATTATTATTATTATTATTATTATTATGCAAGTAAGCGTAAGTTTTAAATTTTATGCTGGTCAAAAGAGGGTTTGAATGATGGACATTTTGTCTCATTTAGGAAGGCTCGTATTCATAACAATACTCCCCATTTCTTTTGCACTTAACTGCGATGACTGGTTCTCATTTTTGCAGGACATGCAGAAAATGCAAACTAGTGTCAAAATGTACTTCTGTCACCATATTCTCGGATATGCATCACTTGAAGCTGTTTTTTAAGCGCTGTATTTATGTTCAGCTTCAGATGAGTTCGTTTTGATTGGTAAAATTTGAACATATTTTTTATCATCTGAAATAAGCACTCGCCTTTCAATGTTTGAACACCACCAAGCTTGGTTATATTGGAAATGATACAATGTTGTCTCTCCAGTCATGGAGTTATGGAGCAGGAGCCCTCAGCGGCCACTCTTCAAACGTTAACCGTATAATTTACTCACTCTTGAGGCTGGTAAGATAATAGGCAATTGCTTATTTGGGGCAGTTACTTATTCCGTAGTAAGTTTGTGTTTGTAGTTTGCTTAATATTTTAATTCTGCTGAGAAGAAAGAAAAATTTATTTGTATTCATAGTCCATTATCCTGTAACTTAGGTTGAAGGTGTTTCTCCAACTCTAGTCCAGTACATAAATGTAAAGCAAAAGTCGTGTATTTAGTCAATATTTGTTGTCATGCAAGTAGAGGCCAGACCAAAAATAAGAAAATGAGGTTCAACTTGGAGGCTTCTACCGGATGAGCTTTCGCGATGAACTCGCCTTATTAATTGACAACATATTTGTGGCGACTTAAGGGCGTTCAGAGTAAGTTCCATTGATGACGTACCGTAATAGAAATTGTCCCTGAAATACCTTTTGCAGTAAACTTGCCATAATATTTGGTAAAAAAAATTTTGTGGTGCCCATGGACAATTCAGCCAAGTTCCATTGATGACAGAACTTCAAATCTCCCAAAACTCGAACTGAATGCGTTTTTTCTTTCGTTTCCAGGTAGTAACTTGGTTACTTGGCCGGGGCGAGGAGACCCTCGCTCGCCACCAGACCTTAGCAGACACACTAACGGGCATCACCAGGCAGGAGACAGAGTTCCTTAAGTTCTACTCCGTTGCAATGGTAAGTAGGATTCATTGACCAAGCACACACACACACACATACACACACACACACACACTCTCTCTCTCTCTCCTCTCTCGCTCTCTCTCTCTTCCTCTCTATCTCTCTCTCTCTCTCTCTATCTCTCTCTTTAGGGCATAGTTTTTCTCTTATGTAATTTTCTTGCTGGAATCTTCATGAAGTCGGAGTTATTTTTTCACCAGAAATGGACGCAAGAGAATCTGGAAAACCTCTGACGTTATGAAGATTCCGGCAAGAAACTCATCGATGCTATTAAAGCAATTTGCTTGTAACGAAAAAACTATATTTGTATATATCAAATAAAGGGAGCCCTTAAAAACACCAAAAGAGTAGAAATTATAGTGCTTTATTTCGAAGATAACTGTCTTCTTCATCAGTGCTATTTATACAGTTGAAGGAATATTCCAGAAGTCCAGAATACAATTTTACCGTATAGGTGAGATCAACATTTTCGCTTTCATATATTCTTTTTAGTTATCATGGCGTTTCTATCAAGATTGGCGTAGCCAGCAATTTGTTCCTGAGAGCCTTTCGGATTTGCTCCCGGAATTCCTGGAAAACGAATTTGAGCTACCTAATCCTTAAGCAGCTATCGTCTTTAAAGTGCGCCGATCATCATGTAATTGAGAAAGCTTAAAGCAAGCAACATTTTCTACCGACCTCAAAACATGACAGTATTAAGATATTGACACAGACACTTGGTAATTCTAACCTTTTTGTCCTTATATACCCAAATACCTAAGCCAAACCCCTAATCAACGTCCAACAGAAGCCAGTCCCTAAAGACACAGGAGTGTACAGAATCCCTTGTCTTGACTGACCAATTCTTCATCGGATTTACAGGTAAATCACTCTCCCCAAGATTATAGCACAACATAAACGTTCAGTGACATATGGCCAACATATCTCAGCTACTTTCAACTACATAAATAATCATAATTATTGAATAAACTGGAATGTGTTGCGTTTAATTTCAAAACCAGATGGTAGAATCAACAATTCTTAAACAAGGAATATGATGAACCTCTCAAAACATGGCGGGATTCGGAACTGATTGATAAAATCTTCCTCCAACCAGAGGTCCAGACGATTAAGCTAAAACTCTCAACAGGAGTGACGTAGCGGTCGACTTCGGGAACATTCCTTCAATTGTATAAGTAGCACTGTTAATCCATTACATGTCCGCTGAGGTACACAGTTGTCTCTGGAATATAACACAACAATTTCTACCCTTTTGGTGTGTTTGTGGGCTCCTTTTGTTAGATGAAATTCTGTTTTACCACAGTATTTTATAGTCATATATACACAGTATTCATATATATATATATATATATATATATATTATATATATATATATATATATATATATATATATATATATATATATATGGGTGTGTGTGTGTGTCATACTTTCTACGCTCATAAGAGTTGTTATTACGGGGAAGGATTTCTTTTAACTTGGTATGCAAGACAGATTTTGCTGTTTATTCTATCGTAATGGATGTTTATGCTTTTCAGTGTTTGATTATTAAATACTGAATTCAAAAGAGCGGGAATGTGTATTAATAGTGGGTAAAATATATATGCGATATCTCTCAGATTCGGGAAATATCGAAAAACTAAGATCTACTAACATTAATTCACGTTCCCTTACGGCTTTCGATCTTACACGATATGTACACTGCATATAATGATATTGTGGAATGCTGAGAAGCACTGAATAGTCAGTGGAAGGTAGCCATCTTATATTATTATATTTGGCTAACAAAAGCGAAGGTTTAATTTCGTTAATTCCCTTTTGTTGGTGATGAGTACATTTTAGCCATTAATCCATCTTAAACTTTCTCATTGCCATCAACTTGTTATATGATATATTTTACACGCTTTGCCAATTTACGATTAACCTATTCTGGAACCAATAGCTGATTTATCGATGAACGCACATGATTTTTCGTTGAGAAGACTAAAATTCTTGAGGTTAGCCTGTCTAAAAAAAGGAAGGTAAAACTTAAGACTACTGCCGTGCCCCTCTGGATCGGTTACTAGTACTAGCTTACGTGCAAAATGTACCAGCCCCTTGCAGACGAATGTAAAAAACATAAAACTAACGGCATAAACCTAAACAAATCCATAAGCAATAGCCGACTGTCGGGAACCAGGCCACGGCAGTAGTCTGCAGGATTACCCCCCCCACAAAAAAAAAAAAATTATTTTAACCAACTTTATTTATTATTCGTATACAGAACGTAGGCTAGGTGTTGTTCAACGGCTCCTTAGCCTTAGTCTGCTATGCAATGAATAGAAAACGGAGCAAATTTACAGAAAATGGACAGTTTCACTTTAGGGCTAACTTATATATAACGCTCGCACTTTACTTTGACACAGTAGAGTACTACTCTCGTAAGATTTTAGATGCTAGTTTTGATGCAAGGATGTGAAGAAAGCACAAGTATGACAAGTATGAATGGAGAAGCTGAGAAGGCTTGGTTGTTGTATGAACTCTTAATTAGCTTACATTCGACTTTACTAGATTTACAAAGGAACTTATACTAGGCATAGGGCAGACGACAGGATGATGATGTAGAAAATGACGGCGATATTAAATAACTGATTAAGCCCCTGAGACCTGATAACTTACAGAAAATTCACGTTATAGTAAGGTTTATTTTATGCTGTTCATTGGCATTACGAAACTACGAGCTGGCTTCATTAAGTAAATCGTTAAAAACTGACTGGCGGAATGCGAATAATACTCACTACGCCAATCTCAGTTCTAAGGCTAAATATTGGTTTTTCTATTGGAATCGTTCATGGGATATATTATACCAACCATTCTTCACTTGAATAAGCATAAAACCTCACCAATCAAACACAACTTCTGAAGGCTTTAGATGGGTTAATGTACTTAGTGTCGAATTCATACTCGAAAGATGAAAGAGAATAAAGTCACTTACAGGTTATATATACCGAACCAAGGGTATGTGTTCGAACAAATACAAATCCGTACGTATGTAGTAATGTCAAACCTCCCTAGCCCATACACCCTAAAATGAGTGACCCTATTTCAACGATTGTTTGAATTGATCACGCTTGCTTGAGATAGTGTTGTAGTATATGTATATGTGTTTTATATATATAATATATATATATATATATATATATATAATCTAATATCTATATATATATATATATATATACTATATATATATGTGTGTGTGTATACACATATATATGTATATGTGTGTGTGTTTATGAATGTATTTATGTATGCATGCATGCATGGGTGTGTATTTGAAGTGTAGCTTGATGTTATCAGTACGCATACCATTTCAGTGGATGGAATACGAATGAAATAAAATAAATTAGATAAATAAAAATAAATTAAATGAAATAGGAAAACGAAATAAATGAGGTAAATGAATGAATAAAACAAAGCAAATAAGATGAAGAATAGGATCAAATAAATGAGACGAATGAGTAAAATTAAATCAATGAGATGCATGAATGAAATTATATAACGGAAATGAAATAAAATAAATGAGATGAATGAATAGAATAAGATAAAAAATTATATGAATGAATTGAAATTAAAATAAAAGAAAGAAGTAATAAAAATAAAATAAATTAGAAGAATAAATAAAATGAAATAAATATGGTGAATTAATAAAAGATGGTCAATGAGATGAAATGAATGAAAGGAAACTAGGGACAAGAATGGGAGAAATATAAGATAAATGAGATGAATGACAAGCATCTAAAGGTGGGACTATGAGAAACCCACCTCCCGGGTCTCCTTCAAAAATTGAGTGGGTGTCATGGAAAAACAGAACGGGATTTCATTCAACATTATTTACATTTAACATCATTCGCATAGTTTTCAGATTATCACTGGACACCTTTCACCCTTACATTTATCCAGTGGTTTTAACAGTTAGGTTGATGCCATCGTGCGTAACCACTACCTTTCTTATGCCATAGGTATTTTAAATCTTAACACCAAGGATCATCCTATGAAATATATGATTTGTATATATGTTGTAGATATATATATATATATATATATATATATATATATATATATATATATATATATATATGATATATATATACATGATTTCAGGAAAGATTAATCATATATCTGTCTATATCGATTGATAAGGAGATGAAAACCATTTAGGCAACCTTACTTTTGCTACCAAGTTCATGTTTTTAGATTCCTGAATGGGACACTATCTATTTTTTTTATTTATATTTTATTCTAGTTTATTTTATGTCATAAATTTCTTCCTTTTTGTACCCTACAAGGTCCGGATTATTTTCGTTAAACGTAAGAAAGTTTACTGCCGATTTCAGTCAGATAATCGTCGTAGGTGGAAAGTAGACGATTGGTTCGTGAAGATGAATAATAGCTTTCTCAGGGGGATTTTGCTCACCCCCCCTCCCCCCTCGCCATACAAACAAAGGAACAAACAAACTGCCGGTACCATTAGGCAGTAACGGGAATTTTCTGTGCCTTAGTTGGCGAAGGTTAATTGCGTTTAGTTGACTTGGGTGCATTATTGAACTTCTTCTCCAGTTTGAGCGATTGTCTGATAGGATGAGGCCATTGCTGTCTAGCAAATGTGTCCTGCGAGACAGTTTTAC
The DNA here is from genome assembly GCF_015104395.2 of Macrobrachium nipponense. Classification (NCBI taxonomy): domain Eukaryota; kingdom Metazoa; phylum Arthropoda; class Malacostraca; order Decapoda; family Palaemonidae; genus Macrobrachium; species Macrobrachium nipponense. Next base: position 20,655,918 of record NC_087202.1, read on the forward strand.
GTTTTGGCAGATGTAAAACGAATCCATTATCTTGCTTATTCTATGGTAAATAGCCATTCGTTTTAAACGACTCACCTTGCATATATCAGGGGTGTTGTCTGTTATAAGCTATCTAGCATATTTAAGCAGTTTTCAGTTATAAGTAACTTTATTTTTTCGTTTTCCGTAGCTCCATGAAAATACTTCTCTTTGCCATCTGAACTGACTCCTCTCTCTCTCTCTCTCTCTCTCTCTCTCTCTCACACACACACACACACACACACACACACACACACACACACATTGGTAACTAAAGTTAATGTAATTAAAAAATGGAAGAGTTGTCAAAATGTCCGTAAAATTACAAAATCAAAATTTCGTAGTAAAGTGTGTTCTTAATTGTCAGAAATAGGAAAGTGTTATGTAGAATACATTATTTATTGTTATATTTCTTGAAAAAATGTGAGGAAGATAATGGTGGAGGAGCCAATGAAAGTGCTACTGCAGATGGCCCAAACGTTAGAGAGAGAGAGAGAGAGAGAGAGAGAGAGAGAGAGAGAGAGAGAGAGAGAGACAGGGAGGGTAGGGTGTTGATGTTGCTGGCTTCAAAACTTTGATGTCCAGGAAGGACCGGGCAGGGTGAAATGAGTTATATCAGCATTAACCGTTTTGCGTATACTGTTACTTTACTGCGATTGAAAACCAAGAGAAACAGTGATGGTAACTGAAATTCAATAACAAATATTTTCAAATAACTTGGGTCAGGTTAGCTTCACTTCTCATAATCACTGACGTTTGATACTCTTATCTCTGGCTTAATGTAAGTAGTTCTTCGGTTCTAGTGAATTGAAAAAAAAAAAAAAAAAAATTGAGAGACAGGCAGACTATTATGCATGCATATCGTTCTGACGTATGTAAAATGATTAAGGTATCTTTTTCATGACTTAATCTCATTTCTGATCTTTAGTAGCAGCAGCCGCGGTAGTTTTAATGATAGAGATATTACATAATTATGGCACCTGGATGGTGTCAATCATAGCAGGTCTTAAAATAAAGTGTTCTTACACGATAGCCATTTGCTTCCATTAAAACACAAACACGCGCATTGACATTTCAAATTTTTATTTGGGTGACCTAGAATTTGACGCTTCAAAATAGGACTTGGAAAATATGTAAATTCTGTAGTTCATCATCAGAGTCAAGCTTCGACCATCTGACGCTTTCTTTTATTTTTTTTGCTTCTCGTGGACTTCCATTGCCCTCTCCGTCTGGTGGACATTGTGTTGTAATTCAGTAAATCTTATACAGGAATTCGTGGAATGTTCTCCATTAAACACTTTAGTGGTAGTGTTTGAGAATGTTCTTCTTTTTTACAGAGTTGTAGTAGTTTTTTAAATGTTTCTCTTTTGCTGGTATGTAACATTTCAAACTGCTTCAATCTCTCTCTCTCTCTCTCTCTCTCTCTCTCTCTCTCTCTCTCTCTCTCTCATTGTCACCAGAAATTTGATTTTATTAAAATTATGAATAAAAAGTACACTACTCTCTATCACTCTATCACTCTCAATGACAGAAAAAAATAAGGAAAACAAAGAACAAGATAAAAGTATGGATGCAGAGATACTCATTGATACTACATATGAGGCAATAAAGCAGCATACCTACGAAGAAATAAATTACGATATGACAACAGAAAAGCAAATCCCGAAAGAGGCTCTACCCAGATCTATACAATGACGGGAAAGAGGAAAAAATAGACAAGAAAGACAAAATCTGCAACCTTTTGAAAAGAGGGAATTGCAGATTTGGAGAAAGATGTTACTACAAACATCCTAAGATATGTCAAAAACTATGAAATATATGGTAAATGTGCATACTTAGATGGATATGGGGATGATTGCAGAGATCTGCATCCAAAAATATGTAAAAACCTAAAAGAAGGAAAAGGATGTAAGTTCGACAAAAAATGCAAATATATGCACCCTGTAGCCATGAATCATAATCAAATAAATAACCAACCAAGTAATAAAATCCAAAATAAGAAAGAAACAAATAAAGAGAGAAATCAAGAATATCAGGTAAAAGAGAAAAGCAAACCACCAATGAGATATGCAGAGGTGTCAGCAAAGAATTTCAAAGCATCAGCTCCGAAATTCTACTCAAGAGATAATAACTGTATTTATTATGCAAGAGGATATTGCAGAAACGGAGGAGAAAATTGCAGATTCAGACACAAAATGAATAATTATGATGAAGGAAGATCAAATATTATGGAAAAGTTGGATTTTTTAATGTCAGAATTTCTGGAAATGAAAAAAAGAACAACATACCAGAACAGGAAAGAGACATGGGAAAATCCTTATTACTATCAGTATTAAATGAAGGAGAAAACACGCAAACCATCATAGTGATGAATGCGCAGGGTTTAGTTACGAGTAACTCAAAAAGAAAAATAGAGTACTTAGAAGAACTAACCCAAAATGAAAAGAAAATAGATATAAGAATATAAGTGAAAACCTGGTATTCCCAAGAGACTGGGAATGATGATCAAATAAAAGGGTTCCAAACTTATAGATCAGATAGAAAAAATAGGAATCAAGGGGGAACCGCAATATATGGGAAAGACAAAAAACAAGGAAAAATATATGAGAAATATAGTAACTCAGAATGTGAACTAATAGCGGTAGAATTTGAATCTGAAAAATTGATGAACATAGTATATAGACCTCCTAATACTAAAGAGTTTGACTTAATAATTGAAAAATTGGATGATATATGTAGAAATCACAAGGACTGGACTATTCTCCTATCTGGTGACTTCAACTTTCCTTTCGTAGAATGGAAAGAACGAATAGGAGATTGTGGTTGTACTTATACATATAAAAAAGAGAGTAATAGTAGTGCAGAAGATAAGAGGCAATTTGAAAAGCTATTAGATATGCTACTAGAATACAACATTCAACAAATAAATCACCTGCCAACAAGAAAGGAAAATACTTTAGACCTAGTATTTGTGAACGAGATGAATTATGTTAAAGAAATAATAGTTTATAATGCGAGTATTTCAGACCATAATGTCATAGAATTAACAGTTCATTCCAAAGCAAGTGAAAATAGAGATAAGCAAGAAATGAAAAAGTGGGAAGGATATGGAAAATACAACTTCTACAGTAAAAAATATAAAATGGTCAGAAATTAATGAAGAATTAAACAAAGATTGGGATAACATTTCGTAAGTGATGACATAAGGGTAAATACGGAGATATTATATAAAATATTGGAGATAATAGTGGAAAAATATATACCGAAGAAGAAAAGTAAACATCATTCATGCATACCAAGAGACAGAAGAATCTTGTTCCAGAAAATCAGAAAGTGGAAAAAAGGTCTTGCAAAAGAAAAAAATGCATGGAAAGTATAGAACTAAAAAGTAAGATAGAAAATGCAGAAAAAAAGATTATACAATCAAAAGAAAATGAAAAACGGGACTTGGAAGAAAAAACCCTATTAAATATCAAGCAAAACCCCAACTATTATACTCATATGCGAAGAAGATGAATAAAAGAAGAATAGAAATAGGCCCTCTGAGAATTGAAGGGAGATTAACGAATGAAAAAAAGGAAATTTGCAACATACTGGCAGAACGATATAAGAGAGAATTCACCCCTAGAATAGATAATTGAAGATAATGATATAGAAGTAAGGGATGAAAATAGTGAATATTTAGCTGACATAGATATTAATGAAGCTGATATTGTGCAGGCTATTAATGAAATTAAAAATGGAGCTGCTGCAGGGCCTGATGGAATTCCTGCTATTTTGTTAAAGAAAGTAGTTCATTCTATCGCAAAGCCACTTGCAATATTATTAAGACAAAGTGTAGATACAGGCAAGATATATGATGAGCACAAATTAGCGTATATTACCCCTACTTTCAAAAGTGGATCAAGACTAGAGGCAAGTAATTATAGGCCTGTGAGTCTAACATCACATATAATGAAAGTGTATGAAAGGGTAATGAAGAAAAATATTATGAAACATTTATAAAAAATAATTTGTTTAATAAAGGACAACATGGTTTCGTACCCGGAAAAAGTACACAAACCCAACTGTTAGTCCACCGTGAAAACATAATCAAAAATATGAAAAGCGGAAATGAAACAGATGTGGTTTATTTAGACTTTGCAAAAGCTTTTGATAAAGTAGACCATAATATATTAGCGAAGAAAATTAGAAAACACAATATCGTGGATAAAGTAGGAAGATGGTTAAAAGAATTTTTACACAACAGAAAACAGATAGTTATTGCAAACGACGAGAAATCGGATGAAGCCAAGGTAATATCCGGTGTGCCGCAAGGTACGGTGTTAGCTGCAATACTGTTTGTTATTATGATTGAAGACATAGACAATAATGTTAAGGATTCGGTAGTGAGTAGTTTCGCAGATGACACAAGAATAAGTAGAGAAATTACTTGTGATGAAGATAGGAACGCTCTACAAAGAGACCTTAACAAAGTATATGATTGGGCAGAGGTAAATAGGATGGTATTTAACTCTGATAAATTTGAATCAATAAATTATGGAGACAGAGAAAGAAAGCTATATGCATATAAGGGACCTAATAATGAGACCATCACAAATAAGGAAGCAGTTAAAGACCTTGGTGTGATGATGAATAGGAATGTTATGACAATGATCAAATAGCAACTCTGTTGGCAAAATGTAAAGCAAAAATGGGAATGTTGTTACGGCACTTCAAAACAAGAAAAGCTGAACACATGATTATGCTTTATAAAACATATGTTCGTAGTCCACTTGAATATTGCAATATGATATGGTACCCACACTATCAAAAGGATATTGCACAAATAGAGAGTGTACAAAGGTCCTTTACAGCTAGAATAGAAGAAGTTAAGGACCTAGACTACTGGGAAAGACTACAATTCTTAAAATTATATAGTCTGGAAAGGAGAAGAGAACGCTACATGATAATTCAGGCATGGAAACAGATAGAAGGAATAGCAGAAAATATCATGGAACTAAAAATATCAGAAAGAGCAAGCAGAGGTAGATTAATAGTGCCCAAAAATATACCAGGAAAAATAAGGAAAGCACACAGGACATTAATCCACTACGCACCAGCATCGATAATGCAGCGTCTATTCAATGCGTTGCCAGCTCATCTGAGGAATATATCAGGAGTGAGCGTAGATGTGTTTAAGAATAAGCTCGACAAATATCTAAACTGCATCCCAGACCATCCAAGATTGGAAGATGCAAAATATACCGGAAGATGTACTAGCAACTCTCTGGTAGACATTAGAGGTGCCTCACACTGAGGGACTGGGGCAAACCCGAACAAGATGTAAGGTCTGTAAGGTCTGTAAGGTCTGGCTAACCGCGTACTTTTTATTTTCATTTATAAAGAATGGCGCTGAGCTGTGTGTGAGTCATCGTTGAAGATAATGAATAATCATTTGATGTAATAAAGGCGAGACGAAACTGGTTCAGGGAGAGAGTCTAGAACAGCAATTTGCCGAAAGAGTGAGAGTGTCGAGTCAAAAAGTAGCTCCGAAATTCTAGGGCACCGCCCCTGACAAGAATTGCCCCGCGCCCAGGGTTTGAGGACGGCACGCCCTGTCCTTACGTAGATACGATTATTCCTTGAATATTTCGTACTCAAAGATTTTTATACTATATGCAGTTGAATGTGTGTGTGTGTGTGTGTGGTGGGGGGAGCGATAGTGAACTTGAACTAAACTCGGGTTATTTTATTTCCGTGTGTTTTCAGAGGGACATATAATATGATGCCGTTATCTTTATTATAAATAGCTGTGTCTGCCAAGAGAGGATGGCTCTCCCTACAAAAAAAAAAAAAAAATAAAATTGATAAATAAATAAATAAATACCAAAGACAATGATATATTCACGTACTTTAATTTTTTAATTGGGACTGAACTTCCTGTATAAACTGAGATTATATGCAGTACTTGAAAAGTCTATGCATGCCAATATATTCTCTCTTTCTCTAGCTTATTCTGTTTCGCTATTATAATTTACTTAACGTTTCTGTGATTTAACATTTCATATATTTGTAGATTTTCTTATATGCCCTAGATTTCTTCTACGTGTCATGTAGGGTCAGAAATGTTACTTTAGGTGTATTAAAACAGGTCACTGAATTGAACTCCGAACAGCCAAGTGAATCACTGATTATTGGTTAAAAGCTAAACAACCCAGTCATTACTATCATTAGCAGTTGCTTTTATGTCATATCCTTAGTCTTGCGCTTTCAGTATTGCCACTGATGATGATGGCTTTGAAGACTTTTGCTAGACAGCCTCAGCGTTTTCTCTGGTAGTTTTAACAAGGTTTCTGTCCACAATACTTAGTCAACATAAGCTGAATCATTTTGCCGATGTTAGATTGTAGTTCGTCTCTCTCTCTCTCTCTCTCTCTCTCTCTCTCTCTCTCTCTCTCTCTCTCTCTCTCTCTCTCTCTCTCTGAGTTGCTGAGTCGTTCGATTCCGCAGGTGGCATGTGCTAAGATCAGGAGTGTACGCAACCGAGCAAATCATAAGTTGGTTCCTGTTTGGTTTTCACTCGGTCACGAATGTTTGGGGACCCACGACCCGAATTTTGTCAACTCCGTTTTGACCTTCCACTCCTCTCAACCTTATCCGCTTTCTCAGCCATTCTAATCCTACCCACTGGAAGATTGTGTACTGAATTTTTCATACGTACGTGTAGTATGATAAGCAAGTATTTTTTCTTTGCGCAAAGTTTTTTCCTGTTTTTGTCAATGTAGTTTGTGTTGACGCTGAATACAATAAAATAGTGGGCAGTAAATCCCATTGATATATGGGTCTGTAGGAATGAATGTTCATTGTCAGGTCCGTATACTCTGCACTCCTTGGGTCAGTAATTTATTCCTTACGGATGACAATGTACGGTTACAGTTAATTGTCTGCAATATATGCGACAGTAATCATTTTATGGGTGTAACGGTTTTCTTCTATTTTACAACCCGTGGGAACGAACTACTCCATCTCTCTCTCTCTCTCTCTCTCTCTCTCTCTCTCTCTCTCTCTCTCTCTCTCTCTCTCTCTCTCTCTCTCTCTCTCTCTCTCTCTAAGGATGCTCGGTTCTCAAACGATATAAATGTACCTTTCCAGCAAATCGTTATACATCCTCTAATTCAGAGATTAAATAAACCTTACGTATAAAGTGATAATAGAACAGCATCACCCTTCGGCTCAGAGTTAAAAGAACTCGATTTCTTAATCATGTGCGACGACTCTCAGTCGTTTCAATATACGTCCAGTGGTCCGCCTAACGCTTGTCTATGATGACAGGGCCGAGACGGCTGCGTCAGCCCAGCTTGAGTTTTCACTTCCTATTAGACAGACAGCAGCTCCCCCAGATGAGTCGAGGGTGGATCTCTCGTTACCATCTGCTCAAGTGAATTTTTTTTTTCCTATATTCTAGTATTTGTTCTATGCGTTGTAAGGGTAGTTTGGGGTAGAGGAGAGGGGTTGAGGAATGGCAGGGGCTGGCTATATACTTACTCAGAATCGGGCGTGGTAAGGATTTTATCAGCTCTTCACACCGAAAAGATTTGCCAGAGACTTTACTTTGGTCCTTTTATAAACAGGTTTGCCCCTTGCTATAAGATGTGTGTGTTTTTGTATGTATGTATGTATATATAATATATATATATATATATATATATATATATATGTGGGTGTGTATGTATGTGTGTGTGTGTAATTATGCATTCCCGAAATTCCTAATGCATTAAAATAAATTGTTGTATGTTTATATGGGTATCGTAGAGACAGAAATTTTATAATGAAGATGAGTCGAAGATTCCGAATCTTTTGTGTTTCTTTGTTGATAAGTTGAGGGCGCGCACATTAATTAATGTTAGTGGTGTCACACACACACACACACACACACACACACACACACACACACAGAAAGAGAGAGAGAGAGAGAGAGAGAGAGAGAGAGAGAGAGAGAGAAAATGAAGACCGTATGAAGACATCAAGCTTTTATTTTTAAACATTTATAGATACTTACTTTCTTCGATGTGAATGTTTGACATTATAATTTTATCTTATATTCGAACAATATTTTGTCGTTAAACTGCTCTATTTGGCCGCATTCAAATTTTCCATGCATTCTTATAGGTTGTATATTTAGAGTGCTTATCAGGCTTTCAATCCTCAGCGACTGGTGTTTATGATACAGTAGTAGTAGTAGTAGTTTCTTGCCTTTGAAACGGCTCCAAGCAATACTCTCATACCTTGTGCTTGTGTTGACTCGGCTCTGTTGCCAACTGGGAGAGTGCAGGATGCCAGACCTCGCGTAATAAGGGAGCCATTATTAACAGTTTTGACGTTGAAACGTGAGTTACAGAAATATTGTAATGAGAATATGTTGATGTAATATTGATAACCTCGCTTTCTTTCTTTATCCCAAACCAATTCATAAACTAGTGTAGAGAGAGAGAGAGAGAGAGAGAGAGAGAGAGAGAGAGTGTGTACACATCTGTGCTTAGTATTCATAAGTAAGTTAACAGTCTCTTCCAATCACATAATGAGACTATTTACAACACTCTCTCTCTCTCTCTCTCTCTCTCTCTCTCTCTCTCTCTCTCTCTCTCTCTCTCTCTCTCTCTCTCTCTCTCTCTCTCTCTCTCTCTCTCTCCACTAAAAAATATTTCTTTGTATTTTTATCATGGGTTGGATCTCGAAAAGCAGCACATAAATTTCATTATGGTGAAGTTTTACTCTAAGCAAAACTGGTTGATAAGATTCATCTTTCCCGGCTTTTTCACAAGCGATTTTGGCTTATTGCTATTTTAGGTATGAAGTAAGAACACAGCCACTCGCGTTTCTAAACCCAAGCTCGTCCTTGAGAATGATCTCCAAGCATGCATGTCCTTTGGAAGTGTCATCTTGTAGAGAATTGTTTAGCTGATAACAAGGTCACAGGATCTCTGATGCACCGCCTAACTGGTTGAGGTAAAGGGGCTTGGAGGTCCCCATTTTATTTTTCTATTTGCATTTATTTATTTATTTATTTATTTATTTATTTATTTATTTATTTATTTATTTATTTATTTATTTATTTATTTCGTACCTTCTCCCGATCCACAGTAACTGTCTTTGACTAGTAGCATTCGTTTGTGCTTCAAGCCAAAAATGTTTTATAGACAGGCTAATTAGTGGATATCATTCAGGAAATCTTCGAGATATTTTTCTTAGCATCCTGATGTTTCATCTAACAAGGGATGGTTTCCGAGAAGAGCAAGACAGAGATCACTGTTAAATTTATACTATATCTACTGAGTCACGGATGAACTTACTTCAGTGGCACGTTAAATACCCTTATACCCACTGCCCCATTTACCTTCGTCTAGCTTCCTGGGTGTTTAGGGTGCTATCCAGTACTTCGGTGACTCCATGTATGGATCCAGCCTTCTTAGGTCTTCGTCTTCTCCTTGCTCCCATTAATTGTATTTTCTTTTCACAAATCTAGCATCTCCTATTCTTTCCAACGAGAAGATTCATCTCAAAGCACCCTGATCCATCCTCTCCTTTATGGTAGCTTTTTGCCACTTCTGCGTACTTTCATGCTTCTCACCCTTTCCTTTCGACTATTACGTCAAATATACTTTGCGAACGATTCTATCCTGCATCTTCAACCTTCTTCCTTTGATTTATAATCAATCTCCACCTTTCGAATACATCCTTCCAGGTTCCTAGCTTTAACTATTCTTTGCATCACTTATTCATTCATTCTGTCAATGATTAGTTGATATATTTACTAAAAGGTACCGACAGGAATCAATTGCCTCCATGTTCCCTCCACCCACAATAACATTCGATACTACACCTTCCTTGATTTATATTAATGTCTTCGCAACTTTCTCTGATTGCAAGCTCTTTCAAATTGTCATTGTTTTCTGGAGTTTCTATTCATCATCCCTATTTAGTACTGTATCATCTACAAGCATCATTCATCCTACATTTCATTCACGATTTCTTTTTTTGCAACTCTGTATTGCATCTGTATCTTCTGTCTATTCTCTGACTTCTCACATCACTACATCCATAAAGATATATCAAGCAGCAATGGAGGCACAAGACACCATTGACGCAACGCCATTTTTAAGCCGAGCATGAAAGCTTGCTTCACTTCCATCACGAACATTTTCTTAGCTTTTCACAATGCATCTTTTATACTGTACAACCCTTCCTCAGTATACCCCTTCACACCTTTCTCTCATAAATTTTTTTCTTGGTCTGCAATATGCCACATGTAGCCTTTTCCTTTTACCTTCAGCTTCTCAGATAAATAATAAGCACTAATCCATACACCCTCAACTTTGTCTAAACCTACACTGTTCTTCCACTGTCAGTCCTGCTGTCATTTGTTTTACTTTCTCAAACTCATATCATACACTTCCCTGGTATACTGAGTAATGTCGAGTGAAGCGAGGGAGTCAGTACGGTATAAACAAAAGATTAGGAAGAAACTCAGTAAGCCCAGGATGGAAATAAAGAAAAGCTTGTTGAGCCATTGCTCCGAAATGGAAGTAAAATTCTGTGGAACGTGCAGCGTCTAACAGAAATAGAAGATACTTTATTCACGCGTATGTATTCCAAAATAAGCTGGATATTGTGCAATAAAGTGTCGAATAATTCATAGGGTTATATACGTATATATGTACATCCCTGTAATTATCATTAACATAGAGAATAGTGTTAACTTGTTTTTTCATGGTTAGCGCACATATCCAAGATTCCCATTACAAACAATTGTTGTCCCTTCTCATTTGATAACTGTAATTTTTAGCTTCACACCGAGGTAATGGTAGTTTGTTGGCTTTCATGTACCGTTAAGAAATGGTTAGGTTTTTATCTAGCTACAGCAAAAGTTCGGCCCATTGCTTGAATTCATTTTGAGAAACTATTGACATGAATAAAGAATTCAGCGCTGGCAAAGAAATAAGAGATAGATTTTGTATTAAGCCAATTTATAAAGAGAATCTAATTCCATGATGGTAATTTTATTATTGTTTAAATCAACTTAACGTCATTATTATTATTATTATTATTATTATTATTATTATTATTATTATTATTATTATTATTATGGAGTCCCTTTTTAAAGGTAGTGTTATTAAAAACAGTTCCGGTTTCAAAGGCATTTAGCTTGTAGAGTCGTATTTAAATTTCTCTTCGTCTGCAGATAGATAGTACAATAAATTTCCAAAGGACACGAAAAGGTTTGCCTTTTTTAAATCTCACGTTTAGACGCGATTATTATTATTGTTGAAGACCCTGTGACCCAATCCTTACCTCTGACCTTGCTCAAACCCTCGTTCATCCTGACATCACTTGTCATTGGTAGCAATAGTGAGAAACGCAGCGTCTAACGATTACTTTGCTTACTAATCTCTCCCAACAGCCTTGGGTGCGTTTTCGCCAAGGTGATTGTTGTTTAATCATGTGCTTGATTCTTGACGGTGCCTGAGTAACTGTATGTACATGATTCTTGTTCGTGTCACATAGAATTCGCACAGAAAGATATATATAGATATATGTACACATGTATGTATATGTTTATGTTATATATATATATATTATATATATATATATATATATATACATAAACATATACATACATGTGTACATATATCTATATATCTTTGTGTGCGAATTCTATGTGACACGAACGAGAATCATGTACATACAGTTACTCAGGCACCGTCAAGAATCAAGCACATGATTAAACAACATGTGTGTGTGTGTGTATAACTGAATCACGAAAGTTTGGAACGTGATAAATCCATAAATAAAGGTATAAGCCACGAAGGAAAAGTAAACAACAGAGTTTCTACAAGATCTTTCGACTCGACGTCCGTTGTTTATTTTCCTTCGTGACCTATACCTTTATATATAATATAATATATATATATATATTATATATATATATATATATATATATATATATATGCTTAAAAAATCACAGTAGATGCACGTGACTTCATAAATAAGCGAATACCACGGGAAATGATAGTCAGGAATCCAAGCGCTTTCGTCTTTATTCAGACATCGTCAAGGAGCTACTGAATAGGAGTACGGGTTAGCGCTTGGATTCCTGACTATCATTTCCCGTGGTATTCGCTTTATGTATTATATGTATGTATATATATATATATATATATATATATATATATATATATATATATATATATATGCAAATGTGTGAGTGTATTTAACTCAATATATACATATATATAAATAAAGACCTACTATATATATATATATATATATATATATATATATATATATATATATATATATATATATATATATGTGTGTGGTGTGTGTGTGTGTATAGTATATCTTTACTTATATATATGTATATATAAATACACTCACACATTTGCATATAATATATATATATACATACATATGTATATATAGATATATATATATATATATATATATATATATATATATATATATATAAAGGTATAGGCCACGAAGGAAAATAAACAACGGACGTCGAGTCGAAAGATCTTGTAGAAACTCCGTTGTTTATTTTTCCTTCGTGGCTTATACCTTTATTTATGGATTTATCACGTTCCAAACTTTCGTGATTCAGTTATACACACACACACACACACACACACATATATATATATATATATATATATATATATATATATATATATATATATATATATATATATATATATATAATATTGCGCAGATTGTGAATGATTTTTATGTATTGACCGTATCTCTTATTCATATTATTTTATCTCATGATTCGAAAGCACGTGTCTTAGCGTACCGCCCGAGCCGTGCAAAAGCGGGCAACCCCTTATAGAAGTTGGGGCCTACGCCCATCCGAAGGATGAATTAAACACGCTCATCCCATTAGGCACGGATCCCCATTTGGGCGTGGTCGGCAAACAAGATTTAGTTTGCGTTCAAAATTTTGTCATTAGCAAACAGACGCAGTTATCCCGAGAGGCCTTCATTAGGTCCCGAAGCAATTGCGAAATGAAATGTTATTCCCCCGTGAGTTGCACGTTTGCCCCTGGAAGGTCAGAGGATATTATTAGGGCTTCAGGTACAGCAGGGATCCTCGAACGCGTATCCTTCTCTCTCTCTCTCTCTCTCTCTCTCTCTCTCTCTCTCTCTGTCAATTAGGTGGTGCTGCAATCGTACTTCGCTCCATGCAAGTTCAGTCATATTTTTGCCTGTATTATTATTGCCGTTATCGTAGTATTAATAGAACTGATTTTGTTGTTGCTATTATCACAGCAGTGCAGCAGATTTCACCTATTGTCCTATATATTTGTGATTCGTAATATATTATTATTATAAGTAGTAGTAGTAATATGTTCATTGTTTGGCACTAGAATTACTAATAACCTCATTCCTTTCGTGGTCTACCTATACTTCTGTAGTTTTTATGTAGTTATAGCGTCTTGCGATCTTTTGTCAAGAGTAATAAACTGCAATTATCCTAATGTCTACGATGATGATGATGATTGATATGATAGATGTATTCTCATTACGGTATTTGGAGTAGCTCAGTTACCTGTGCAGGTCACGTTTCGTGCATGGGAATGTGTCCTCCGAATTAACGCAGAGGTTTCTTATTGTTATTTTTTTTATTTTATTTTTTTTGCTCTATCACAGTCCTCCAATTCGACTGGGTGGTATTTATAGTGTGGGGTTCCGGGTTGCATCCTGTCCCCTTAGGAGTCCATCACTTTTCTTACTATGTGCGCCGTTTCTAGGATCACACTCTTCTGCATGAGTCCTGGAGCTACTTCAACCTCTAGTTTTTCTAGATTCCTTTTCAGGGATCTTGGGATCGTGCCTAGTGCTCCTATGATTATGGGTACGATTTCCATTGGCATATCCCATATCCTTCTTATTTCTATTTTCAGATCTTGATACTTATCCATTTTTTCCCTCTCTTTCTCTTCAACTCTGGTGTCCCATGGTATTGCGACATCAATGAGTGATACTTTCTTATTATTATTATTATTATTATTATATTATTATTATTATTATTATTATTATTATTATTGCTATTATTATATTATTATATTATTATTATTATTATTATTATTATTATTATTATTATTTTATTATTATTATTATTATTATTATTATTGTACTTGTTTATATTTATGCTAACGGAATCACCGAATCTCTTGAGGATGGCCCGAAGAATGTGTTGGACAGGTATAAAATGAGGAAGACACAGGAGAGAATAAATGCAATGAAAGGGCAGAAACAATCGCACCTACAGGACCTAAAAAGGGAAACTGCGAAGAACCTAAGTTTTACTGCTAGAGCTGTTACACTAATTTGCTTATGTTTTTAGTATTAGTTGTACCATTGTGTATCCTAATCTATAACCTTAAAATGCATGTATCCACGCGTACACATCTTGTTTATGCAGCTGTATATGTATATAATACCTACAGACAGATAGTGTGGTGGGGGAGGGGAGCGGCTGGTGGTTGGGTGTGGTCTCTAATTTCATTTGCAATGAAATTAGAGAATAACGATTTTTGTGTTCAGTGAATTAAAACGAAGGGAAGAACATCAATTTTCGTTCAGTAATGATAATGCACTTGTGAATGATTTCAAATTTGGGTCTGAAACAGCACTTATTTCAGAAGAATTTAATTAAGATGTAATATTAATTTTGGAATCTCACTGGCACTGCATTTGGTAAAAGAATACCTGTCATCTTTATTATTATAATCCGTTGACGCAGTGTTAAGGGATGAATGAAACTTTGACAGCTGTGTTATATTAAATAAAATAGTAGTGTTTTTAATTGAGCTTTATACACTAACGAAGGTCAGAGGGTATGGAAAAATAATTCATTGGAATACATTAGGAAGAAAAGTAAAAGTTGGAACTAAGACATAAATATGAAGGACTTCCTAATATTACACTTACCGAGGAATTTTGTAAATTCACATTTTTATTAGACATTAGAAGCTTTGAATTCGATTTATCTTACATCAGACACAACTATTTCATCTGTGATGTTATCCTGAGACTGCCTAACATGATAGCCTTGCACTGCCCTGTAGTCTCTGTAGGCTGTCGCTCATAATCAGAGAACCGTGCACTAATTACGTAGTTCTTTCCTTGTTTATCTAATCACTGTATTTATTTCCAGCACTTGGGAGATCTACTTGTACCTTAGCACTCAGATCATTTATGTCCGAAGAATTTTCGCATACTTTGACAACGATCAGTAAATATCGTTGTAGGTGTTGAATTCTCGAAAGGAAAGTGTTCTGATTTTATATGTAGTTGCGTGCATCAGTATTTATCGATGTCATTGTGTACGTATGGTATGTTTTCTTAAGTTGGCCATGTAAGAGCGGCTGAGTGCCACTCTCCCCTCCCCGAGCGCGTGCACACACGCACGCACAATATATATTATATATTATATATATATATATATATATATATATATATATATATATATATATATATAATATATATATACATATATATATATATATATGTATATGTGTGTGTGTGTGTGTGTGTGTAAATAAACAATTTTATGGTAGCGTGTGTATTTTTATGCTCTTGTGTGCGTATCTGTCGGCACCACAGTCCTTGAAGTTCGCCTTGTAAGGAGCAGGGAACCAACGAACCGTGACGTAGCACCGACGAAATGAATCCGTGTACCGTTATTAACGCCAATTTTAATAATGATATAACTTCGTATTCCATTGATTGGTGTCCATCACGAAAAAGCGGTTTATTCTTATTAGAATGGAAAAGGGACCAATTTTTGAAATGGAGCCTACTCGTTGTTGGTAGTTGTTGTGCTGCCTGATATTCATCTTTTCTTTAGTTCGTGATTACTAAGGAGAAACGGGTCTTTAAAATAACTTCTGCGGTACATTCCAAGCAAAACTGTATCCTTGTTCGTCTGTGTATTATGCATAATCACTACTTAGTTGTCAATGATGTATTCATTGCTCAGTTTTTCTTCTTGAAATGTATTTTTTGCCGGTGCTTATTTTTCCAGCTCACAGCCATAGAGGAGCTTGTACAGAATATTTAAATGAGACATGATTAAAGAATTTCTATCTTCATCATGTCCTTGAGAAGTCATTGTAGAGATTTAGCTATAAGGGTTGTTGCACTTTGGATAACTACCCATTGTGCAATGCTCTAGTGTTTATTTCTTTATTTGTGTTTTGAGCTAACTGTAAATATCCACAGCCAATATCATTTACGCTAATTGTGATTGGCGGAAGCTCCTGGTCAGGGTCAGTACCTGCTATCGGTTAAGGTAATATTGGCTGCAGATATATAGCGTCACATTGAAAAAAAATAATACTAAAGTCATGTAAATAAATGCACTCTTGGGCACAAGAAAAATCCTTAAGTATGAAGAAAGTATAAATTACTTGTTGAGGTACTTCATAATGTCAAAATTTGTTCATTAATTTTGGTTGCATAATTAATTTCCTCTTTCTTAATCCAAAAATTTGCAAAATTAGTTGTTTTACTTGAGAGTTGATATATTTTACCAACGATTTTAAAGTTGCATTCAGGTATTCTTTGTCATCTTTATAATCATTTAAAGCGAAATTTCACTATAATTAATGATGGATATCCTTAGTTTCTAAAGCATCTCATACGCTTGAAAAAAAAAATTATAAAAAGTAAAAAAGGTTGCTCACAAACCTGTTATTGGGCCCAAGACCTTTTAAACTCGCATATATGGAAAGAGGAGATTTATGATAATCGAGGAGAAACTTCATATTTACGCACCTCCCAAGAAAAATGGCCACTCGTAACAATCAAGACGACGATGTTAAATACAAGCCTTATCACACTTCATTATAATTTGTGAGCGAAGATCCCCGTCTTTGATTCTCCTTGAGTGAAGGGCCAGCGGGATCAATCGACTCCATCTATCCATCTACTCTTCGGGGTAAAATAAGAACAGCAATTTGTAGTTGTCGAACCAAGGCTGCATTGCCAAAAGAACTTTATCAGGTGTGATGTTAAGGTATTATTTTTGTCGATACTGGCTGTAGAAGCGTCGGTCAGACGCCAATAATTCATTGTTTGATGATATCGAACTCTGGCCACGTTAGAATTAAATATTCTACTATGAATAACTCACAGAAGACACGTTTTCTCTATGAGTAATGAAAAAAAAAAAACAAGTATTGGCTTATTCATTAAAGGAAGTGGTGTTATCTTTATTCGCTTGTAAATATGGTTTGCAGTTTGCTGACCCGCATACCATCTAAACAATCCTAACAGCCTTGTTCCTAGTGCTTGGTACCATACAGACATATATATATATATATATATATATATATATATATATATATATATATATATATATATTATATATATATCATCATACATACATATATACAAACACACACACATATATATATATGTGTGTGTGTATTTGTATTTACACATACATACTTTTACGTATGTGAGTGTGCGTGTGTGTGTGCGTGTGCATATATATATATACATCGTCTCTAGCATACTGATTGTCATAGCTGTCTGTCACGCGGCAGGCAGTTTACTACTGAAGGCGAAAATTTGTGAAACAGCTTTTGTATGCCCTTCAATGTCTACATCCAAGGATTTCAAGCTTTGACGCAAGTAATAAGTACTCTAAAATTATGCACCAACTTGATATATGTACAATTGCGTTTATTTATTACCTTTCCATACGTTTGTGTCTCATGTTTATGAGCGGTTATTACAATTATCCCTGATTGACTGACGGGATAGCACAGGTTTTATCGTATTCCCCTTTTAGAGTTGTTGCCTTGAGGTTCGACGCTTATTCCTTCTTATTTAATTTCTTGCGGTTCTGCAGATGAAATACTATGTTGTAGGTGAGGGCTGTAATTGGGAGACATGTTATCTTTTGTAAGCTTATATCTTTCACTTTCATGATTGATTTTTGCTTATATAGGAATACTTAACTTGTGTCATTTTTTGGAAGGTATGACCTAGAATTTCTCCCATTGCTACCGTTGACAATAGCTTTATCTAGTTTTCATTTTCATTATTGCTTTTTGTTTATGAAACACTACTAGAATCTTATCACTTATTAGCATTTTGAAAGGTACTCACTACCTCGAATTCTTCTGCAGTTTTCTACTATTTTACATGAATTTCTGTCATTCTGTGTATATCCATGCAGTGAATTATTGGTTGTGAGTGAATTGGCATTATCCCAGCACGGGCTCTTGCCTAAAAGCGGCTGTGAGCTCAGGAAGGTGTATAAAGGGGATAATATCACTGATGTGGAACCATTGGAGACGTTGGACTGTCAGCGAAACCCTTGTAAAATAAGATGCAGCGTGAGCTACGCGTAGGAAGTCTATTGACAGAGCTTCGGGTAGCACCAGTAACCTTCTCTTGAAGGCGTGTTGATTTAACCTACCAACTGTACTTCCCAACGCTGGCATTATCGGCTATTTTCTTTTAATGGAGTTTTTTTTGGCACTCTCACTTTTGTACTCTTTAGTCTCTTGTTCTCCCTTTCATGTTCTCCGAAGAACATTTCCTTGGCAGCTATGCTTTTGATCAGTCACCCAAACTTAAAATGGATTTGCTGATATTTTCACTTAGAAATTTTGATTTGTTTTTACTTATCGGCAGACGTTACTTGGTGAAACAGAACTTATCGCTGGCAGTTTTTAATGACTGAAAGTTGATGTACTGTTTTTCGGGTAAAGAGAGCGGTTAGTTATTTTCAATGAGATCTTGTGGTAGAATGATTTTTAAAAGATACTTTCAAATTTGCATTCGAGTTGACATAAAGTTATCCTATCCATCAGAGTTAGCTGTATCAGTGGCAGTGATTCTTGTTATGATTGTTCTTGCTGGCAGCTTCTCGCTTAATTAAGTTCTGATAGGAACTTATGACCTAATCTCATCACGACCACTACACCTGAGAGGAGATAGGATTTTATGACCAACTGATTGCAAGATGCTTCTTGATGAATTCCTGGCATCAAGATATATTGAACACATTCTGCGTCATGTTTCCTTATCGGAATTTAACGAAAACTTGATTATTCGTTCGAGCAAAAGTAGCTCCAAATTTTCCATTGGCGTTTGGTGCACTCATTTCATTTTTGGATTTAGCTCCATTCTTTCAAGTATTTACAGCTTTTTTTTTTTGTCACTTACAGTAGTCATCTTCTTTTCTATGGTCAGAATAATTCATATTTCGTATCCGTCACTAGTTCCAGCCTTGTGATCTGCACTTCCATAACGAGAGGAACCAATAAATTAATGGAATAGATTAAAAATAGAGCAACTACCTTGAAAGGTGGAATCAGCCATATAATACAAATATGTGTGTGAGTGTGTGAGAGAGAGAGAGAGAGAGAGAGAGAGAGAGAGAGAGAGAGCTAGAGAGAGAGTTTGTATCATGTTAACTACCATTATATTTTACCCAATTCTTGTTGCGTATTCATTGTTTCTCTACTATGTGAGATGTGGTATCTTCGAGGTCGGCGATGACTGAAATTCTTAAGCGGACTTGACTTCCTCTTGAGCCCGAAGCCAAGGAAACGGACGCTGTTAATGGCGCTCCGACCGACGAATGAACCTTTTCCTCTGATTGCAACCCCAATCTTGCTTTTTAATGGTTTAGTCTCTCTCTCTCTCTCTCTCTCTCTCTCTCTCTCTCTCTCTCTCTCTCTCTCTCTCTCTCTCTCTGGTTAGTATTGTAAAGTTTGGT
>NC_087202.1:20678221-20680721 GCF_015104395.2 Macrobrachium nipponense
AGAGACCGCTTGTTTTGATTTGCAATGCTGAAACTCTTAAAAGTAACTACACCGCCACACTGTCTTGTACGGCAAATACTTTATACAAGTTCTGGAAAACTGTAAACAACAAAAAAGCTTATTCAAAATCATAAAGAGCTTTGTCTCCTAAGAAAGTTTGTCTGTAGGGAGACTTTATAAACTAAATATAGGTAGATTGATTGATTGTCACTAGAAGTTTGGCTACAACGAAAATGTGGAATTGTTTGCTAAGTGCTGTTGTGGAATCTTCTGATCTCCACATGTTTAAGGTAGCTGCAGATTCATTCCGCTTTCTGCTGACAGCGCCTGAATTCAGCTGTATCGTTTTATTTTCTATCCCCACATATTTATTGATTTATTTCCATTTCCTGTAAATTTCATCTCTTTTTAGGCTGGTTCTCCTTTAGAACCCTCTTAGATTTATAGTCTTCTGTTCGTAAAGGTTTTTAGCTGAAGATTTAAAGAAAGAGAAGGAAAGCTGCAGCATCGGTGTTATCAACGATGATCCACAACTTGATAAATATTTCTGTAAATCGCCTCATAATCTGTAGCTGTCCTTGACAAATATTATACAACTTACTTAAGATTCATGTATAAACATTTTTACACTCACGCAGTCTACTTATGCGCATAAGGCACGGGGTTTATCGAGGTCCAGAGACTAGACTATTCTATACTCCGGGCTATTTATTCTACACTGGATTATTCCGTGCTCCTCACCATTCACTTCTCTGGGCCTTGGGTAGAAGATATGCCTTACCTTCTTCTACTCATTCTTTAGTATTATCGTTCCTGGTCTTGTCTCACCTCACCCCACTTTGACCATTTTGAGGGAGTTTTGCATAATTTCAGCCACGTCAGGTGGGCCGGTGGTTGTTGAGGATCAGGATCTCGCTATTGCTGTGGGTGAAGTTGTGCGAACGACTTTGCAGGTGTTGTAATGAAGTTGTAGTTTTTTGTTGTAAAGCCACTCACCATCCCGTCCCACTACACGAAGACTGACTTACCTCTTCTTTTTTTTTTTTTTTTTTTTTTTTTTTACTTTTGTTGCGATTGTTTAGTCACCTTTTTCATTCTGACATGTATTAATGCAATGGAATTATCCTGTGCATAGCACTTTTTAAGATATGTCGTTAAAATTCCTTAAATTTCTAAAAGAAAAAAAATGCATTATTATTAGTATCAATGTATTTCATGAGCGTATGATGAAAATAATTGTTATCGTTGTATTTAAACATTTTCACTTTTCACTTTCATCAAATGTCACTTATCGTTTCTTGATATTATCGTTGCACTCCCAGTAAACAGATTATATATGAAGAATAACATATTGAGAAAGTATGTAGTATGGAATGGTTTTAAAAATGTTTAAGAAATTATTTATCATCATCATTACAAGGTCCTTTGTTAAGCATTCAAGCTTGACTTTCATTCTGTCAGTTACATAGGAATACTGCAAAGGTTTCGTTCTTGGTTACATACTTGATATTTGATTTGTGTATAAAAATGCGTTCTAATCAAAAGAGAAAATGCTGAGAAATATGTTCTTTGTAAATTATATAATCCCATTAAATCTCATTTCATAAATACTTATGTAAATTATGTAATTTCATTAAATCTCATGTCATGAATGCTTATTTGACTTGAATAATTTTGTGTTTTGGATTTTATATATATATGCTCACATATTTATATGAACTGTTATACTGGTTAAATACAATAGTTAGTGTTAGTTATGATATAAAAAAGTAAACTAGTTGTTGCCTCTTATTGAAAACATTGGAATCTAGTCACAAGTTCATCAGGATCTGAAAGTACACTGATGACTTCACTATAGCTAAACTTTGAATGTCATTTATTCAATTCTCATGTGGTTCTTTGCTTTAACTTGAAAACTTTATAAATTATTAGAATATCTATTGCTACTATTACAGTGTATATTTCGTCAGTTGTCACAAAGACCTGAAATTCATCATTAACTTCATGCCTACTGATATATATATATATATATATATATATATATATTATATATATATATATATATATATATTATATATATATACATCGAGCTACAAATGTCCTTTAATATCTAATTCACTCTACCTCGGAATAAATATATTTTCATATATGCTTAACAGAAGGGGAATTTTTATTAGGCGATAATAGAACTGTCGGCGCCCAGGTGCGAACCCAGGACACCATACAAATCCAGGAACGTCAGTGAAGCTTTTACCCACTCCACTACCGCAAGAGGCTATAAGTTAATGCCGTCTCTCACCCTCAAATACCTTTCGCGCTCAGGTATTTGCTGGTATTTGAGGGTGAGAGACGGCATTAACTTATAGCCTCTTGCGGTGGTGGAGTGGGTAAAAGCTTCACTGACGTTCCTGGATTTGTATGGTGTCCTTGGTTCGCGCCTGTGCGCCGACAATTCTATTATCGCCTAATAAAAATTCCCCTTCGGTTAAGCATATATGAA
>NC_087202.1:20685721-20715721 GCF_015104395.2 Macrobrachium nipponense
TCAGAAAAATAATTCACGCTATATGTCAGTTTTGTATAATGGAACATCTGGTTTTTCATGTTGGTGCTTTCGCTTAGTCATGTACTCCCAGATTCTTTGCTTCCTTGATTTGGTTTCCTTAAAGTAAATAACTTTTCATTTCAAATTCAGAGTGGAATTATTCTCAGGCGTTTTACACAACGTAAATGTAGACAGGTACTAAGATAAAATTTAAATAAATTAAAATGCAAATTAGCTTGATTTAGTGCGATTTGGTCGTCAGTTATCCTCTTGACATTTTTCCCATCACTTCCCGTTTCCAAGATCCTGGAGGTAAAATCAATTGCCAGTTTTATTTCATACTCCCAAACGATTCTGATTCTCGGATTTTAATGATTTTAGCACTATTAATATGAAATAGAATTGGTTCACGCCAGGCTCGAACAGAAAGAACAAAACGATTCGAAGCTCCGTCCAAGACTTCAACCCATCCAGTATATATATATATATATATATATATATATATATATATATATATATATAATATATATATATTTGTGTGTGTGTGTTTATCCTAAGATAGTTTATATTTTTATAATCCATTCACACTTTTTAATACTATATCACAAACAATTGAGTGTCTTCCCTTGCCGCAAGTTGCAAGTGCCTTTTTATAGACATAAAGATATATATGTATGTGTGTATATATTTAAATATACGTGTGTATATATATAAATTTATATGTGTATGGGTGTTCGTGTTTATAATCTATCATTCTAATACTTTGAATGAACCCCTGCGAAAATAAATGCTACACCCTTTCAGGGTTGATGCTCATTCATTCCCTTCTCCGTATTGATATTCATCTGCG
This sequence comes from Macrobrachium nipponense, assembly GCF_015104395.2. Taxonomy (NCBI): domain Eukaryota; kingdom Metazoa; phylum Arthropoda; class Malacostraca; order Decapoda; family Palaemonidae; genus Macrobrachium; species Macrobrachium nipponense. The sequence goes on from NC_087202.1 coordinate 20,686,572, forward strand.
ATTGAAAAGCAGCCGTTTATTTGATGTGACCGTCATCGGCTCTTCGCCCAGTTCCACGTGAAAGGTATCTGATCCCGTTACTTGTCACTCCTAAGCTTCCAGGCTATAGATCTCAGCGTGGAAAAAAATAGAAGAAAGAAAAGAATGAAAAGAAAAAAAAAAAGAAAGAGTGGGTAATTATGAGGTAGCCATCTCTATGAGGTTAAGTTTTCTACAGCCCTGTAATCCGTAGGGGGTTAGTGCCGTCATTGCACCTCATGGGGTCCACTGTAGGCATTACTTAAGGTTCCTAGCTGCAACCCCTTTCGTTTCATTTACTGTTCCTCCTTTCATGTTCTCTTTCTTCCATCTTGCTTTCCAATTGATTCATAGTGCAACTGCGAGATTTTCTTCCTGTTACACCTTCCAAACCTTTTACTGTTAATTGCCATTTCAGCGCTGAATGACCTCATAGGTCCCATGCTTGGCCTTTGACCCTAAATTCTATATTTAACTCATTTCAATACAGACAGCCCTGTAGGATTATATTTATACTTGATAGCAAGAATTAAGAATTTTAAATGATAGATGAATCACAGTTTTCAGTTTTATTGAGAATTATTTTTTAAATTTGATAAACAAGAGAAAATCTAAACAGAAGGTAAAGGATATAAGAGTGAATTGGGCGTCTCTGTCTCTCTCTCTGTCAAAGAACCTTGAGATTTAGGTCAGACTACTTTATTCTCATCTTTATGATTCCATTCCAGTGTTAAGGAGAGTCATCGATGTCATATGGTTTGAAAGCATTTATACCCAAATACAGAATATATTTAAATGGACCAGACAACTTCAAGATGAATTTTGCATCAGTTGAAAGTATCGTAGGAATGAATGAATCAAGTATTTTCTGCGACATATGAGTTACCCCCAGGTGTTCTCTGTCTCTGTCTCATCACACCCCCTCCCCCATCCTTCAGTTGCTTGTGTTGCACTTGGGGTCTTTGTCTCTGCCTGCATCTCCTTTCAAGATGCCTCTTGAACACTGGACCCCCTTTGGCTGTCCACTTGATCCACTTGATTTCGCCCCCCCTCCCCCTCCCCCGACCCCTGGCGCAAATGCATTTCCTGCACCGCACCTGGCTCATGATTTCTACTACAGTGTGTGCAGCCCCTCTCACGTACACAGTCTCTCATCAACCTGGGCGACTGCAACACGATATCCTTCATGTGCAGGAAATTATTGCGTCGGCGAATTTCAGATTTTTCTCATTTTTTGCTATTGAGGATTAGGCTGCCAGGTGTTGTTTTGTCAGTTTATCGGGGCTTAGTTTTGTTAAGGTATTGGTAGTCTTCTGTTTTGGAGTTTGTATCTTAATTTTGGAAACCCTCTGTTAAGTAACTGGACGAGTCTATCATTATTTTAAAGTGCGTTTTACCACGTACGGTTTATTTCACTTTTTTCTACTCCAGTAAATCATTGTTCACCCATAATTCGGCATAGTTAGTTCACGCATACCTAAATTTAATAATCACGTTTCATTTCGAAGTTTTTGTCAATCATTTGATGTATATTTTTTCTCTCTCCGAAAATGTATGGAAAAAAATTAGCTGTTAGAATATGAGAACGATTGCCTTGGAGTATTTTTCCTAATTCTCAAAATTGTATAAATATTGTTCTTTTTGCTTGCTCAAGCTAGGATATGTCCAGCCTGGTTCCAGGGAAGTATGATTCAGTAGTTGTATAAATGATAAGTGTTAGCATGGCTCTGTTACACGAACTTCTTTGGGATTATACTAAAACAATCAATTATCCTTAAGAAGTTATATACATTGTTAGCACGGTTGTATTGAACGAGCTCATATGGTAATATGTTTGTACTGTAATTTTTTGTATATTAATTTCTTATAGCTTGAATGGGTAAGCACTTGATAGATTTAGGAAGATAATTCATCTTCCTTAGATGTAAGCAGCTTTGAAGCTGTTCCGTGAGTTTGGGCATTTTGTAACTTCAAAATATAGATATTCCTCTTTCCACTGAACTGATGCTTGTGCGTTTCATGGAATGATATGCTGTTTTAGGTAGACTCTAATACATCTGTTAATAGAGAGGGACTAATTACGAACGTTTCAAGTCATAAATTTCTTAATGATTTGCTGAATTACACGTTCGATAAATTAAAAGTGGCTACTTTGCACAATAAAAAAAATATATTTTTAAGGGCGGCAAAGGATAATTATACCATCATTTATTTTTGTATAAAGGAAACTCTTGCTGGTCGATTTTTTTTTTTTTTTTATTCTAAGGGAAAGAAGAGGCCACCGTTTGACCAAAATCATGTGTGGTTTCCCGTAGGCCCCTGGCAACACAATACATTGACCGCTTCCAAATGCCATAGACGTGACCGTCAAATGGGCACAGGGCACGCCAGTGTAAGCCTAATTCTCTTCGCCGATCGGACCCAGTTCGTTGACTGAGGTTTTAAGGCAGTTTGGAAATCTCTCTCTCTCTCTCTCTCTCTCTCTCTCTCTGTGATAATTTTAGTAAGATAATCGCAGTTTACTTTAAAGTTTTGATATGACACAGTAGATTACAGACCTGGTTATAAGTCATCTATTGAGGGTCGTGATTGGGTGTGGGGAGAGAGAAAAATAACAAAAGTGAGTGATCAGTTCTCTGCCAATCACGACTGAGCATTGGTGGGTCTGGCTACCGTGATATTTGCATTGGGGAGTCCTCGATAGTGTATGTAGTTCTCCCACTGAAGGGCCTCGATGAGGTTGAACTTCAACTGGACTGCCTCGATGAGGTAGTTCTCCCAAAGAAGATGAAACCACCATTCATCAAATATTTTGCGTGTGTGTTTTTGTTTGTGTGTGTGTTCATCGGTTTGTTGGTGTTTGTTTGTGTGTGTTTATCGGTTTGTTGGTGTTTGTGCCATCCATGTGTTCCTTGTAAAGATTCATATATGTTTCTTAGCAGCCATTACCTTCTATCACGTACCGGAAAAAAAAAGACAAGATGCCGACCTGAATATAAACATTTTCGCGAATTAAAGATAGCCTTAGGAAACTTATCATTACCCCAAGTTATTATTTATGACGCTTCTTCCCCATCCTCAACCAATAACGAACCGAAGCTGCAAATTTAAAGTAATAAAACAGACCCGGAAACGGCTTCCATAACCCCTACCCGCTGAGAAAGTTCGTAAAAAAAATGACCTGTGCATGTTACGTAGCGTTACATAGTATCTTTGATCACAGCTTGTGAATGACGTACAGTTGCCAACGCTCATACAGACAGACGTCCTCCCCAATTAGCAGTGCGTGATGAGGCAGGAACAGCGGCGAGAGGTACTCATTCAGAAGTGGATCTCTCTGTGTGTAATTTAACTCATCTTTAGTGACACTCACGTCCCAAAGTAACCTGAGCGCAGGTTCCCTTCGGGTAGCTTCCCCCATCCCGCGTGCGTTCAAGTCTCTGTTCAAATCTCTCTCTCTATCTCTCACTCTGTCTCTTTCCTCTTCCTCTTTCTCTCCTCCTCCTCCTCCTCCTCCTCTTGTGTACTATAGACCGTCCTTGTTTTAATCTTATCATTTCAAAGGAGATAGAAAAGGGGGACCTCGCCTCTACAGTGCCAAAAATGGCTGGCGTGTTTGTGTGCTGGTTCTGGCCTCTTTTGTAGGTGATCCTGTATTCTTTAGAAGTAGGCATGAGAGATCGAGCTTGTTTATAGTGATGGATGTGGGGTTTCTCCGGCCGTTTTTCAGGGTTATTATTTTCTCTTCAGTTCGTCTTGTTCGTAAGCGACCCACGTTATTTAGATCACATTTTCCCACGCATTCATATTGAGGGACCATGTTAAATTCAGTTTGAAAATATACTTTTATAGCCTTGTGTATTCCCTTGCATATACGCATACTGATTACACGTGTATGAACTTGCACATTGAATATATATTTACGTTATGTTTAGGTAAATGAATTTACACAAAAACTGCTGCAAAGATATCGAGGTAACGTGGTGAGACAGAAATGCTCAAAAAGAAATTAGATCGAGAAACAGCGATGAAGACAAAACATTTTTGAGAGAATTTACGTGCATAAACAAAATGAACCCTTTTGATGAATATAAAGGTATATATCAACCGTTAAGTTTTAAATTCCCTTCTTCTGAACATGGGTTTGAATCATAATGAAATTACATTTCTCTTTTTGAGTATTAATGACAAGTTTATTTTTTTTATTGGCACTAAGTCGTCTCATGAGGAAAATACGAAGACTGATAATCAAGAGAAGTCACTTGTGACAAAATAAGTTATTTTGGTTTTGACAGGTTGAAGGAACATTTTCGTTACCCTGGTATTAGCCCAGGACTAGATTAAATTATACTAACTGATTTAGAAGTATTAAAATTATATTTGCTTGTGAAAGAGGATTGTATTCCCCTCCCATTGGATGACTATACTCGGTTTTTTTCCATCTGTCCACCCGCCTGTGGTGTCTGCGTATGGTAACACTGCGTCCCGGGCTTTAGATGGTTACATTCAGCTTACATTCAACGATAATAACAATATCCTATTTCGAATATTAATCGTGTAATTCGCATACAGTACATTATTAAAACACTTTTCAGTTGCAAATGTACACCCAGATATCCTTTTATTTACCTAAAATTTACACATAGCAAACCTATCTAAAGCCCGGGACGCAGTGTTACCATACGCAAACACCACAGGCGGGTGGACAGATGGAAAAAAACAGAGTATAGGAGTAGTGACGAGTTTTCTTACGATGGCTTGCCGATGAAATTAAAGTTCGTGCATGGAATCGCATTCTCAATTTTAACTAGATTCGTCAAAGGAATTTGGTGGAGTTGTCCGAATCTATATAACCTTGGATTTCAACTTTCCTATTTTTTATGACCTCTAACAAGGATAATGTAGGAATATGACGTTTTCGTACAAATAGGAACTTGTAGCATTTGATTATTGTCGAGGGTAAAAGGTTCAATTTTTTTTTAAGTGGGTGCATTGTCTCCTAACATTCCTGTTTTATTGTGTGTGTGTGTGTGCATGTGTTTATTCTGTTATTTTCCTCCAAGTACTGTTTTTTTATATATAATTTGCCTGTTTACATTTTATTGGTAAAATACGCGGTCGTAAAGCACTAGAGATATATTTTTATAGCAAGATGGTTGAAGCTTTAATGATAACAGATCAGTATCGACCTTTGAAACTTTATAAAAACCACAAATTGGAGAACAAATATATTCAGACGCACATACAGTTTGCGAGCTGCATCTGCTTCTGAATATATTTGTTCTCCAATTTGTGGTTTTTTCAAATGGCTGAAGGTATTAGCCTTGCAGTTTATGTCAAATTGTTCATGGTAATATCTCACGTACTAAATGAATAGTCATAATAATTTGTGATCTAATTTAAATTAGTTTCATTTGCTTAGCATCTTGTCAGGAATAACGAAAAGCTAAAGCCTCTTTTGACATACACTGCTTCGGTTATAAAATAGTACTTTCTTTGAGTAGGTACCATAAAAATAAAATAGTTTATATATTATTTTTATGCAGTCTTGTAGACCTGTTTGTATCTAGTTTTTTATAATAGTTTCCATAGTATTATGAAACCGTGGGGGTAAATCCAAGCTGTTATTGTGTACTCGTAAATCTTTATTTTACAATTTTAATATCGTGATTAATATTTTATGAAATATTGAGAAAATTTTAATTGTTTAAAAATGTCTGTGAAGAAATATGAAACTGTAATTGCAATGATTTTTGTTCCCCGTTAGGTTTTAATTCAGCATCCACCTTCCGTTAGAGTCGTTATTCCCTGTTTGGTCACCATAAATGAAAATTACCCGTCATTGTACGATTGTTCTTGGAGAATGATTGTGAAGATACTCTATACTTTATTTACCGACTGAAATTTTTTTACGGCAACCTGTGCGCACGACATACGACAGAGAGAGAGAGAGAGAGAGAGAGAGAGAGAGAGAGAGAGAGAGAGAGAGAATGTCGATGGTTTCACATTTTGAATAACCTCTCACACACACACACAGAGAGAGAGAGAGAGAGAGAGAGAGAGAGAGAGAGAGAGAGAGAGAGAAAGAGAGTCCCTTATTCCTAAAGGGTATTAGCAAAATCATCGAAGTACTGTACACCTGTTACGGAGAGAGAGAGAGAGAGAGAGAGAGAGAGAGAGAGAGAGAGAGAGAGAGAATTTTGAACTCCAGTAACCAAGGGTAACCTTTCCATCTGCCCCCGCCATATTCGGCGTAAACATCGCTGAGACGTCGGTATGCGAACGCCGAGGGTTCTTCCCGTGTAAATATGCCATTTGCATCCGGACGTAGCGAAGGACCCCACCGACCGCGCTGCTTCTCTCTCCTTCGATCCTTCAGCATCCTCCCTCCTGCTGCGTGTAGGTTAAGAGGCGGAACCTCAGGGTCGCGTATCCAGGGTTACACACACACACTCTCTCTCTCTCTCTCTCCCTGGCCCTCTATTTATCACCCGGGACATCTCCATATTGTCCTCCGTGAACGGAGGAAAAATGGGTGATTAATGTACCTGTGAGGTGGACGGAACCATTGTTTTATTGTCTCGAGTGACAGCGCTTCGAATCGTAAGAGCGAGTCTCTCTCTCTCTCTCTCTCTCTCTCTCTCTCTCTCTCTCTCTCTCGTACACACACGCACGCACACACACGTGACCAGATTTATTATGAAATTTATCCATATCCCCACCCCTTCTCTCTCTCTCTCTCTCTCTCTCTCTCTCTCTCTCATACACGTACACATGCGTGCACACACGTGGCCAGATTTATTATTACAATTTATCTATATATCCGAAATTCACTCCTTCTCTCTCCCCAGATCATTTCACGTATTTCTCTGTACTCTTAAGAATGTCGGAATGCACACACAAAACCGGACTGTAATGTAATTTATTGATTTCCCCTTGGTAAAAAAAAATAATAAAATAAAAGGCCTGTTGATTAGTAACGGTTTTTATATGTTGCTTTTTTCTTAATGCCACCGTGTTATTTTTATTAACCTTTTCCATTTTTTTCTTACAGGTAAGTGTTTTTTAATGACTCCCGGATGGCATGGGTAAGTGGATGACTGGTTTCTCGTCTTTTCATGTATGTATGTATTATCAGTACATACGATTCATACATTAAGGCACGAGTTTACGCACGCATACATGCATTCCAGTTTAACAACTGAGCACTAATCATCTTAGGACCATGGGTGTGTAAAATGTTTAGTTGCTCTTTCAGGTAGAGTTATACAGAATACGAACACTTTTGTCGGTTTTTTATTCGAAATGCTTTGTGGTAGTTGTGAACCCACACCCCAGAGTATATTTCCCATTTTTAAAAAGAAATTTCGATTTCTTTGTTGCAGACGAAAACAGTACTGGCCAAAAATTTAGAAATTAATACAGTATTTGTAATGATTACGACGGTATAATAGAATGATATTGTTCTCTTGAATATAACAAGAATTAGTTGAAAATTCTCTCTCTCTCTCTCAAGTAGAATCACTTTTGATAATCATGGATTTTCTCTCGTTAAAGTCAAACCCTCTCTCTCCTCTCTCTCTCTCTCTCTCTCTCTCTCTCTCTCTCTCTCTCTCTCATCTTAATTAATTTTGGATTATCATCCCCACAGAAATAGTTCCCTAACGGTAATTATCCACCCGACCATCATGATAGCCCTTATGTCGAAGATGCAACCTCTATCCAATGCAAGGTTTCGGGTTATAAAATTAGACCTCGTTCGGCACAGCTATTCCATGGCCTTCGGACACCTGCCGTCGTCGTAACGGAAAGTCCGCCATAAAGTAACGCGTGGTATGCTCAGGAGGGTTCGCGTGGGGGACGGCTGTTACGAGAGACCCCCATCACGATGGCATTCGGAGTCACGCTGAGACAAACATTATTGTGTTCGCATATTGTCGACGGCTCCGGGAGGGAGATGCCGTCTGGGCATTTCCTTGGGGTCTTTCCAAGGGTGAGGAACATGTCACCATTTATTGTGCTCTATTACTCTGACAATAGTTATACTAGCTGCCGATGACGTGGTATTCATCATCTCAGTGGGTTCAGGACTCCAGTCATCTAATGTTCCATATCAACGTTATTTCTTTTGCATCAGCGAAGCCCCACCATAAACAAGATAAACGAGAATACTTTACCTACATTGAGAAAAACTATAAAAGAGCCGTCTTTACAGTTTTTGTTCTTTATTTTTCTGCTGTTGCGATTTGTTCATCGTGTAAAAGAGAGAACGTTTAAAAGTAGAATTTAAATACCTTATCCCATTGAAATAATGAATTCAGCCGCGTTGACAGCTAGTGTAATTGTCATGGCAGCAGAGTACAATAAATGGGATATGTTTTAAAATTCAAGTTATTTGTGGATGCTGTTTTATGCATACTCAAATATCGTTTGTCAAAAAAGAAAAAGATATACATAACTGCAATTCTTATAACTGTGGGTCATATTTTACTAACCATAAAAGCACTAAATATACGTGAGCTTCATATGTTAGCTGTGTAAAACCTTCTGCTTGAATTACGACCTGTTAGTTTATGTAACATTCATCCGAGATACCTCCATCGATAACTTGTTGTTGTTGTATCGATCAGTCCATCAGGCAGATTCACAAAACGGACAGAGACGATAAAAGGTATTCCTTAATTCAAAGTAACAGTAGAATATCTCACCGGAAGTTCCGATATTTTTTCATATCCTTTTTCTCTTTTTCCTTTCTTACTTTCTGCTCAACGCGGAGATCATCTATCAACCGCAGACCACAAGCATTGCCTGCCAATTCTAGAATGATTCAATGAACTAACGTGTTTTCCTACGTAGCCTCTGAAGTAATTACCTATGATGATTATTCTCCTGGGTTCCGTCCTTTGATTAACTTGTTTAGCGACGAGGGTTAAGAAAATTTGCTAGTATAATAAAACTGAATACGCCGGTTTTATTCTTCATCATATTGAAAGGATGACTGTCTTAATATCAGTGCCCTCGCTGGAGCTGGGAGAGTCGTGTCACTTGATCCCTGAGTCTCCGATTAAAACCCCCGTTTACCTGCTTCTCTCGCTTTTATCATTCGTGGAATGATATTCAATGCTTAAATTTGGTATCAAATTATTACATGGTGTACATTTCATGTCATATTAATTCTAAAGTGCACATGATTTTGTATATACCTGCTACTTTGGAAATGATATGCAAAGGTTTGTACCTCTTTATACCTGTATTTTACATGTTAACTGTGCATATTTTGTTTATTTTATGTGTAAACTATGTATATTTTCAAATCAAGGACATTTGCACACTGAGAGTAGCCTGCAATATACTTATATTTCCATCACAAGGTGGCGTACATTACCTTATTACTGCATAGAGCGATGATAAATTCTCCCAGTAAATATTTTCCCAAAGAAATAAAATAATAGAAGGGCTCTTTACGAGTTAGTCGTTGTGAAGGAAGAGTGAATGAATGGACCAGTGAATGACCGAAAGCTTCCTGGCATCTCTTGAATGAGTAGACAAGGAGTATCCCCGGGACGAAGGTGAAGGGTAACATCCTTTTCTTCATGACTCACACTTAAGTATATCCTTTAGCGCATTGCACGACCATTGCCCCGTGACCTGTAGCAAGGTACTCCTCGACTGACCCAGGATGACCTGTGTGCTTAAATGGCCTCCTGTTTTTTTTTTTTTTTTTTTTTTTTTTTTTTTTTTTTTTTTAAGGGTATTGTCAATGCACATTTGCCTTCCGTGTGGTGCCAGTACTTACTCATACTTGTTGGAGGTTAGTTTTTGAAGAATCTTTTCAAAATTTGTTTTCTGGGTAATGTGAAAGAGCATTGTTAAGGAAAATTTGTCTTTGTATAGCGTCAGTTCATACTCACTCTTAGTCTACAACAGCCTTCGGAAGTATTTTTTCCTTTTTGTCAATTTTATTTTTTGCAAATAGTTAAAAAAACGTATTTAAAGCTTGTAGTTTGGATGATTAAATTTTTCCATACTTTGTAGGTGCGTGTTTATATATTTGCCCTGTCACTCCAGAGGATTATTCGAGTCGTGAGGGTCACCCTTAACCCTCTTTTTATATCTTACCTTTCGCCTTTGGTCACAGAATTGCACGTTTACGACCCCGATAATGGGTGTAGCGGTGACCGTCAAAACCTTTAATTAACAGGTACTTTTATAGACAGGTGAGAAAGGAAGATGCTGTTATAATACAGCGTCTCTCTCTGGTCCCGCTGTGTCTGGAAGGTTATTATCTTCCTTTTATTTTCGAATTTTACATTTTTTACCCTTGCCTCTGCTGTCGAAGTAGTAGGTTTTGTACAGATGACCTGAGAAGGATTCCCACGAAACCTCTAATTTATTTTTCCAAGCCGATAAAGGTAACATTTTTCGTTAATTAGTCGCTGTTCATGTTTCGCGATTGTAACACTTACTTTTATTATTTCTTTTTCAATTTTCGTATCTTTTTACTTGTTATTGCTGTCTGTCGAAGAGGATATACAACACTTACTTTTTAAATGTGTTTATTATTCAAGTTATTCATTTTAAACATTTGCCTAGCACAGCCGTGTCAAAATCTCATTCTACACCAATGGAATGACAAGTGATTTCAGATGACGATGATAATGAAGATTATACTGTTATGGAGACACGCGAAGGCAAGCGTTGCACAGATGATACCCCGGTCAAATTTCTGCTGGTTACCCACATCTCCAACTATATGTTCCCCTCTCCCCTTCTCTTCCGCCTTCGCTTCTCTCTCCTCCAGAGTAAAACCCCTCCCCCTTCCTCTCACCCACATGCAACTACACCGTCGTCACAATAGTTTCCTTCATTAGATTGACGTCACTGATTTTTTTCAGTGACATTACTTAAAAATGTTACTAAATGGACCTATGTAATTTTGTTCAGTTCTTAATATATCATTGATAATCTTATAATTAGCAGTAATAATAGTAATACCGTATTTCTAAAATTTCCCATCAATTCCCAAATGAGAACAGTAAATTGACTACAAAGAAATGCAACTCTCTCTCTCTCTCTCTCTCTCTCTCTCTCTCTCTCTCTCTCTCTCTCTCTCTCTCCTCTCCTCCTCATCATAATCATTATCACTGACAACTCGTTTTATTAACAATAAATCATTACAAGTAAGTAACTAATCTCTCTCTCTCTCTCTCTCTCTCTCTCTCTCTCTCTCTCTCTCTCTCTCTCTCTCCAGGAAGTAAACCCTGATAAGCCCTTCTAATGAGAGCTAGGTGCCAGACAGCAGTTCTTGTAGTTTCATCGGAAATGGCATGTTAATAAAGAGTTAATTGTGACCTTTAGACCTCGACTGATTGATGACTGGTCTTTCAGTAGGGGTTTTGCGAACTGGGTCAATCGATGTCTGTACACCGGGAGTCGCATAATGCTCAGGGTTGTCAGTGTATAATGATCCTTTTGGCGTTTTTCTTTTTACGAATTAAGCTGATATCACACTAGTCATTTCTTGCTCGCGGTTTTGGCCAGCATCCAGCCGATGGTCGCGAGCAAAAGTGTTGTATCGTCACACTAGGAACTCGTGGTTTCGAGGAGACGTAGGAAAAAGTCAACAAAACTGATCAGCTGATACCATCATGCCGGCCAGAAATTGTCAGACTGTGGCAAAATGTGCTGCAGTGGTGTATTTCTCGGAAACTTACGTGAATGCAAGAGTAACAAAAAACGTTTGTGGGTTCGAGAGTGGCCCAGGAGAAGAGAAGCCAACGGTCTGAGAGTACGTCCTATCAGCAGCAGCCATCTTGTTTGTTGACACTACGCCGTGGCTCGCGGCTCGTGCTGGCTGCTTCCCGTTCTGTATTTATTACGGGCTGCTCTGTGAGCAAGAGCCCGTGCTGGCACAAGGCCAGCTTAATCTTAAACAACAACAACAACCGTTCTGTCGGGAAGCTAAAATCTCGAGCTAACAGCTCGCGGTTTTCGATTTTCGGCAGCAACGGCTCGCTGCTCGAGAAAAAAAGGCCTAGTGTGTGAGGCCAGCTTTATTATTTTCTTGGTTGTTTCTTGGCAAACCATTTTCTCTTTTGTCACCTGTTAAATGTTTTCTTGCGTGAAAAGTGCAGTAAATGAAATAATAATTGATTTAATTGATTGGTTGATTAGGTTGGGCAACTGATGTCACAAATTAGAATAAATTCAAGTGAAAAACTTCCAGTGCTGTACATTTATCGTGTGAATGATTCTTTTCGGTTGCATGCCTATTTTATTCAATAGGGTTTACCGTTCAGAGGTAAACACCATTTTTTGAAGTCCACCGCACAGAGACTCCATACTTTTATGCATATATCACTATTGAAGTTGATGTGCAGAATGAGGTCAGTGTCACACTTGGAGCTCAGAGATGAAGAGGCGGAGGAGACACGGCTCCCCGAATCAAGCTCGCTCACTGCAAGGAACGAGTGTTGAGGAATTCCGTTTTCAAAATTTCCCGGTTGAATTAGCCTGGAAATTCATTTCAACTCAAGAAATTTATTTGAATAAAATGAAATCACTCCTAGACATTACAGTGAATAAAAACACGTTAGTTAGCTTCTAAAGTTTTCGCCCAATAATATATCAAAAATCAAATTCAAGACATTTTCATTTGACCGACGACAGCGGTGAAATTAAAAACACAAATCCGATCTATGACTCCAGTTACCAACGCATACATTCGACTGTATTTCGTCAGTCACTACGCAAAAGAAGAAAAAAAATTGTTCATAATACTGCGAAGTGAACTCTAGGAATTTCAGGGAGTGATGAAGTGTCTGTTGTACCGCACGCATTACCACCAAAATTTCTTGATTGATTCTTTCTGGGTTAATATAATTTTCTCCGTATTCCCCGACCTTTGTCATGGAGTTGATCTTTATTGGACAAATGGAAACGAAGAGTTCTTTAGTTTAAATTTATCTGGAGGAAAAAATTAGTTTCGTCAAGAGGAGCAAATGCTCTTGAAAGCAAGTACCTTGCATATTGAAAGGTTTCTTCGTAGTATTTTCTGAGTGCGAGATATTGAAATAAGAAACCTTTAGTTCCGAGCGCAATAAGGTTCTTGCATCTCTATAAAGTTTTTGCGTCCAAACTGTCAGTGGCATTATCCTATATTTGCTGTAAATATTACTTTCAAGACGTCACATTCGAAAGTTCCTATGTGTATAAAGTCCCGTTTCGTTTCGTTTCGTTCATCATGTATCGCATGGGGATCGTAAGTAATTAAAAGCATTATTAAATCACTCCTTATATTCAAACCATAAAATTTTAGAAATTCCCAATTTCGTCTCCATACTAGTGTCGTTTCGTTCTTCAAGAGACTTGTAGATGCCAGTTCCCCCGTGTAAAACCAAGTTTGGGAGGAGATTGACGTTTGACCTGGTTGACAACCAGTGTTATTTTGAGTCCAGAGCATTTCTAAAAAAAATTAAGTTAATCACCTTTTAGCTTATTTCGTGTGACACATGGCCAGTACCAATGGTCCCACTCACGTATAAACAGGCTTGTTACTCTCGCATGCGTATATGCTTTTATTCACTTCCTGCCTTATCCTCACTATCAGGTGTGAAAGGTGTTTGCCTTTACACCGCTTTCATGTTAATTCACTATTGCTATCAATTGCCACCTACGGGTAAAATCGTTGCAATCAGAAATTGCTATTACCTTGTTAACGTCATGCGGTCGGCATTAAGGGGAAGAAAAATGACTTTTGAAATGACCTTTGACCCTTTACCTTCCATGCGCTCGTGCATTGTGTAATGGTGTGAATGACCTCCTCTCATCTCGCGTTGGAACGAGACTTTGGAGATCCTTCACGTATTCAGGTTTACTGCTGCTCGATACAGAGTGCTAGTGTAATATAACGTCTCCGGGTTTCTTACAAAAGCCCCTTTTCCATTCATTTGAATTACCTTGGCCACGGTATTGGAAGGGTCGGTTTTGCGGGCCGTTTTATTTGTAAACGACGCAGATCCTCTCTCTCTCTCTCTCTCTCTCTCTCTCTCTCTCTCTCTCTCTCCTTTTCCTTGCCGAATTGTTATTTGGGTTAGGAGGTTTGTCGTGAGGCCAATAATGGCTTTTAATCTGTCTAGTTTCGAGAGGGTTTACAAGTTAAATGGTGTTTCTTGCAGCCCTTGGCTTAATTTACCAACAAGATAAACTTAATTATCGTCACGTTTTGACATGTGCCAAGGCCCGTAAAGTAATAGGGCTGGCCGAGATGATGCTCATTGAAGTTGTATTTCGTTTTTCAGATAGTTCCCGACCACGTATAATATATCGGTATATCGACTTTGAACGGAATTATCGAATCCGTTCAAAATCTACTGTAACCTTTGCTTCAAGTTATGTTCATGCTTCTTTCTTATGTCAATTATTTTGGGGTCAAAGGTATAATTTTTCATGATTAATGTTTTAACGTCACATTCCAGCACACAGCAAACTTCAATAGTATTTTACATTCAAGTCACGTGTTTTGCAGAAAACAGTGGAACGAGTAAGTTCCACAATTATATTTAAGAAAACACGTTCATATGCAAAGTGATTTTTCTGATGTTTTGATTTGGGCTTCCATGTTACCGTAAATTTCAGGTCCCAGCGCCTTTCAAAAATGCGTAACTGTGGATGAAAAATGATTTTCAGTTTCGAAGACTAGCTCAGCGGTTTTTAATTCTTGGCGTCAGTGCATTTTTGTGTTTGTTCTTGCCTCTATTATTATTATTATTATTATTATTATTATTATTATTATTATTATTATTATTATTATTATTATTATTATTATTATTATTCTGCAAGACTGTAAGCAAGCTGATTGCATTGTGGGACGATTTCAGCGGAGTTGGTTAGAGAATGTGCTTTTTTTTCTTAGATGCTTCGTAATGTGTGGCGAACGAAAGAGGTAGTGATGCAATGAGAGTTGCGTAATTGACATCACTGATGGTTTTCTGTTAAGGTTTAAGATAATTTCTTGTCACTTCTGAAAACTTGAATTTAGGTGTTATTGTATGTTGGTACACGTTTTATAGATTGCTTACATAGGTATTGCAATTTACCAATGTAATGATCTTTTCAGTGACGTGAGGTTGTACATATGCATGCAAAAACATTTGACCACTCCCATCATTCACATAACCATCTTGTTGTCTTACCTTACTATATTGCTAAACGGTGTGAAACTATTTAACTCACTATCTAAGCCTCTCTTCATTAAGCTCTCCTCCTTTTTAACTCACTCTCTAAGCCTCTCTTCATTAAGCTCTCCTCCTTATGTCACTAGTATGCATATTCCTAAATTTCCTATTTCAAGTTACTCTAGCAGAAGGCTCTCTTAAACTCAATTATTTCTCCTCTTATTTATACATCTATATTTTCATCTGTTTTTGTTGGTGGTGCAATATCTGCGCCTTAGCTCATCTGCATTATTATGTTTTCCTCGGTGGTATGTTTCGGCTTGAATTCATTCATCTTTATTTTTGTAAGCTGTATCAGTCTACATATTTCATAATTTAATCTAATTAACTGTCTCCAAGACGCAGTTTCTACCTATTGTTGTCCGTCTGCTTTAGCCCAGTTCTTGTTTTTATAATGCTCTCTCTGTCTCTCTCTCTCTCTCTCTCTCTCTCTCTCTCTCTCTCTCTCTCTCTCTCTCTCTCTCTCTCTCACACACACAAACACGTCAATTTTTTATTTTATTTTGTTCGTTCTGATGAAAATTGTACTCATCCTCTCTCTTGGATCAAATTTTGAATATTCATCTTACTTTTGTCTCTTAATTGCTTAGTTTTCCATTAAGATATAATGTTTCGTGGTCCTCAGTGCATTGTCATTTCATCAAGTATAGTCTTGTGGTTATCATTCTTTGCCTTCGTATCGAATATTCCTCTTATTTTGATATTTTTTTCTTTTGTTTTCCGTCCCTGCTCCTCCCGCTTGGCCTGGAACACCTTGTTACCACTAAATACTTCATTTATAGAATGAATGTAAACATTCTTTGTCTACCAAGCTCAATGGCCATCAATAAATTTTCTAGCAATATTAAGATTCCCTTGGTACCTCCTATCTGTTTTCAGTTGTTCATATCCTACTACTTGCAAGAGGCTTATGTACCATTCGCTGTAGTTTTATCACGAAATGTTCTTCCGTTCTATTATTGTTATCCTTATCTCCTCAGAGACTAAGTCATTAGGATGCCTGTCTCGTTGAGAGAGAGAGAGAGAGAGAGACGCCTTGCAAATGGCGAGGTTTAATTTTGAGGTGTGTTGTAAAAGGAATAGATTGTATAAACATAATTTTCGGTTTAATCTCTGCTTGCTGATGGATATTTCAATAGATTACACTGTAATTCAGTTAGATTACTAATCGAGCTCCACGCTATAGTAAAGTCCTCGCTTAATGACTGAGTTGCCTGTATTGTTTGAAAATTAAACTATTATGCTGTATAACTATTGTCTTTTACATTTCAAGGGTAACCGCCCTTAATGATGTTGTATTTATGATCAGCCCTGATAAGGCTGAGAGGATACGGATGAAATCAGCTTATTAATGACATGATATATGAGAACGTTGTGCTAATGTGGGCGACATTGAAAAGCGCTGATGTAATATTAATCACAGAGTTTCTGCCGTATCTCTCGATAATTTATGTCTCTCGTAGTTTTGTAGCGTGCCATTGGCCTCATTTCGTCGAGATCTTGAAGGCTCTTCCGAAAAGTGATGCCTAACCACGCATTTAAGAGTTAATTTCGTCGGATCATGCTCGGCTCACCGCCCTGATTTCGCACAATTCTGTCGCAATTACGTGGATGAAAGGAAATCGGTACGGTATGTGTAATCGAGAGGAATTATAAAGATCGGGTAATGACATCTCAGGCAAGAACAAAGTACTTTTTTGTAATTGCTGTAATTGTAGTTTATGCGAACTGTGTCAAAAGCACAAGTTTTTGCTTGGATTTTGAAACGAGTAAATTATATAAATGACCTGCAAATACATCACTCAGCTAAGGTGACAGAGTTCGAAGAGGGATCAGGTGACCCCATCTAAATATAAGACAGCAATTAACTGAGCAGACCTTGCCACTTATGTATCGCTTACTTCGCCTCTGATAATATTTTTGGGAATTTTAGAATTGTTATCATCATTATTATCAGTAGCACTGCTGCTGATCCTGGTAAAAAACGAAGCAATGCTGCAGTTTGAAAGTGCAGCAAGGAAAACAACTGTATAAAAATAAGAGAAAATGCAAATTATATCAAAATAAACTTGAGCGTGAAGACTTACGTGCGTCCGTCTGATGATGATTTTTATGCTAAAGATTAAATGATTAAATTTCCTGCACAAGAGATCGAGACTGGGAAGAAATTCCCAGGGCTAATGAAGATTGATTTAGAATTTTAGGACAAATGAACGGTAATAAAGCTTATTTATAACTGAGTATGCCATAAATTTACAATGCCAGATGTCAGTCACGGATGAACTGAATTGCACTGATCAGACTCAAAATTAACGGTATTTAGCGCTATATATGTCGCCTCATACAACGAACTTTTGTTTGTTGGGGTCAATTGTGTACTTCAAAACTTTTCCAGAGATAGAATCCTTTCATATACACATCTCTATACTAAAGTATAATAAGCTTCGTTTAAAAAAAGAAAAATAATAATAAATGAAAACAGCTATATAATTGGGTTTCAATCGAGTGGAAGGCAGGAGTGACTGGCCCAAAATTAGAACGTGACTATTCAGCAAACAAGATGTTCTTTTACGGGCTCCCAATCGAAGGCGATGAATTCTCTGTGCCTGGCGTGTTAGAGGCAATGTACTTATCTGTTGTAAAATCGACTCAATGGCATTTAGTTTCTTTCGTGTGGTTTTTTTTCATTTGCTAGATTTCCAGCGCAAAAACCTGAAGGAATTTGCAGGCAGGCTGGCTCCTGCGATTAGTCATTTTATTGATGATTATGAATTGTACCTCCGCAGAGGAGGTTATGATTTTAGTTCGTGTTGTTTGTTTGTTCTTTATTGGTTTGTTATCAGGATTTGGCAAAAAAAGTTCGGTGTAGATGTTTTTAACATTTTACCTAAAGTGGCCCTTTGTTGCTAATATTTTATCTTCTTATTTCCTTTCTTGAGACATAATTGAGTTTAGTGCCATGTTATAAAATGTGCTTTTTATTGTGGATATCATTGCTATATAGGTATCCTTCATCGTCCAAGCAGAGGTCTTAAAAAAAAGGAGAGAAAGAATTTTTTTTCAGCTAAGTCTCCGAAAAATTGTTTGGACTAACGGCTTACCAGTCTAATTTCAGTGCTCACTCGTTGGAATTACAACTCTGGGTCCTGTAATGCACTATCATTGCTCTTGCTTCTCGATTTAACAATTAATGGATAGAGTATTCTGCGATATTTGCTGGAAAAGTGCAATTTGATTTTTATTCTACCATGTCATAGTTATATGTACGGCGATTTACGGGATTTTTACAAGGCCTAGTTTTCATACTTCTCATTCAATAAATTTCAATTTAAATAATAAAATATAGGTTGCAAACAGTTACTGTGATGCCTGATGGAAATGTCAGCTTCAGTAACAAAGCAAACACTGAAAGATGAGATTATGTATAGAATGTCTCTGGGATATGACCTTTTGCTCTGCCTACTGGTATTTTGGGAAAAGTAATAAAAAAAAACCGTTCAATGTTTTTGGTTTATGAACTTGTGTATACTGGCTCTTCATAAATGAGAATAATTTATGTCAAAAAAATTTTTTGGGACCAAACATTTACTGTGTATAAATACTTTGAAAGGCAATTAAATATGCACAGGCACCTTTTGGAATATGAAAGTATACATTCTGTGTATGATTTCAAGCGTATACTGTATATATTGTGCACAGAAATGTTAAAGAATGCGAGCATGGGTTTACGGGCGTTTTGAAGGATTATGAACTTGTATTTAAATACAAGCAAACCTCATTCCCATTGACCTATGGAAATTCGTCACTTAGCGGGTGAAAAGGGACCCACGAGTGTAAGAGACGTGTATGGATGCCTTCATTATTGAGAAGTGGGTCACATTCATTCTTATTCAAACGCGCGCGCACACACACACACATACACACCACAGCATGTCTCCCCTAGCAACAATCTAATGCATTGTACGAGGTCAATGCTTTTCTTAGAATGTTGTTTTAGGGCCTTCCTCTTATTTATTTATTTATTTGTTTGTTCCTTAATTCGCGCGTGTGTTGTTTTCCGAGATTTCTTTGTTTTTCGACTCGTTTCTAGGGCTTGGCGGTTTCGTAATAATGATAATAATTATAATAGTTGTTGTTATTATTATTATTATTATTATTATTATTATTATTATTATTATTATTATTATTATTATTATTATATCTATAATGAAAATAATAATAATGAAATAATAATAGTAGTAATGATAATAATATTAATAATAATTATTATCACTTTTTATTATCATTATTATTGTTATTTGGACAAACATAAAACAAGCAATAGTCAAATGCAATGACAAAAGACTCTTATTAATCTGAGGATTGTATGTTTTGGTCGCCCTTTTAATTTTGCTTTATATGGAAAGTTTTGGCAGTCAGTTAACTGCTTCATTATGATTCTGTAATTTATGTTTAATAGAAATTTAACTGTTAAATTCTTGATGTGCCGCTGTAGCAACTTATGTCCCCTGCAAACATCAACAATGTGGACCAGGTGCTCCGCCTTGGACCACCTTACCTGGTGATTAATAAAGGCGTAGAACTGGTATGTGACACCTGCCCCCACCTCTCTCTCTCTCTCTCTCTCTCTCTCTCTCATACACACTAAACCGTTGCTGCAGTGTATAACCTTCACCTTCCTTTTTTTAAAGAATGGTAAGCTCAAAGAATGCCATCAATGGTCAGCTTTCTTTGTTACCCAAGAGGATTATTACGCATTTTCTTTTTAAAGTTATTCATTTAAATAAATGCTGTAACGGATGACCTCTCATTTTTAGCCAATGGGTGCATATTCATAAATTAATATAACATTTGTTTAAAATATATTTATTTGTTTCTGTTTGTATTTTTGTTTTACAGTAGAAACTTGCATGGCACTTCTCTGAACCTTCGGTATGAATATTATGTCCATTTCTGTTAGTGGTTTGCCTTTACATCCGTCAAAGGATCGTGTACGATTTTACCGATTTTCTCTTATAAGGAAATGCACTGGCGTTTTGTATGTCTTCCTAAAGTGTGTTTGAGCATGTTGGTACCCCTTTGTTTTTGTCCATTAACATCCATGGTGAGGAACCGACGCAAAAACATTAAGATAAAGAAATTCAGATATAACAATCAACAATGAACCAAGGCTACAGAAAGATTCAGTTAATTATAATTACCAGTAAACATCAGTGCATTAAGATGCAGTACCTAGATGAAGCGACTGTGGCACTTGCTAATATTTATGTTGACATCGCCAATGCTCGATTTCCTGACTTGATTTCAATTGTAAATTTTGAATGTTGAATGTCAGTAATACTCATTGAACTCATTGTAATTTCTTTCAGTCTCCTTAGTTTCCTCATCTCCGTTCGAAAACTAGATTTTTTACTCAATTAAAACGGGATTTCCTTATAAGGGAAGATTTTGAACACCAAACAGTAAGCGAAATTGCAGCTGTTCGAGAGTTGCCTGGTTATCTGCAAATTCGTCGAGGTGATACAACACGGATACGTTTTAAATTTGTACGCTCATATACTTTTACTCTGAGATATTTCGCAAGTATGACTTTACTATAGTGTGCGTTATTAATGAAATCTTGTAAAAGAGAAGAAAATTAGGGAATTTATCTCACTGAGAGAAGCAATATAAAGTATACAAAACGCCAATGCTGCTTGAAGCGAGAGGGCACCTTTCCACGTATTCTGAAGTCAATTTAGGGGCATGGACAGGCGGGCACAATGGACGTGCTCTGCGTGGTGTCTCCCGCCCGAGAATATATTGTCCCCACACGCGGCTGTATTTCGTCTTTACCCTACATGATAATGTTTGACCTTTTTCTTTTCCTAGTCGGTGAGGAGACTAGATCGAAATCCGACCCGCTGGTATGTCCGATAGGTCTGTGACGCTCTCAGTCCTTGTAGTGGAGCTCGCTGGGTTCAGGATTCCATTTAACCCAGTCATTCTATTGGTTTATCTCTTTGCTGAACTCACTGATGTTGTTTGTCAAGTTAATGATAAATGGAAAGTCGATTGACGACTATAATAATTTCGAGTACTTGAGTAGCTTTGGATATATTATACTTGTATATGAGTACTTTGTAAAATCATACATATATTAAATAAAATAATATTTATATTATATATATATAATATATTATATTATATATTTATAGATTATATATAATTTATATATATATATATATTTTATATATATATATATATATATATATATATATTTATATATGATATATATATTATATAGAATATATATATATATAGATATATATATATTCTTTATCGAGAGATACGGGATAATTAAAACGTGTTTCATATCTGCTACTGAGGTGGTGAAAGGATGAAAGACTGCATGCATATTGCGGCAAGATATCGATTGAGCAATGTGCATTATTCATTCCATCCCCCGACCAAACGCACGCACACACACATACACACGTGCTCTCGCTGTTCGTGGCGTTGCGTTGCCTGGATTTTGAATTGAAACCTACGCCTAAATAAAGCTAGTTTGAAGATAAGGGGCACCCTTGGGAGCTCCCGCGAATGGGCGAGTGTGCTTATTCTGTTTTAACTAAATGCATCTCAAATAGAAGGCAAATGGGTGTGGGAGGATAATCAGTCATGCTTTAGGACACTTAAAAAGGTAAAATAAAAAAAGTGGTAAGTATCGGCAGGCAGACTGCCTTAAGTGTTGATCCATGATTCATCTCAAAAGTGGTTTTCGAGTTCGGGATGATTACAGTGCATCACTTGGAAGGATCTCATCATTTATATTTCCTTCCAAACTTCCATCTCCCCTTGCAACTACCGACCAGTAACGGCCTACAAAGGTACCGCCGTGATGTATGAGGATCCTTGAAGGAGTGGCAATTGATAAAATGTTAGCCTTTTTAAACCAGTTGTTATTTGTGTTTTTCTTTTCTTTTTTTCTTTTATTTGTTGAGCTTGGTTGGTGTTGTTTTTCTTTGTGTCACAACTTGCAGGAGGGTTTGGCAGAGAGCAAAGGGGGGCGGGGTGGGCAATGATACCCACCGAGGGAGAGTTTCGTTGCGCTTCCCCCACCTCAACACCCTCCCCCCCACCCCCCACACACACACACACACACACTCACCGGCAGGAGGGCTGAAGAAGCGGGTCTGAAGGGCTGGCTGACCCTGAGACGCGGGTGTCGTCCAAGGAGATAGTCCCTCACAAGCGGCTCCGGGGGTGTTGATTTTGGCGTCTTGGAAATAACGAGTAAGAGACGTCGCCAGGTGCTTGTTTGTACGAAAGAATTGGCTGTGTTTTATCTTGCAGATATCAAGAGTTGTTAACAGTTTTGGATTTCGTCTTATTTATTGTCTGACTTGCTGGATTGGTGTTCTCGTTGATTGATTTTGTATTTTCTTGTCAAAGTTATCCATTCTTACAAGGTAGTGCCTTTTTCTTGGGAATTAAAAAAATTTGCACACTGTATTAGATCTTGTTCAACGTTCTTAAGTTTAAAAGTTACTTTAATCCATGTTTAACCTTATTGCACATTAGTTTTTTTTATTAGTATCTTTGTAAGAGGCTTTGATTTTTGTAAAGTTCATTAAAATGATTTCATATTTTACTGATAGAAGAAATATGATTATGCAAACTAAATAATAAAAGACGATGCACTCTTGAATGACAAAAATCGAATAATGTTTCCATGAGAATATTTTCAGCGTATATACTTTTGTTACCTGGTTCTCAAATCGTATTGTGAAAGAAGTATCAACAATTAGTTGTATTTGGTACAAATTTTTACTCCTATCCTTTTTTCTCGTCTTCCTTTCTCATTTTACCTTTGTTCATGCTTAACTTCAGTGGGTGCTCTAATGTATCGTGTTGCCGTATTAATGATATAAATGTACCATTGTAAAATTAGGCATATGTTACTGGACAACGATTGGTTCTGCAAAGATATTTACCATACTTTTAACAAGTGTTGATGTTTCCAGTACGTAGTCGAGTAATATTGAAACTTTTTGTCAATCAAACCGTAACTCATACAAGTATTGGAGGACTTGTTTCTATAGAGTATAGTACTTTTGCACCGAAGATGGGTAGCTTTTACATAGCATATTTGAGTTACTTTATACTGTTATGTCCCACCTACAGAGCGTGTTGATGGTTTGATGATTTTCCTTTTGGAAACTTTTTGTCTTCTTTGAGAGTAGCATTTGAAAATAGCATTTCATCTGCAATTACCCATCTCGAGGAAAGAATTCTATTATTATTATTATTATTATTATTATTATTATTATTATTATTATTATTACGAGCGTTGTTGCTGTAATTGCTGCCCTTATGACTGTTTTTTTTTTATTTCTCGATAGATTTATGTATCCGTTCGCAGTCGGTACAACGTGACATGCGTTCCGCATTAGTGTTCATCCTGTTTGAGTTCTCCTTCCCTCTCCTCCCTCTCTCATCCCTCTCTCTCTCTCGCTCTCTCTCTCCTCTCATCT
This sequence comes from Macrobrachium nipponense, assembly GCF_015104395.2. NCBI lineage: Eukaryota > Metazoa > Arthropoda > Malacostraca > Decapoda > Palaemonidae > Macrobrachium > Macrobrachium nipponense. The sequence goes on from NC_087202.1 coordinate 20,710,342, forward strand.
CTCTCTCTCTCCTATCATCTCTCTCGTCTCTCTCTCCTCTCTCTCTTCTCTCTCCTCTCTCTCTCTCTCTCAATTATACACATCATACACATCACACACGCGCACACAGAATTCACCTAACTTACATAATGTTTGCCTAAAAAGATATCGAAAGATATTACGGTCTTTACGCTGTCAAATTGTATATATATATATATATATATATATATATATATATATATATATATATATATATATATATTATATCCATTATAGTTAATTTATCCTATCAGTGTACGCATTTCAAGGTCCATTATGAGTACAGATGTATGATTAAGCAAGGTATGCATTCTGATCACAAGCAAACTCTCGACGTAATTCTTTTCGTACGTAAATTATTTAACCGTGGCTGATGCGTCGAATTTTCCGTGGGACATTCCATGAAATTAATTTTGTGAAATATTAGTCATCCTTTCATGCCTGAATTGACTGCAGCGTGTAGTATTGGTAATGGCAGTTCTTGTTTTGTTAATGATAAAAACGGTAAAGTTGGTTGTTATTATTATTATTATTATTATTATTATTATTATTATTATTATTATTATTATTATTATTATTATTATTGTGGACCCCTTAGAACATTATTATTATTATTATTATTTCACAGTTTGGTTTATATATTGTTACATAAATTCCAGACCTGTAACATCAACATAATCAGTTAATATTCATACGCCTGATTTTCTAAGACAGTAGACTAAGATTCTTACATGATTGCAATAAAAAAAATTTACCATTTCTGAGAGGTGATTGTTTGTCCGTTCATAGATTGATTTCTCTCTCGTCTCTCTCTCTCGCTCTCTCTCTCTCCCTCTCCCTCACTCCTTCTCCCTCCTACCTATTACCAAAGACTCTCCTCCTCCGCGGCATCTCCTGTCTCCTTCTCTACATCCTCTCCCTCTCTCTCCTCCTCTCCTCCCCTCTCCTCCACTTCTGTTCTCGTCTCTCTCTCTTCATCTCTCTCTCTCTCTCTCTCTCATTACATGTATATATATATATATATATATATATATATATATATATATATCTATATATATATAATATATAATATATATAATATATATATATATATATATAGGATATATATATAGATATATATATATAATTTTATATATAGATTATACTATATATATATATACATTATATATATTATATATCTATATATATATATATATATATATATAATATATATATATATATATATCTATATATTATATATTTATATATATGTATATATATATCTATATATTATATATTATATATTGTATATATATATATAGACTATATATGATATATCAATATATATATATATATATGTATATATATATGATATATATATACCATACATTATATATTATATATATATAAATATATATATATATATAATATAATATAATATATAATATATATACATGTAATGAGAGAGAGAGAGAGAGAGAAAGTGGCAAAGCATGATTCAGATTCATATTTTCAAAGCATGCAAGCCATTGCAAGATCATTCGTCTACCTACTATAAGGAATAACGATTTTAGTTATTGATGGGATGCCTGCCATCAAGGAACATCGAGACAGAAAACCACTCCTAGATAAAAAAAAAAAAAAAAAAAAAAAAAAAACGGTAATAACCGGGTGGTTCCTCACACCGACGAAATTGATTTTTTCTTCCCCATATTATTGAGTCTGGGCGTTTGACCAACGGTTACAGTTGGACCGTCATGTAATTAAGTCATTCCAAGGATGACTCTTCACATTTTTAAATAGCTTATGTAATCTAATGAATATTACAGGACCTTTGTAGAGCCGCTTTCTTGACGGTTTTGTAAGTCTGTTTATATATAAGTGTACGTATTTTTTGTGAGAATACGCACAGGTATATGCCTCGGTTTCTGTGGGTATTTACAAACATCATATATATCATTTCCATGAAAGTTGTTCAATGAGACCCCTTTCGTTAATGCTGAACAGCTGTGCGGATGCGTTCCCTCTGAAATATAACACAGCATTTGTTCCATATTGCAAGAGTAGCCATTGGGACCCCAACCTCTCCGAAATTGGGGTGAGCAGGTGAGAGGGATGAGAGGAGGAAGCGGGTTGTCCAATTAACCCCCCCTTATCTTCCCCATTATCCACGCTAGTCCTCTTCCTCTGTCCCACACCTTCTCCCCTCTTCACTATACCTGTCCCAGGCATTGCGCTCATTAATGCTTCCCGGATTACCCTTCTTTTTTTAGCATTGTCTTCCTTCTCTTCTCCTACTTCTAATACTACTTTTAACCTGTGCCGGTCCTGCAAGTCTCGTCTCCTGCCTGAGGTTTTACATAGAAAAGTACAGTGATGGCCGCTCTCGCTATCCTTTGCCATCAAGTTAATTGGGTCGTTAGTGTTTGTGATTGCAGCTAGAGACCATCAGATATGTCTTTGTATTCATTATTTAGAGTAGACAGCGTAGTCAAGGGAAGGCAACGCATGTCTGCATTCGTCTTAGGTTTCAGATATTCATGAAGGTACTCTGATGGGCTTAGACATTCGTATCCTCTTTCATTTTTCTAGGGCTGGAAATTGTCTCTAAGTTATTTTTAAAGAAATTTGAGCATTCGAATTCTGTGAACTAGACACTGTGTCTTAAATTCTTTCTTTGGTATAGCTAAATATATCGTAATGATATATTTAGCGTCTACAGTAGGTGACATCGTAAGAATATGATAATGAAAGAAGCAACAACAAGAACAAAGAATATTTGCCGTCATCCGGCACCATTGCACAGTTGAACAAGCGCGACGTCTAGACCTGATATACCCTCCAGTATGTGATGGGAATACTCAATTAGCTTTGAGGTATTATTAGGGCATGAAAGCTGTAACTTTTGAGTAAGGAATCTATAACCGGCGAAGCTTGAAATTAAAGTACAAAAAATTATTTTATTTTGTTGTCAAGAGAGAAGGAGAAATAAATAAGACATAATAATTTCGGTGGCACAGAGAGATAGAGAAATGGAATGTGTGGATGTGTATTAAATTAAATATATTTTATATCCATACCATTTGCTGCGTCGATAGCGTCGTGGGTACAGGTTCAAGGTTCGAAGGTTCTACAATCGTTTTAATAGTTGGAATAATCTAACCTGGGCCATGTGGAGAGAGGTAGGGGTGGTGACTTGGATCAAAGAAATCTAAACGGAATTCTCTCTCTCTCTCTCTCTCTCTCTCTCTCTCTCTCTCTCTCTCTCTCTCTCACACACACACACACGAACAGGGTTCTGTCGTCGGCCCATTCTTGTTTTTTACTTCATTAATGTACATTGATGTAGGCTTAAGCAGCAGGATAGCCAAATTTGCCGATGACACCTATGTATAAATGCAGCAGACCAAATACAGTGGAAGGTTTAGTTTAAGAAATTATGTAAGGAAAATAAGAGTGGTCAAAAAGATGGCAAATAACTTTTAACGTGGATAAGTGTAAAGTGTTACAAATGGGAACAAACAACTCTCATGCCGACCATATGCTGCTTGGGAATGACTTAAATAGTGCAGATCAAGAAGAGGACTTTGGAAATATCATAAGCAGGGACTTAAAATCCAGAAAACGGATCATAAAAGCTGAAAAGAAGGCACAGAAACGAGTGGGATACATAAACAGGCAGCTCAAATACAGAAACAAGGAAACGGTACTGCAGCTCTACACATCAATAGTTAGACCGCATCTTGAATATGCAGTACAGTTTTGTTTACCAACACTAAGAATAGACATAAATAGACTAGAAGGGGTAAAAGCAAGTTAATTCCATCCTTCAGAAAAATAGGTCATCAAAGAAGCCTACAGAGCCTGAACTTGTATGACTTAGAAACACGACGATTGCGAGGACAACTACTAGAAACATTCAAAATACTGAAAGGCAAAACAAAATAGACAGTAACTTCTTCATATTAAACGAAAACCAGACAAGAAATAATGGATGGAAACTAGAACTGAATTGATACAACACAACTCATTGTGGGAACTTCTATACGAACAAGATATGTGACACATGTAAACAGCAATAGAATGGAAGAGTTTAGAAGAAAGCTAGACAAAATCATTAGGACACTATGAATGAGCAGTAAAACCTGCTCGTAGAGATAAGTGAGCACATGATGTCTCCTCGGATGGACTAATAAGATTTTGATACATCCTAATACTTGTAACACTCTCTCTCTCTCTCTCTCTCTCTCTCTCTCTCTCTCTCTCTCTCATATGTATTGTTACGGCGAATCTGCAATTTTCTCAACCTGTGGCAAGACGTACGAGAGGATTTTCTGGATGTTTCTGTTCTCTAAGCAGCTGCCAGATGAGACCCTTTTAAAGTTCGAGCGAAGGACAGCTCCTGCCCATTCTCGAAAACGAGCGCATCTGAACAGACGCAGGATCAGGATGTTTATTCCTTAGAAGGGGCGCAGAAGGCTGTGTGCCCTGCCATTTGAGCCTTTTTCACCGGTTCTTAGAGTCTAGTTTTGCTGGCAAAAGTGAGTTTAAAAGTAAAATTGAATAGTGTTGGAGCTAGGAAGGTTTGGTAGTAAATGAGTTTTGTTCGTAGTAAGAATGTAAGTGTGAATTAACTTTGGTTGTCATTTGATATGTATTTTATCCTGTATCGTATAGATAATAAATAAACATATGCTGCCATTTTTTATATGACGAAAGTAGAATACCGTATCCTGCATAGGCAGAACTTCTTTCCTTCTTCGTTCAGTTGCTGCTCTTTTCGTCGATGTTGTTTGTACCTTACTTTAGGTAATTTGTTTAGGGCAAGTATCGATTTGGTTTTATGACACTTATTCTGTAAAGCCAAGCACTGCTGCACTTTCGGCCATCGGCACTTAAGATCGGGAAAAGAGGCAGCCGGAGTAGGTAGACGGCAAGATAAAAAGATCCAGACAATAAATGAGATAAGGTACAGCGATCTAAAGAGAGAGAGAGAGAGAGAGAGAGAGAGAGAGAGAGAGAGAGAGAGAGAGAGAGAAATCCTCACAGTTGCACCAAGAGTTGATAGAGAGGTTTTACAGCAAGACTGAAGAAAAGATCCGAGAATATACATAAAGTAAAAGGTTAAGTGGTGGGTGCAGCTAGGAGCCGAAGGACGCCGCAAACACTTCTTACCAATGGCTATAGAGGACACGTGAAATGCACTGACGACAATACTCCCCTGCGGAGGACAATAGGTATCAAATAACCAGTATCCCAAAGTCGGAGTTACTCCATCTCGAGCTTGCCATTCAAGCCTATCCCATCGAAGACCCCGAGTTCAAAAAAGGAAGATCAATCCGCCCCGTCTAAATTTATGAGTTTTCCTCGCATGGGAGAGCCC
>NC_087202.1:20718221-20738221 GCF_015104395.2 Macrobrachium nipponense
AGAGATATATATATACACACACGCAGGATCCAAACATATTCTACAGTCAAAGAAAAGATGACCGGGAAGTGAACGTGAACATATCCCCCAAAACACTCTCAGAACACCGGTCTAAACGTCAGCTTGGCCATGAAATGTCCGATTCCCAGTTTCCAGCATTTATTGCAAGAGGGGAGGAAGGCGCCCCGTCTGAAATCCCGTTGTGTTCGGGAGTGCACACATGCTCAAGGAACGGAGGAAACACCTTGATCTAACAGTATGCGGGAATACGTCGCATATTTCTTACTTTATTCTATCCGGGCTCATGGCCTCTCTCTTGTTTTGAGTCTGTGCCCATCGTAAACACCCATTTTCGGGAGAGCCTTTGCGCAGTCTCAGTCGTCGTCGCTTCCATGTTCTACTAGACGTTCGGGATGGCACTCGCTTTCGGAGCATAAATTATGACTTGCGAATAAAGGCTTGTGCGTACGTGTGCGTGTGTGTGTGTGTGTGTTTGTGTCGGTGCGCTTGTGGAGACGCAAAAGCCAAGCCCTGAACCCGCGGTGACTCGCTATGCAAATGATCGACTTAACTTGTCGTTGACGGGGCGGTGCTTTGAGAGTGCTTTGAGAAAGAGTGTGTTTGAAGCTTTTAAGGTTGGGCTTGCAACTTTTTCCTTTCTCCATTTTTTCTTCTTATTTATTCATGAGTCAGCTTGTAAGAGTGTTTATGAGATTGGTCTATATTTGGCCATTTCTGCCGCTGTATAATAATAATAATAATAATAATAATAATAATAATAATAATAATAATAATAGTTTTACACATTTGTTGGTGTATTTATACAACCGCTGACTCTCTGGAGAGTTTATGACTGCTGGTCGAAGTAGCTACCGGATAAGTAACCACTAAAACCAGCTGTACCATCCGGTGCTCTCTCTCTCTCTCTCTCTCTCTCTCTCTCTCTCTCTCTCTCTCTCTCTCTCTCTATCATTTTCATTTGTAATATGTACGCTAGAGTATTAGAAGTTTTATTATAATTCTGCGACTTATGTACCTTACGTAAAGCAATAAAATCGTACTTAATGCACACACATACACACACAATCTATCTCTCTCTCTCTCTCTCTCTCTCTCTCTCTCTCTCTCTCTCTCTCTCTCTCATTGGCAAATGTAGGCTACATCTGAAGTTTAGTCATCATTGTGATGTATGTTGTACTTGAAGCAATGAAATTGTGCTTCTGCACAAATTTACTAAACGTGTGATCTTTATATATATGTTGTATCTTAGAAATAATGAACACATGAGCATACAATTATATATTTGCATAATAGTAATAATAATGTATGATTTATCACCCTTTTAAACACATGGATGATTTTTTTTATACTAAGACAATCAATGTCAGTGCCATGAATGATTACTTTTTTAGAGAAAGCGGATGAGTGGCGTATCTAAGCAATCAAAATGGCGGTTTTATCGCTCTTCTTTTTTGTATCGTTTCTTAGTTTCTTGTCTGTCTTCTATAAGCACTCGAGCATTTTCACCCGTCCAGAATATAGGGCGCCGAGGGTAGTTATTAAAAGCACATTTCCTCGTTTTTTCTTGAAGACCAAAATCATTCATCCTCATGTTCGTTTCGTGGTTAGTTCTTTGCTGATTGTTCTCATAGTGCGAACTTCAATATTCGGCTTAAGTTGTGTTTTATGTTCGTGAGTTCGTGCTCTTGTTGGAGTGCTGCTAATAATTTTTACTCAAGCACACACACCCACACACACACACACACATACATATATATATATATATATACCATATATTAGATATATATATATATATTATATATATATATATATAATATGTATGTATGTATGTATGTATGCATGTCTATGTACGTATATTCAAAGTCAGAATTTGAAGACGAGAGAGCTCCTGTGTCGAGTGCTCGTATTTTGATGTCGAGGTTCCGCCTCTTTCAGCTGAATTTCGATGCAGTAGATAAGGTTTAATGAATTGCATCCCGAGAACTTGAGACGTGGATGCTGCTGATAAGACAGGAGTTCGCATCAGCAACTTTGCTTTAGTGATGACAAGATGTTTTTGCAATCCTGCAATCCTCTGAATTAGTCCTTATGTCGTGGCTGTGTTCAAACTTACATATGTCAGGAAGCGCCTTAGTGGCGTGATCGGTATGGTCTTGGCCTTCCACCTCGGTGGCTGCGAGTTCGATTCTCGGGCATTCCACTGAGGGGTAAGAGATGTGCATTTCTGCAGAAGTTCACTCCCAACGTGGTTCGTAAGTCACTCAAAACCGTTGGTCCCGTAGCTGAATAACCACTGGTTCCATGCAACGTGAAAACACCATACAAACAAACAAACAATACATACGTCAGGATTAGTAGTATTGAATGTACATGCTCTCAAGTATTGCTGGTGACGCTGAGGTTATTAGGAATATCTTGCACACAACGTATCAGATCGATTCTCATTTATATAGTTTTAACTGAATTTCATTCTTTGTTTTATTTTTTATGAGTGATAATTTAATATGCACACTAATTATTAAAGAATGTTCCCAATAATCTTGTTAGACACCGACTCTCATTCATTTTTAGTTATTTAGAGACCTGGTGGCATTTTGACAGTTCATGCATTGTTGCTTGATTAAGCTGGCGCTATGCCAGCACTGGCTCTTTCTCATAGAACAGCCATTAAGTCATTTTAGATATGAAAGTGAATGGCAGGATATGGTCATGAAAACCTGGATTATTATCATGTGTGGATATGTACACGTGTGCGCGCATGTACGTATACACAACACCAGATCCACATGTCATGTCAAGATTGGCAGAATGATGGATCAAGTAGGAAGTGTCTCGCCGCCCCTTCTCTAATCCCTGCCGGTTCCCTTTAGGATATTTCGGCCATTTTGACTTATCCTTTTGGCCTCTTTCACTCCATTAAGAAAATGTCTCGGTTTGGCTGGGTATGGAGGAAGCGAGATGAGCTTCTTGGTGACTCGACTTTCTCGTCAATCTCTCTCATTTTAGAGCTTTGCTGTTTGGAAACTGTGTATCAGATGAATTGCTCTCTCTCTCTCTCTCTCTCTCTCTCTCTCTCTCTCTCTCTCTCTCTCTCGTTTTGCTAATAAAGTGACAGATTGTGAGAGAGGCAGAGGACAGACAGTCTTAGCTTTCTTGTAAATTTCATTATAATAGTTTGTTTTTTTTTTTAGAGAGAGAGAGAGAGAGAGAGAGAGAGAGAGAGAGAGAGAGAGAGAGAGAGAGAATAGTAAATATAAGAAATAAAATATGAGTGATCAGGACTCCGTTAACATGTACGCCACGATACCATAATTAAAAATTGATGGGCCTCGACGAGATAGTCATCCCACCAAGGTATGGTGGTCATATGATATACTCTCTCTCTCTCTCTCTCTCTCTCTCTCTCTCTCTCTCTCTCTCTGTCTCATCTGTGCGCCTTCCCCTCCCCCCATTGTGACATTTATGTTCCCACCCCTGTCGCGGGTAACAATACCCACGCAACGTATTGACGAAAAGCCCGAAAGAAAAAGAGAGAAAGAGAGCGAGAGAGAGAGGGCGAGGGGGGAGGGGGGAGGGAAAAAGGCCGCCGCTTCAACCGTCAGCATCGACGTCATCCACCTCATCCTCTTTTTTCTGGCCGTGGAACACATATCATCCTCCTTCATCCTCCAAGTCATGAATCGCGATCGGATTACCGTGCAAAATTACTCCTATCGAAGATCAAAATCGGTGAAATGATCAATGGCGTATGAGCCAGTCGGCTCTTCTGCCTTTGATGCATCGCGTAGCCGAGGATTGACATCCGCTCGGATATGAATATTGAATATCGTTGCCGTGACGCCAGTTAGTTGTGATATTTGGGTAATCAGTCAGTCATGTTTGTCAGTTGAGAACACTTATGGCCGTCAGGCTAGAAATATTACACATAGGAAGCAAATTTCTGGTAATGTGTTGGTCGCAAGTATATTATTTTGGCGTTGTTTGGTGAAAATGTGCGCGGGATATGCATATCTTTCGAGACACGTTTGTTGCACCAGGCTTTTATTCTGCATTTCTGGAAAAGTAAACTTGCTTTTGTTCTACAAATATAAAAAACAGGTTTAATTCAGCAATTCTTGGAAAAAAAAGGTGTTTTGACAACTAAAGTAGGTTTCAGTCGTACGTATTTTAGAAAATGAACATCTTAGTAAATTCCCGAATGTAACCGAAGTGTTAATTATTTTCCGGCAACAACAGCATCTCTGCTCCGCCATGCGGCTTAATTTGGAGTTACACACACTCACACATACACACGTATACTCGTGTGTGTGTGTGTATATATATATATATATATATATATATATATATATATATATATATATATATATATATATATATATATATATATATATATATATATATATATATATATATATATATATAAATGCTCATGCTTATCTTTCAGATCATTTAGACTGGAGAGACGCTAGGACGAGTACGAGAGATTGGCTTGTATTTCATGGTTGATTGACTGATGGAGTTCAAGGAAATTCTCTCTCTCTCTCTCTCTCTCTCTCTCTCTCTCTCTCTCTCTCTCTCTCTCTCTCTCTCTCCTTTGATAATGTCCTTCCAGTTTCCAATTGTTGTAGTTCTGGTCTTTTTTATAGACTACAATGGCCCTTCCATTTCAAAGGAGGTTTAATAAGTTAAGAACCATCGTCATCGTACTTGAACTCAGCACTTAAATATATGACTTGTGATGTCATTTAATCTTTCCTAAGCTTACTAATTATTATAAAGCCACAATAATGTTTCCAGTCATTAGTTTGATTACATTCAGATATAAAGCTATTGGCAGTCCGGTGATCTCGGAATTTTTCAAGGTTATCTTCACAGTGACTGGCACACACACACACACACAAGCGTACACAACTCGGGAGCGCAGTATTGGCGTCAAAAGAGCGTATCGCGTAATTGGTCCTGTAGCGTAGAAGGTCAAATACATATCCCCCCTTTTCTCCCCTGGTTTTTTGTCGTTATTGTCACACGCGGATCGATTATCCCCCCTCCCTAACTACCATGTGTACATGTATCCTATTTTTCAATTTATCTCTTTCCATTTCATTACTTGTTACAGTCGTCTTGCTCTGGATCTAAGCCCTTTCAGAAAGAATCCGATTGTTGCTCTCTCTCTCTCTCTCTCTCTCTCTCTCTCTCTCTCTCTCTCTCTCTCTCTCAAATGTATATATATACATATACACACACATATATAATATATATATACGATATATATATATATATATATATATATATATATATATATATATATATATTCACATACACCTCATTCTTCTTCCTTTCCCTCCCTCCCTCCCCCAATCAGGATGAGCAACGCCACTGCTCTCATTGCCACCGTCATTATCACCATGATACCAGGAAGTGTCGTTTTTACAAGGTGATGTATGTTGAGGAAACTAGGCTTACCAAATCTCTTCGGGTTTACTGCCTCGCTCATCGTACTTTATAGTCTTCAAGAGAGCGAGGGAAAATAAAAAATAAAAAAAAAGCCAGAAAAAGGAAAATGTTCTTTCTATGGGGAAAGTTTAGGTCGTACACAGCCATTTTTTGGGGTCGATGTTTATATGGAGACGCTTAAGGTAAATGGCACAGTTTTTCAGTTTTTCGTTTAGACTTCATTTTTTCCTGGCTTTCTTTGAAATATTTATTTTCTTTATTTCATTTTTATTGCGATACATTACTTTTATTATCGTGATTATTATTGCTTGATGCTGGTTTGCTATCATTGTGCCAAAAATGAAATGCGCGATACCGGGTTAACATTTGTTTTCTAATATCGATAATATTTTCCAATATTAGTAATGTTTTGTTGCTGCTTTCGTAATCCTGATTGCGCTTTGTTTTTCATGTTTTAATTCAATTTATATTCAATATTACAAACAAGGCAGATCAAATTGCTTTTCAGATGCTGAATTCAGATTCTCAAATAAGATTTTTTACGGCTTTGACAATGTTCAATGCAGTTACTGATGAACCTGAACCGATTTTTTATTGATACAATATTTTACTTTTAAAATGGATTTCATCAGGATTATCTTTGTTTAACATACGGATATACGTCTAAAGATATCCCCTGTGTTTGTTCTTGTTTTCACTGTTTATTTATTTCGGTAAGTTATTTTTTTGTATTTTTTTTTTACATTATTATTTTATTCAGTTCATATAACGACGATAGGGTAGAAATGTAACACTGTTGACTTGTCCTGTTTTTCACCTAATGCCTTATGTGAGAGGCAAACATCAGCATACGGAACACCAGGTAGATGGGGAGTTAATGACTGCTTCCTTATGGCCGCGCATGCCGTGTTCGTGAAGTGACATACCGCTCTAGCAAAACCGTGTTGAAAGAGCATTAGAACATTACGGGTCCGGCATGAGCAAGCAGTGTTCCAGCGAAGGTTATTTTTGGGTGTCATTGCTCAAAACACACAACTCGATTGTCGTGGAGCGTAACATAACCACACGGGACTTATTTTTTTTTTAATGGTGCCTAACTCCACCTCATTACGATGCGTGGTCACTCCTGCGCAGGTTATGATTAAGTGACGTTGCTGGTGGTACTCTTGTTCGTTTTTTTTTTTTTTTTTTTTTTTTTGTGGGGGGGGGGTGTCTTTCGCACCCTGATAATATCTTCATTTGAACTTTCGTTTATTTTGCTGTGAAATTTTAGTTTTTCCATCTTTACGTAAGTCTTTATATTTGTATGACTCACGTTTGGTGACAATTGCTTCATTTATTTTTAGAAATTTTATCGTGTTGCAATTTTGTTTTCATATTTTAATTATTTAAAAAATATTTACTGATATACTTTCACGTAATTAATTACAGTCAATTCTTCGCATGGAGGTTTGAGTGTTCATAGGCATCTCATTCGCAAAGAAATAGACAATACGTCTGGAAAAACCATCTTCATAGATTTCCAGTATAGCTTAATGTAAAATTTTGATATACAGGCGTAGGAATAACTGTTATTACTGTGAGGTGTCTTACTTTCCAAAACAGAAGCTTTGAGCTGTGCTTGGCTGCGTTACGATCACGAGGCTTGCGAAATGATGAGAAGTTTATTTGAATTGCTTCTTTTTTTTATTTGTTGATTTTCATAGCACTGATAGGAATTACTGAAAAAAAGGAAAATATGGGAGCACGTGTTCGGAAGCCTCTCTCTCTCTCTCTCTCTCTCTCTCTCTCTCTCTCTCTCTCTCTCTCTCTCTCTCTCTTAACTCCCAAGCATAGGTTTTTATCCCTACAAGCTTTTCTGGGAGCATCTTTCATGATATGCTCTTCAAGAGGAATTACAGGTAACCACAGCTAGCATTAAAAAAATTATTGTATTATTATTATTATTATTATTATTATTATTATTATTATTATTATTATTATTATTATTATTATTATTATTCAGACTGAGTAAAGAAGGATCTCAGGCTTGCGAAGCAAAGTGTCTCTGAAAAGAAGTAGTGAAAACTAAGAAAAGGAAATTAACAGTAAAGATATAATGAACGGGAAAACAGATATTTGCATACAGAAACAAAACTATAGATCACAAACACTAAATGACGCATTGCGCTTTGAATCTGATTGATTCTAAGTAATCTGGCGTCACAACTACCTTGGTTATTGTCGCCGAATTTTGCTTTGAGCCAGTATTGTATAAATGACATTGGGTGTCCTCTATATAAAATTTACCTTTGCTCAGGGAATCTGGGAAGTAGTTTGATCCTTAACTGCAGACAACTTGGTAGTATATATACTTTTTTTACTTTGGTTTTTCGTAAGAATGATTTTATACGCCCTATTTTGTCTCTTTGTTTCAAAGTATATATATATATATATATATATATATATATATATATATATATATATATATATGTGTGTGTGTGGTGTGTGTGTGTGTGTGTATATATATATATATATTATATATATATATATATATATATATATATTTATGTAAGTAAATGTATATTACTCTCGCACAAGGAAGAGAAATTAATCGTCTCAGTTAGCAAGTGTTGTATTATAATTAGGATAAAATGCCGCAGTCGTTTCAAACTGTAGTCCACAGATTGATATCAAATGCTGGTTTTTTCATGGAATGAAAACCCGAAAATCGGGACGCAGCCAGATATCTGGGCGTGAGGTTGCCTTTCTCGAGCAACGACTAAAGCAACGAGACCTTTCCAATTTTTTTTTTTTTTTATCTCTATTTGCGTGTGAAAGTTCCTTTTCCCGAAGGCTCTACCGTCGATAAGATTAGGAAGCTGATTGCGGGGAAAAGACACCCCACTCCTGATATGGCACCGATACTCAGTGCCTGGACGTGGCGAAATGCCAGCAGCAGTGCGGTCGAAAATGAAGTAAAAGGAGAGAACATTCTGGGCAGGAGGACCGAGGTCGAAAGGTTTCGATTCCGGTCCCTCGAGTTAGGCAAGTCCTGGCTTCTCCGAATTCGAGTTTTCGCTCTGATGTCATCGGCAGTTCCAGAAAAGCATATCAGCATTGACCGTTTTAGTGCTGGATGTATTTTGCCTCTTGGAAATGTTCCAGGAATTGTTTGTGACTTGATTGAAACAGAAGGCTCCGGAGGTTCATTGAATAATCCACGTTCATATGTTAACTACAAATTATCCTTTTACCTGTAACAATTATTGACACTAAAGTTATTAATGAGTAAAAGCGCCGTTCAGAAGGATATTCATCAGAGGGTTATATACATTTAGTTTATTCATGTATAGTTTTAGGGTAAAAAGTCAGGGTGATTGTGTTTTGTAAACAAACTAATGAAATCTTGAATGTAAACTAACTGCAAGCCATTTCTGAAACATCTAATTTCTCCATTAATTTATTCATCACATACAAATATATTGTATTTAACCAGGTTTAGAAAAAACGTAAGAAATCAGCGCTAAATCAGCAAGTCATGAAAAGTTATCGTGAGCTACAAAGGGAGAATCATCAATCTCTTTTTCTCTATTACGCTTTCTTAGAAAGCTTTTAAAAATAACTCTTTCGATACTTGAGCTTATTTAATTTTTTTTCGAAAGTAGTCCTTTAAATGCTTCACATCTTATCTCCTTTGTGGTCTTTGGAAAATAATATTTCTAACGCACCCGAGTATATATTTTCTATTTTGTGGGCTTTTGAAAATAATCGTTTTAATACTGGAGGTTGTTTTTCATTGTGAGATTTTGATAATATAGTAGCCTTTGTGGGCTTTATGAAATACTCCTTTAATACTTCCGATTATCTCTTATTTGTGGCTTATGAAAATAGTCCTTTTAATCCCTTTGGATACTTGTGATATATATATATATATATATATATATATATATATATATATATATATACATCTGTTTGTGTGTACTTTGAGAAATTCTGCACTTAGGTATTTGCCAAATAATGTTCTCCCTACATTAACAATACTTATATATTTTATTTTTTTCCTTTTTTGCAAATAATAGTATTCACAATTTACATACTACCCACTTTGTAGTTTAAAATACTCTTCACAAACACAATCCTGTATTATTTTAGTTGATAGAGATAAATAATGTTTACACGTTACCCAGTGTAAAATGTTACGAAAGGGTTTAATATGATAAAAAATATATCTGGCAGCGATTGCTTTAGCATTTTTTAGGTCTGTGGTGCTTTCAAATCCTAAATAAATTGATTAAGAACGTTTGATTTGGAAGTTCCTCTTCCCACTCTTGCCCTACCCAAAACGACAAGAATATTTGGAAATACTATAACCTACAAGCAGCCAGACATTTCTTCAATTATGGTTTTATTTCCGAGACATGTGTAGCCGTGAAGCAAAGTCTTTAGAGGATAATTACCATTTAGGGGGATTATTTACAAGATTATCTTTTGCGCCCTGCAAATCAAATATAATCGCAAGTATCCAAAGGAATACTCGGTCAATGTTAAAAGGAGATAGCGATTATCTTAAGAAAGATCAAAAAGAGGATTTAACTCAAGTTTCCTCGGAAACAACAAGGCTCTGAACGACGCGACGCGAGGGAAAAAAATAAACATTCGCTGGAGTCGCAGTCGTATCTTATACTTCTTTTCTTTTTATCTTCAATAATTGCAAATGAAATTATGAAAATGTCTTGTTACAAGTTACGATGATATTTTGCACTCTTTCTAATGATCTTGTCGTATCTTTATGTTCAAATACCCTAAGGGGATTTACCATGGATGTATTGGAAAGTAGGATCAAACCAAGATTACTATTGCCCCGAAGGCCCAGGGAGGTTGAACCCGACTCAACCTCCTCGTTAAGGCCAAGGATTAAAAAGGAGTAAACACGGTCACTTCCAACGAAGTACATTTGGCAGAGTGGGAGGAAGCGCCTAAAGCAACTTATAGAAGGATTGAAAATAGTATAGTCCTTTTGATAAGAAATTCAAGTCAAAGGGAACATTTAGATATTGATATTAGATTGGTCATTATTTCATCAACTGAATAAGAAATGACCTTATTCTTTTTATGGAAAGCAGTTTTAGGCTAAACGGATGGATATTTTTTCTTTGTCGTATGATTTTCATACTCTCATAGTTGTTATTATTGGTAACAAGTCAAAAAAGATTATATTAATTCCAAATTGAAAGCAAAAGAAAGGGTTTTGACATTTAGAATCACCTTTGTTGCAACCGACCGTTAACAGTATTTGGAGTGTGTTATGTGAAATCAACCTTTAGTCAAAAAAATATAACTGGATCTTTATTTCTCTCTCTCTCTCTTTCTTTCTGACCTTTTAACGGCGACAAAAGTAAACTAAATTAATAGAACTCTGCAAAAGGGAAATATCGTAATTTTTCTTGGCTGGAAACCTACCTACATTGACGTAACACTGAAAGACACGGAAAACAAAGGAGGTTAAAATTCCAGAGTCTGTAATGGCACTGACACCCCTAAGAAAGTAAGATCTTATCCGCATTTGAATGTTAGCTAAAGTTGAGTAAGATGGTTTGGACTTCAAGGGCCATTATCGGGTTGAAATGATCGCAGGAGAGAGAGAGAGAGAGAGAGAGAGAGAGAGAGAGAGAACGTATTTTATCAATGGAGTTTTCAGAGGTCCTCAGTCCCTCCATACTGGTGTGCCGGATGACAGAATCATCACCAAAAGAGTCGCTGGATAAGAGCAACGCCCTTCATCCTTCTGTAGAAGAGAGCAACCGTTGTCTAGCCCTCGAAGGACGGTGTTGTTGAAGGCGGTCCTAACCTTCAATATTTCGTGAGTGACTCTTGGGTCCAGTTCTGAATTATGTGGGATCTCCTGTTAAGCTTTGCGGAATTACGTCTTTGTTGCTGCTGTGGCATCTTACTTTTTAAATAAAACTTTAAAATTATTTATTTTGATAAAACACGAGGTTTTACTTCTGATATATACTATAATATAATAATAAATAATAATAATAATAATAAATAATAAATAATAATAATAATAATAATAATAATAATATCAATAATAATAAGAAGAAGAAGAAGAAGAAGAAGAAGAAGAAGAAGATAGAAGAGAGAGGAGAGAGAGAGGACGTATTTTATCAATGGAGTTTTCAGAGGTCCCTCTAGTCCCTCCATTACTGGTGGGTGGCCGGATGACAGAATCAATCACCCAATAAGAGTCGCTGGTAAGAAAGCAACGCCCACCCTTAATTCCTTTGTAGAAGAGCAGCAACCGTTGTCCATAGCCTCGTAAGGACGGTGTGGAATTGAAGGCCCCCCCCCGTGGTCCTAACCTTCAATATTTCGTGAGTGACTCTTGGGTCCAGTTCTGAATTATGTGGGATCTCCTGTTAAGCTTTGCGGAATTACGTCTTTGTTGCTGCTGTGGCATCTTACTTTTTAAATAAAACTTTAAAATTATTTATTTTGATAAAACACGAGGTTTTACTTCTGTATATATACTATAATAATAATAATAATAATAATAATAATAATAATAATAATAATAATAATAATAATAATAAGAAGAAGAAGAAGAAGAAGAAGAAGAAGAAGAAGAAGAAGAAGAAGAAGAAGAAGAAGTGGTTGTATATCAATAATAATAGTGGTAGTAGTTCAATGATAATTTCTGGTTCTCCTTCACGTACCCAAGAGAAGAGAAATTGAATGGGGATTAGAAAAAAGCAGAGACTGTCTTTCATGTTTGGGACTTCCCCACAGAAATGACCGGACCCTCTTCCTTCCTCTTTATTTGTTTATTTATTTACATTATTCATTGATTTCTTTAATAAAAGTGTAAGAATGTCAGCGTCTTCGTCAATTAGATCAACAAAGATAACGCTGAAAGCAAAGGCTAATCTTTGAAACTTGGCTGTTTGTGTGTTAGTATTCACAGAAATAATACTAATATCTCATACGTTGTGCCAAACATAACCGAATGTTTATTAATTAAAAAGTCCTACGTATTAGTAACGAAGAAAATTATACAAATATTCATGAAATCAATTAAAGGGGACAAAATTAGTAATGTATCTTACTCGAATCTGCCCCGCTTGTTAGGAAATATAGGTTCAGTTCATACTCATTTACTTATTTCTTTGAATTGCATAAGTATAATTGCTATACGTGTATCTGTTGTGAGATTCAGTTGAATAAGATAGTTTCATTCTCTTCTTTCTTCAGTTATCCTTATCAATGATTACAATGTACAAGAGGACTGATGATGACTTTTATTCATATTGTTACAACCTTCGAATAACAAAACCCAAAAATTTCCTGTAAAAAAAATTAAGCTACCCTATTTGGTAGAACATGGCTTTATCGAGTTCATTTTTGTTGGGAACCAACCTACGGTGATACTCATCTTATGTATTCATGTCAAATTAATTTTTCACCAATGATTAATATGCGTAGAACGTTCGAGTGTTTAGCCTTGATGAAAATCTCAGTATTAAAAATTCGCCGTAAAAAAAATTTAGATTTTCTTTGTGTGACCATAAGAAAAGTCCCCACATGATTGATCAACTGAGATACGAATCTTCCTTCCCTGCGGTTAGTTGATAAAGATCTGATGATTATATCAGAAAGTCTTAAAACAAAAAATTAAATAGTGAGACGTAAATGGTACTGCTAACTTTGATTTAGGAGCTAACATTCTCTGTTCGGCTTTAGCGCCAGATAGTGGATTAAATGCTTCAGTATCCGTCCCTTTTGAGACTGGGAGATTTGCCTTCTTCTCTCTCTCTCTCTCTCTCTCTCTCTCTCTCTCTCTCTCTCTCTCGATAACATTCCAAAAATAGATCATACGTTTCTATTTTATCTCCTCTCTAGTATCAGAAGGTCGACTTTCCTTACTATTTTGACCGGGAAAATATTAGATGAAGGATTACTACATTGATATGACATCATATACATCTTCCAAAATGACTACTTAACCACTCACGTAAACTAGATGCCTTTTTCTTTTAAATTTTGACTGGAATATGAAAAGGGAAAAAATGTATGCACCCTGATTCGTCTGTAATTTTTCTGATTCTACGGGAATTAGTTGCCACCTAAAGATTTTCCGCTTTCGTTTCCTTTGAATGGAAGATGGCAACCATTTGGAGTCGTTTGCTGTACTTCTATCGTTTTTTTCCTTTAGAGAGAGAGAGAGAGAGAGAGATTGGTTTTAAGATGAAAATGATGTATGAGAATCTAATATATTATTACCACCCGAGTTTTTCCTCTCCAATTTCCTTCAAATATGTGAAAAATTCATGAACCACATAGCCGGTAAAAAATGGAAAAGAGTGTTTTATTATCTTCATCTGAAAGGTGCCGGTGATTATTGTTTAACAAAAAGAATTTTTCACTGTTCAGATTTTGTTTTATTCTGAATTTTGCATCCTTTAGTGATTTTCACAGTATCTTAATTTTACACTGCCTTTTCCGAGTTAAGGTTGTTCATTCTGCACATAATGTTTTAGTATGGTGATCGCATTTCATTTTCCATTTTGTAAACCTATTATGCATGTAACTTTGATAGTATTATGGTTCGTATCGGTTCAAATATTTAAACTAGTCTGGAAGGCAAACGGTCCACTAGCGGATCAAGAATATTTATATATATATATATATATATATATATATATATATATATATATATATATATATATGGCATCTTGCTGTAACAACGGCAAACAAAAATCTTGAACTGTTACGTATTTAATTTGCAAGTAGAGTATATGGTTTGGCAATAAAAGAGATAGAGGATATGTGACTTTTGTAAAAGCTACTGGAAAATGCTAGCATTACATGAAGTATTTCTGTCGTATTATAGTATAATATACTTTCTGCAGCATATCATTCAGTATTTAAGAAGAAATTATGAAATGGGCAGCAATCGCCTGTTGTATCAAGAAATACCGAATCCATTATTATTATCATTATAAGATTTTTTTTTTTCTCAAAATTTTATTACTACAATAGATTTTTTCCCATTTTTATATTTCTCGTTTATGTTATTATTATCTAAATCTTCAATATTATTTTGTCATGTTTTTCATCGTTGTCACGTGCCCAGGTGGCGGTCTCCTAGATACGCTAGTGGGCAAACCGTCTTGTGTTGTTTATTAATTTTATTTCATTTATAATTGTAAATTACTTTTCCTTCACCATTTTTCCAAGACAGCTCACAGTCATCTTCATATTAACGCACAGGGAATGAATTCGAAAATAAATGAATGTAAGCGAATGGAATATCTTTCAGCCCTCAAGGCTAAAACACTAATTGGCATCTCGACGGTTGAGCCAGCGGGACGAGGCGGTGCGTTTGAATGAACTGGCAGGTTAGTACGAATGTGAACGCCTAGGTAGGAAGATATGTGACGTCTTTCTCTAGTGAAACTTCCTGTGTGCCTTACATGTTCGAACTGTTGGCGCCTTACGATCTTACCGATTCAGGAATGTTAGAGTGATATAGTTATCGTCAAATCTAAGAATAGTGATCGTGAGTTATTTATATTGATGATACTTATTCGGAAACTTTTGTTAATGAATATCGGTACCCCATGTAGACAGTCAGGCCTGTACACCTTGTTGGCCAGTATGGGGTCGCCCGAAGAAGAGGACAGCAGATCATGTAAGCTGACCAAATACAAGAAAATGTCATCCACCCCTGATTTAGACAGATTTGACGACGCCAATGCGGAAGAGGACGGCGTGGAAGACGACGATACCGATGATGTCGATGACAGTGAGGGTGATGATGATGACGACGATGTGGACAGGACTTTGACCGATGGGGAAAATGGTATTGCAGTGCCGTCTGCTGCAGGAGAAACTGTCATGGTCAGCTCTCCTGGAGTGGCCCGCGAAGTGTTCAAACGAGTGCCTTTAGCCCAAACGGAGTCCCTGGCTGATTTGGTCTTGGCTGCTGACGAAGGGTTCTCCGACGATAGAACTAAGGCGAGATCATCTCTCGATTGTGAAAGGTTGCGTGCTGATGGAAACGATGGTGGTGACAGTTCAGTGAGAGAGGATAGTGAATCTTCCGTAACGCCCCGGGATAGTCGTGTGGACACCTCTGACGAAGGTGCAGAGGACAGTGAGTGCCCGAGATGCAAGTCGTCCTCGGCCTCCGACTGTGGTTGTGGACAGGTTATTATTCCTACTAGTGTTCCTTCTTCAACGCCTCCGTCACCATCTCCGCCGCGGATTGTAGATAATAGTGATAAGAACGATGATGAGGAGGCCAACGCCATCCAGGCTGGCCCTCGTCCAGTGCTCGATTCCTCTTGCCATATTTCTAGTGAACTCGAAAAAGAGAGTGATATTTCCCTCCCCGAGTCTTGCCAAAATGCCACCAGTGACTCCGACAAGGACACCCAAGTCAGCCCCATGACCTCCGGCGCCGACGACGAAGTGGAAGTAGTGGTCGCTGAAGTGGACGAAAGTGTCAGTTTAGTGACCCTCTTGCCCAAATGCCAGCGATTCGACGATCAGGATTCGCTGAATCTGAGCGACGTGGAGGACAACAGAAGTTCCTTCACCAGCGCTTCCTCGTCCTCTACCTCCACCCCCACGCCCACGACCACTCCTAATTCCGTCACGCCCACGCCCACAACACCGAGGGCGACTTCGACGCCCACGCCGTCCTCCGCTCCGCTTGATTTATCCGACATCCTACGTCTGAGCGAGGATATACTGTCGCATAGTCCCGGGAAGACGCTTCATCTCTTACAGGTGAAGATAAATATTCGAGTTTAAAGAGGAGATCTTACAAGGGTCATGTTATTGATCTTTTCATCTATGTAACATTGCTCAATGTATCTATTTCTCCCTGATTATTTAATACCTTCGTGCTCTTCTCACGTATGCTTTTAGGGATAAAGGTTAGATACATTTTTTATAATAATTATTAACGGGAAAGTAATTATATTTTATATATGGATGTTATTTTTATCCAATTCTGAATTCCATGTGTGGTTAATGTAATTTGGCCTGGTATTCATTCTCTCTCTCTCTCTCTCTCTCTCTCTCTCTCTCTCTCTCTCTCAAAGGAGAAATGCATGTTTCTTACCCTACAAATCTAATTAATATCAAGAAACTAGGAAAAGGTCCAAAGGGTTATGCTTTAGCCTACGTGCTTGAATTCACATCGTCATGGGGACGTTATATTAGAGTTTTTGCTCTGAGTCATTTCCACTGCAATTTACCTCTCTCTCTCTCTCTCTCTCTCTCTCTCTCTCTCTCTCTCTCTCTCTCTCTCTCTCTCTCTCTCTCTCTCGTTTTAATTTGAAAACGGTCTTTCATAAATACATTGGCGATTAAGGATGCGTACAAACAGGTCTTTTTGCTGGCCACATTGAGACAGGATGCTGTAGACCGTAGGTTTCGAATATGCATAGAGAGTAACAATGAAAGTTGCCACTGGCCACGCTTGAAATTTTAACATTGCGAAATCTTGGGTTTATTTTATGCTCATTGTAAATTTTTTACACAGTTAAACAGTTACAAAATGCATACAAGTACAGTTATTCCGTTCCATGGAAAAAATGTATGGTACTCATTCTCATAACGTCTGTGTTTATTTGGAGATTATGCCATTACATTCTATGATCCACCTGGATGTGACGCTCGCCTGTCTGGCACGTAATGAAAAAGAAAGCACCTTGTACCGAAAATGAATGGGAAAAGAAATTGTAGGACAAAGACCTGGCGGGCTGAATGAAATGCAATGTCATTTAGCGCGGCCAAGCGGAGACTGTATTGTTGCAGAGTCACCGTAATGTTTCCAAAGGATAAAAGGTGAAGTGTGTGATTGGGGACATGTAGGTCGTGGCGATTCGATCCAATGACGAGATAAAGGTTAGGTATCACAGGAGAAATCTTTCCTGTCACTGCGCTTGCACAAATTTTGCCGGAGCACGAGGAAAGTTCAACTTGTCCCGGTGGTTTCATGATATAAAAGGGGGGATATATTTTAATATAAAATTGTGGGTTATTTAACAATTTGTAATTCACGAGACTATGAATTTTTTAACCATTACTATTATTATTATTATTATTATTATTATTATTATTATTATTATTATTATTATTATTATTATTATTATTATTATTATTATTATTATTATTATTATAGCTTCCATAATCAGATCTATTTCTAATTCACAGGTGAAAACTGTGATAGAATAGACTTGAATGTGCAACACTTACGTACGATACAATGAGAAACATGATCGGTTTAGGATAATCCTTGATCCGTGCTCATTAGGCTAAGCCTCTGACGAGTAACAAATATAACTTATCTTTGTATCAAAGAGTAAACCTTCTTCTCATTAGAGCGTAAGAGATGAGTTGGATATCCTTGTATGAATTAGTTAGTATCGATTGCATCAGACTGTATTTTCTCGTTTGTGAATGAGCATCTTATTTTTCAGAATGTCAGCTTGAAATGAAGACCTTTTATAGATTTGCTAATAATGTTTTGTTATTTATTAAAAGACGTATCACGCCATTCCTGCAGATCCTGGGATTTCCATTGCTATCCTTTATGGTTTCCAGTTTTTGTTAACCTCCTCTTAGAACAATAGCACTTACCGTATACCTATGTTCAACAGGAGTCACCAGGATACGAAGGATGTTCTTGGCCATTATTTAGTTCAATTGTTATCTCTGCCGATCGAGATTCTAAATCTGTACAGTTAATGAGTTGCTTCGGTCATGAGATCTTCTGCGGCGCCTTTGTGCCAAAAGTCTTAATTTAGAAGGAACCATTAGTGGAGAAGGAGAAGGGGTCACCTAGGGTTAGGTGGAGGACCAAAATTGCTTGGGAGGGAAGATTTAGCAGCTGTGTCCGCTTGCCTGTCTGCCTTTGCCTCTGTTTCCACCTGCCAGTTAAGGAGGTGGTTGTATTTTTAAGTGTCATCTTTGATTTACCTGTTTTGGTTTTATATCTCCTGTGTATGCCTTGTTGATATACGATTGTAATACTCAATAAGATTTGATTTTTCCATCTTAAATCTTGCTCAGATACCCTTGCGAACTTCCATTAAATAAGATTCGTGCAACTTGTTTCTTTACTTCCTTGATTAGTTACCTATGCGAACGTAAAGAGACTTCGGACTTCCCCCCTCCCCCCTTTACCTTTTTCTGTGTTAACGTCAGACCCTAGTGTAGGTGGTATTAGGCTGAAAATAAGTCTAATTAAAAACTGACCTTGTAGTGTTCTGTTAAGGCTGTGCAAATGTCATCACCGACTTGGATTCTTTTATAATGGCTCATGAGAGATGACAATAATGAGCTTGGAATTTTTCACACAAAGGTCTCTCTCTCTCTCTCTCTCTCTCTCTCTCTCTCTCTCTCTCTCTCTCTCTCTCTCTCTCGTTTGTAAAGAGCAAGACTGGGACTCCTTCACAGAGAGGAGATGAAACAAAAACCCTGAAATGTAAGATCAAGATCATAAGTCTAAATCAGATCCCAAGTCAGAATTTCCCAGGCAACCACAGGAACGAACGATTGTTATCGGCAGATTATGAAAGTTTATGATGTCAACCCTAATTATATAGCCCCTCGCCTTCATATTTTAACGAGAATGGTTTGCAAGGAGTGGAAAATTAAGGACGGTGAAAAAACTGTAATGAACATGTCCAGGGTACCTAATCAGGATCTTAAATATTCTTAAACAGAGAACGTTGACTTGTCTATGACGAACTTTGTAGGCAGTGCGGCAGGGAGAGATAGCATTCATGCTTTCATCGAAATAGTACAAAAAAACAAACAGACAAACGCGTTATGAAATACGGCATATTGTTGTATGCTGTGGACCTTCCCATTGTGAAGTGAAATGTGGTGCAGAACATCTGTTGCTATTTCGTCATTGTTTTGTGTCTCCCGAGTGTCATGTTTATTTTACTCTTTTTGTAAGTAGGTAGCATTGAGTAGGCGAGAGATAGACTTTGTATGGGGATGTTTTAGGCCTAAGGCTATTTTTGTAATAGCATGTGTGTGAGTGCAAACGAAAACTGTGATTGGGTATTATCGCTTCTTAAGTAGACGCTTTCCTGTTGTTGATTCAGCCATACGCACCCACATGTAGTACAGTGCGCTGCACTATATATGTATATATATATATATATATATATATATATATATATATATATATATATATATATATATATGTGTGTGTGTGTGTGTGTGTTTGTGTGTGTGTGTGTGTTTGGTTTGTATGGATGCATTCTCCATGTATACAAAGTTAAGCCATAATGACGTATCTATTCAATCCTCAGTACATATAAATACATACACATTTATGGAGCAATAGGAAAAACACAATTTGCTTCCTTCATTCTAGCGAGGAGAGATATGTAAAAAACAAAAACAAAATTTTTTTAGTTTATGGTATTCTTCTGCACCAGACGCACGTGAAGAATTTAATTAACTTCCATGCTAATCTGAGGAGTGTGGAGGTATCGTAATTCGATGCT
>NC_087202.1:20743221-20775721 GCF_015104395.2 Macrobrachium nipponense
GATGAGGTTTCAGCCGATCCTGCAGTCAAGTGGGGCTTTTTGTTCAGGTGGCCGCTAAAGAAGGTAGGCTAATCTCTCTCTCTCTCTCTCTCTCTCTCTCTCTCTCTCTCTCTCTCTCTCTCTCTCTCGTATTGTATTGTTCGCGTTAGGGTGACGCTCACCCAACTTGTTTCAGAACAATGACGGGAAGAAGAGAGAGAGAGAGGTGATCCAAAATAGCAGGACGTCTCCCAGCAGCGTCAGCAGTATGACGTCGATTTGTACCACTGCGTTGCTATCTCCAGGTCCATTATTTCCTGAATGGCGTGAAAATCAGTCACATTTCCAGACATTGTTTGAAATCGCACGAGGAACTTGACATTCCAGCATTATTTCTTTTTTTTTCATCTTTTGTACTCTGGGGGTCATGATGAATCAAACTGCATATTGGCAACTGACGTGAACTTACCTGTAATTGTTGTTATTCATAGATCACTTGTATAATAACGGAATTCAAATTGAACTGTGACTTGAATTCATTTCATTCACTCGAAAGATATGAGGAAGTGACGAGGTTTCTTTCCCATCTCATTCACGACAGTTCGAGTGGGTGCTCCCAAGACAATGTCTGTTCGCCACTCGTCGGTGTGAATAGACAGTTAAGCTCCAATAGAGTATAATATGTGTGCACATTCTTGGACGCAAGTGAATGCCCCTTTGTTGTGGGTTACAATGTCAAGGGCTTCTTCCTTCTCGGCGCCATCTCCAGGATGTTCCTTCTTTGAAATCTGTCTTCTGGTTCTAGGACAACTGCCCCCGGGACAACTGCCCCCAGGACAATTGCCCCCCGACAACTGCCCCCGGGAAAATTGCCCCCGTAGGACTACCGCCCCCGGGAAAATTGCCCCCGTAAAACCACTGCCTTCTGGACAAATGCTTTGGAATTTATTGCCATTTACGTAATTACTTTTTAGTAACTATTTATGAAGATATTCTTCCTAATTACATAATTGGTCATTTAAGAAATAATTTTATCTATTCCCTAAATTTATTACCATTTATGTAGTTATTTCCTAATTAGGTAATCGGTCGTACGAGTTAGTTAATTTCTGAAAGTTATCGCCAACTGTATAGTCAAACAAATGTTTACAAAAAAGAAAAAAAGTAAGAAGGATCCAGTGACTATTCAGAAATATAAGAAGTAACATCACCCATCATGGAGTTCGTCCGAAGTGAACGTGGCAAAATGAAGCTTATTTACGAAGGATACATCTATGTGAAGCAGAAGGAATTGGCAAATAATGTTACATCTTATGAATGTGAAAAACGCCGCCATAATAACTGTAAAGCGAAAATAAAAGTTTGTGAAAATGAAGTAGTTGGCCATGTAAATGTTCACACCCATGCTGTTGACCAACCCCGCCGTGAAGTCTTGTTAGTACAACAGGAAATAAAGGCTAAATCTATTGCTACCGAAGAGACTGCACAGCAAATAATTTCCCAAACAGTTGAGTCGATATCAAGTGGTGCTGCAACTCAACTACCACCGGTGAGACATATTCGTCGTGCAATAAGGCGCTACAAACAAGCTGCTGGTGCTCCCCATCCCTTCCCATCAAGCCTATCAGACATGGTCATTCCTTCCGAGTACAAGAAAACTTCTAGTGGTGAAGATTTTCTTCTTTATGATAGTGGATTGATAGAGCATCGTCTCCTTTTATTTTCAACACCAACAAACATTAGCCTTCTGGAGAAATCAGATAATTGGTTTGGAGACGGTACCTTTAAGATTGTACCAGAGTTATTTTACCAATTGTACACTATTCATTGCTTAACTTCTGAAAGAGTTATTCCGTGTGTGTATGTTCTGCTACCAAATAAACAACAAGCAACATATGAAGATATCTACCAACAACTCCTCACTATAAATCCTAGACTTAATCCCAAGACCTTCCTAATAGACTTTGAACAAGCTGCTAGGAGTGCTATTGAAGAGATCTTCCCCAACGTAACCGTTAAAGGATGTTTTTACCACTTATCTCAAAGCATATACCGTAAGGTGCAAAATGAAGGTCTCCAAACTAAATACCAAACCGACGCCGATTTTTCCCTGCAAATACGTATGATTCCTGCTTTAGCGTTTGTTCCCCCAGAAAAAGTTATTGAAGCGTTTGAGAAACTACAAGAGACGTTGCCACCTGAGGCTGATGCTATAATAGATTATTTTGAGGATACATATATCGGCAGAAGACGTCGACATACAAGGAGACAGCCACGTTTCCCTGTAAGCATGTGGAGTATGTATACTCGTGTTGTTGAAGATTTACCTCGAACAAACAACGCTTTAGAAGGCTGGCATAACCATATGCAAGCAAGCGTTACGTCATTTCATCCAAATATATGGAAATTTCTGGGGGTGTTGAAGAGAGAACAGGCACTATCCAGCGTCATAATCAATCAAATACTTGCCGGGCATCCAGTACCTCCTAAGCGGAAACGCTATCAGGATTCTAGCATAAGAATAGCAAACATTGTGCAAGACTTTGAAAACCGCGACCTATTGGAATTTTTGAGATACATAGCCCACAATTTAAAATTCTAGTTTTTAAATCCTTTTTCAATATTTTTGCAACTTATCTATGTACAAATTTTAGTATATAATGTTATCTTTTTAAATCATGTATTTTTATTAACATTAATAAAACTTTGGTTTTAATAGTTCTTATGTATTTTTATTAATAATAATAAAACATTAATTGTTCGTATTACCTACCATTTTTCTATGAAGAATTTTTTTCTTAAATAGTTACTCAAGAAATTCCTATAAAGTAATTACGTAAATGGTAATAAATTCCAGAAATAGCTACAATTATTTTTTAAATTTGTCAGGGGCTAATTATCCAGTGGTTTTACGGGGGCAATTTTCCCGGGGGCAGTAGTCCTACGGGGGCGATTTTCCCGGGGGCAGTTGTCGGGGGGCAATTGTCCTGGGGGCAGTTGTCCCGGGGGCAGTTGTCCTGATACCCTGTCTTCTTGCTCACCGTTTTCTTAGTAGTTTCTTTGAAATCTGTCTTCATGCTAACCGTTCCCATAGTTGTTTCTTTGAAATCTGTCTTCTTGCTCACCGTTTTCTTAGTAGCTTCTTTGAAAGCTGTCTTCTTGCTCACCGTTTTCTTAGTAGCTTCTTTGAAATCTGTTTTCTTCCTTTTCATTTCCTTAGTTACCTATTTGAAATCTGTCTTCATGCATATCGTTTCATTAGTTGCTTCTTTGAAATACCATTTCCTCAGTTACCTCTTTGAAATCTGTTTTCATGCCTATCATTTACTTAGTAGGTTTGAAATCTGTCCTCATGCTTATACTTTCCTTATTTGCTTCTGTGAAATCTGTCGTTGTGCTTACCGTTAACTTATCACTGCATATGAATAGTTTAGTTTAGTTTAGTTTAGTTTTATTTTATACTCAAAGTCTTACCATTTTTCCTCTTTTGCATTTCATTCTCGCTAACCTGAAGATTTTTAGAAATGTTGATCTGAGTTTGATTCCTACATTAATGACCTTAGTGGTTATGATAACACCTAATACCTCAATTCCTAAAGGTTTGAGATCTCTTTGATGAACACTTTACTGCCTTTTGTAATTTACCTTTTCGTGCCGATGCCATTTGCATTTTTTTCTGCAATGACGAGTACGCGAAACTTGAAATTATAGTGAAAGGCTTCCTTTGACATCCAGAGAAAGTTTAATGGTCTGTGTCAACAAGTGCCAACAGCATTGATCTGCTGGGGATTGTAAAGCCCAGTGTTTGGTGTTCCCATACTTCGATTCCACTTCAGATCTAACTGTTTCGTCTTTTGTACCCTCTCGATGATAAAATAGAAATGTTTGAGTACATCGGAGACATTAATGCATATATACTCTCCATTCTGCCAGGTTCAAGTTGAAAGCGTCTTGCCAGTCAGGTTTCGCCTTAATTTTCTTTTTATTTATTTTTTTTTTCAGCGTTTTGTGTCTTGGTGGACTGGAATGGAAAGAGAAGCGTGATCGGGTTTCACGCCAGAATTGCCTTCTTCCTCTCCCTTTTTTTCCTCCTCATTCTTCTCCTCCTATTTCTCTCTGTCGTTGGTGGGGCTTGATCTGTGATAGATAACTGGGCCGCCCGGGTCTGGTAATTGCAGGGGCGAGTTAAATGATCGTCCCATTTCTGGAGATTTATAATGTCTTCATTACTATTGCTGCGCTGTTTTTGAAACTGCCCTTATTGCCGTTGCTTGGGAAAACAAAGGAAATGAGACCATTTAAGTATAAACGTATGATAAAGAGGAAAAGATGAACAGCGTAGCCTCTGAAATATAGACGACCTATTAAGGTCGGCTGGAGATTGAAGTGAATGTCATGGCTCCATCGCAGTATCAAGAGAACTCTAATTATGTATTTGTCTTTAGACTTTTATCTGCATGTTATAATGGAAATCAGTGAATTCAGTGTTTAGAATTTTTTTCATAAGTTACACTGCATTCGTATTCTTAACAGAGTAAAAGCAGGAAGGGAGCACGAGTGGTCCCAAGGTCATGAAGATGGCATTTCGTTAGCCATGAACCGCCAAGTTCAGAATATATTGTTGTGTATGTTTGTATGTGTGTGCGTTTAACGTTTTCCGCATCTGCCTAAAAATCAGCGTAGTACTTAAACATGTCCCGGTGGGCAGAAGTTGAAGTGACTTTGCAAGTGATCTTCTGATAAGAAGGAATCTTTTGCATTGTAGGATTTGTTTTTCATTTTTTGAAGTCGTGCTTTGAACCGTAAATAATTTACGATTATTGGTTGAAAAGGTCTTATGTTATGTTCCAGTTTGCGATAGACTAGGATAATTACATGTCAGTGATAGTGGTTTTAAAGTTGGTGTAATGTTAATTTATTAAAATTTTGATTTTTCCCATTAATTCATGTGTCGAGATGCTGTTTTCTCTTGTCCATGAATTTAAAAAATCTTTTTTAATAGTCTAAATGCCATTTTCTTTTCCAATCAATGCCTTTTTCATTATGGATTTTACCGGGCATGTAGCAGAAGGGCATGTAAATTATTATCGTCATACCTGCATAAAGCAGAAATGGGCTACTATTTCTTGCAAGGTTATTGCAGAAGAAAACTGCGTTTGATTTTACTCTAAACAGAGCACCCTAAATCCATACTTTCGATGCACTGTATAATTTATTTCTACGTAAGTACCTGTGTCAACTTTATATTCTTTTGTGTTAACAGTAAAACTTCTATTGTATTGCAACCTTTCAATTAATGTGATGGAAAGCAGTTGCTGTTTTTCCCGACAACGTCCCTTCCAAACGAGTTTTTTTACTACTTGTCTCTGTGACATTTGGTCGATCTGATTGACAATAGCCCATTAGTGCTAAACTTATGTAGATATCTGTTCACAAATCCGCGCTTAGATCTTGACCTCATTTCTCGCTAAAAGTACTTGATCCATTGACTAAGATTTTAGAGTGATTACCTTGGGTTTCATCGCAAATTTAAGTACTCGTACGTTTTGTAAGTAAATTAATTTGCTTTCCGCAGTTGCATTAATGTTTCGCACAACTAGAAAAAAAGAAAAAATATATTAAAAAAATGCTCGGAAATTATGACAGCTGTTAAGACTGCTAACTACTCAGTGCAGTTCTCTCTCTCTCTCTCTCTCTCCTCTCTCTCTCTCTCTCTCTCTCTCGCTGTGCCATGGCTTTTCGTGTCGTATTTGCGGTTCCTCCTACCGGTGGTTTGGAAGGTTTCAAGGTAATGCTTGCCACTTTGCACGCCAGAAATACTTGATGCGCATTCTAACTTCATAAGACGATTTTGCAAGCATTTTCTTAATCAAATGAGATTTTTTACTGTATTATTGTCATAAATGTTTTTGATATTGTTGGAATTGCCTGGTTGCTTGGTTTAGAAACGAAGGTGCCCGTTATACGTGTTGAAGGCCAGTCAATCTGAGTTTTCGATTTGTATTTTCGTTATAATTACAAGCTGCAGGGCACAGTCATTCTAAATACTTTGTGGGTGTATTGTCGTTATGTAAGATGTAGGAAAATTTCATTATCGGATTTGACTCTATATTTTCGTTACTGTCAACCTAAATGAAAACCCATTGGCATTTTACATTTTGGATTCGTATGTTTCCATCAGCTGCATTTTATCGGATCAAAAGAGTCACTCTTTCTCTTTCTCCGTATTCTCTTTATTCTTTATAAGACGTAGTATAGCCAGAGAAAGCATCTATCAGTGCTGTTGCCGTCAATCTTGTGAATACCAGTTAACCTTTGGTGCTTATACAGCATTTTTCACTCCGAACAAAATTTGGCCTTGATAACCGACCCAGCTGATCGTATCATATTGCACGGCTGCTTGATCCCAGTTGCGAGAATTCCTTATCGTCATCTGATACTGGGCCCCATGGCCGCGATTATAGAAATTACATTATGCATCGAAAGGGGTTGTCTTGTCTCAGACCTTGCATAGTTACTACGTGGTGGGGACCTGTGGTTTTTGGGGTGTTACACCCCCTTCCATGTATATTCTGTTTGAAGGATCATTAGGCTGTATTTGTTGCGTTTTTTAAATTCCTTTACCGTTAGTCGACGAGTTGTCTTAATTGTTTGAATTAAGTCTTATACATATGCGTTATGTATATACATATTTATTTATATATATGCACATAATATTTATACGATATACATAAATAATATATATACACATTATATACTGACATTCATACATAAATGTAGATATATATATATATATATATATATATATATATATTATATATATGTGTGTGTGTGTGTGTGTGTGTGTGTGTGTGTGTGTGTGTGTGTGTGTGTGTTTCGAAACGGCCAGAAGGCTCTTCTGAGAACCCCAAAGAAGTCCTGTAAATTATCAGGTGACGTGATCGTAAGCATGACATCCTGCAGTTGCTGATCAAGACAGCAACAGGCCGCAGGAGATTGCACCAGCAGACCCAGTAAAACGGGATTGCAAGAAATTCAATGTTGCATCATGCGAGTGAGGTTAATAAAGCTTTTGAGGTTGTCATCAGTAAACTGGTTGGCCACCTCACCGTTGTGGTTTTAGGGAACCCGGCCATTTTATAATTGACTGGTGCTGCCTTATGTCGGAAGTGGATCGTTCCCATTGCCATTGTTTTACCACCGCCGTCCCTTTTTATTTATGTCGTAGTAGTCGTTGCTGGCTGTGGTTCCTCTAAATGGTATTGGTAATCAACTGGCGGTGCGTCGTCTTTGATGGTTTGGAAAGCCAAACATGATGGTGAGTTTGAGTTTGTCCACCTCCCGTTGCCTGTATTCGATTTTTATATAGAAAAATTTTGACACGAAAAACCTAATTCTTTGAAAGGATGTAAGGAAGCCAGTTATTCATGTAGATTGAGGAAAATATTTCACATTTTTTAAAAACATTATGAAAAAGCCAGTTCTTTATGTGACATGAAGAAAATATTTCTTTGAAAAAAAAGTGTAAGACAAAGCAGCATATTCTTGACGAAAAAAATCTAACATGAAGAAATATGTATAAATCGCATCTTATTCATAATGCATTTCCCAATGTCACGAGGAGCACTTTTTAAACTCAGCCGTAAAAGAGGCGAGAAAAAAATATGAAACGAGTCAAAGAACTGGTGGTTGTGAAGCCAGCGCTCGAAACCGCAGGCACGCAGAGGTCCCCGCCCTTTATATAAGTAGGAGTTTACCCCCAACCAGGAGGCCTCTCAAAATATCCTGTGCTTAAAACAAAGGATTCCTTGCTCTGTCGAATTTGTATTGTCCATTTTCTAATAAGCCACGGTTTTGCTTTGTACTCTATGAATTTGTAAGTTTACGGGGTGAACTGTAGTATGAAGTGTATATACACAGATTTACTAATGTTTGAATACAAATGTACTTGTGTGCATGTATGCATCATTTAATATACTGATTAATTGTTAGTTTGTTTTCTATATAGATTAAGTATTTTATAATATTCTTGAAGTTCAATTTTTTATGCATAACCCACATCATTCTAAAAGGATTTCGTAGACCATTCAAACACAAGTCAGTAAACAGGTTTCTAATCGTGATTTATTATAATGGGTATAAGGTTCGTTTACAAATTTTGCCATAACATTAACATTACACTTGGAATTAAAGTGGACAAAAGGAGGAATATCAAACAGAACGAGGTCATTCCCTTGTAGGAAATCAAAGGGGGAATTCTCAACCCGAACATTCCATTTTCAGAAAGGTTTTTCTCAGTGGCCATGAGAACCCTCCAAGAAGCCTGACATAGCCAAGCGTTTCCTCCCCTTTACCGCAAATTGTAAACGCACCATTTTACCAGTTTCTGTTGCATATTTCTTTGTTGTGCTCTATCTTTATTGTGTTAAGTATTTCTTCATAAACATTGCGAGTTTTGTCTTACCGCTACGGTGCTCAGGTCATCATTTATTGAGTGGTAAATCTCTCTTATATTGATGATAAAATTGCTTTACATTTTAAATATACTATATAACATATATATATATATAGATATATGATATATATAATAGTATATATATATATCATATATATATATAGGACAGGTATTACTGTATTCTACTCTTGATTGTTCAGTAGTTAGTCAAGAATGGATACATAACAGAAACATGAATTTTACATCGTTTATTTGGATTTCGAGAATCACCAGTTTTTGGAATGATTAACTGGTGATTTTTTCATTATATATATATATATATATAGTATATATATAATGTGATGTGTGTGTGTGTATGTATGTATGTGTACATATATGTGTACATAGACATATTGTAGGAAAATTGCAATTTGATGAAAATAGCTGCCCCGCTGCCATTGAAACAACTATAACAGGTCGGAGCTTCTCGTCAAAGGTGAAATTCAAGTCTCCTTGAGACCTTTTGATCCGACGATAACCAGAAGGCAAGTTTCCTTTTACTGAACACTGCTACGTTCCCTTCAGTGCTGACACTAACATTTGGTGATTGACTTCGAATTCACCTCACAAGGCCTTCTTCCCAGCCCTTCTTTCTACTTTCGTAGAGAGGGGAACTTGAAAGTTGTTTCCCCCTCATTATCTACTTAAAAAGGGATCTTGGAACTTTTGTTTTCATCTCATACAGTTTTCTAAACTGGTTACTAGTTTGCTTTTGGACATAACCTTGAGGGCGTTTTCTTTTTACTTCATAATCGAAGAACCGAAAATGCTTTCTTTTAACAAATCTATACAAAGGTAAGTCAGCCAGGCTATTTGAAAGATATATTTTTATACTGTTGTGGAATCATGCATTTGTCGTCCTATTCTTGTACTTGCTTACTTGGGGAATGAAACCTTAATGGAGCGTTCCATTTGCTATAGTGTCTAAAGTCTTGTCCGTCGAATAATCGAATATGCGTGCTTTTGACAACTTGAAATTCTCGTTAGCTGGATAAGCGGAGGTGGTCGGTTGACATTTACGGCGTAAGATAAGCAGCATTGCAATGCTTGGGCCGGTCTTTGGAAGGGGGTGGCACGGGGTGTGGAGGCTGTTTGATGGGTCTTTCGCAATCAAAAGCCAGTCCTCTTTACGCCCGAACTTCCTCGAGTGTTTTTTTTATAAAGAAAATGCTAGTATATGTTAGTATAGCCTTACCGCGCTTTCGTTATAGTTAACTCATTTTAAGTAGTTAATACTGCCAGAAAGCCTCTGTCTGTTTTGCTGTTGACGATACGTTTTGTGCTGAATAAAACATCACAGCATTCCGTAGATTTGCATGATACTAGGAAAATCACACCTTAACCTTGTGCGTTCTAAGCTTATGATGGGGAAGTGAATTATCACAACCTTTCATTGTCTAGCTCGACCTGTCTTAAAGGCACCCTGAAATAGCCCCTCAAGACACGTGGGGGTTCTGGTAATGCCAGACTATCTCCCCTACTCCTGTCTTAATTAAAATGTGGTTCATTGTATGAGAACGAATAGAGGAAAATGATCTAAAAAAAAATCCTTCCGATGCCAGCTTGAGTTTGACTTTAGTAAACTATAAGCCTTACTATTGCCCCCCCCCCCCCCCCAACCCCTATCCTCCCAGTTCACAGACAAAATCTTTGCATTTATGTGATGTCATTACAGAACTGCTTTCAGCTTCAGTTTATTTTTCAACATATTTGTTATGGATCCCCTGACGCTGGGTCATGATGGCTTGTCATATCTATTGGGAATCTTCATTCGCTGGGTTACAGATGCTGTAAATAGCAATGATGTCTCACATTTGCCCTGAGGGTTTAATTCGGATTCACTCCTTCAGTATCCTTCAGATGCCTCGCCCATTCCTGTTGCGTTAGGACTTAGGAAAACAAGTTGTGCAGTCATGTTCTTTATTCGGCGCTTTACACAATGCATTTAGTACGTTAATCTTTTGTTCATTGTATTTCTAAATAAAAGGCCGTGACTCTGCCTCTAGTTGGTGCGCTTTAGTTTTGTTACATATTAATGTGAAATATGGATTCAGGCCTACGAATTATACTTCAGCTTCTCACTGGTAGGATTCAACGCTCGCGGCGCAGTACGTAACAGTCCATGGACCAATATTATTAAGCGTAATCTAGTGGAGTACCTAAAGGTACTCAGCTCTACCTTCAAAGATCAGTCAGTGGGAACGCATTAACATTCCGGCGTGAGAACTCTGCCTCCTCCCCTCCCCCCTTATCCCAGAACCCCCCTTAGAGGAATAGAACCCCCAACTCCAGCCCTGTGAAGCATAGCGCGCACGCGCGCCTTCTTACACGATTCCGGTAACGGTTAAACTCAGGCTCTGTTTGCTGCTTTTGCAGTCTGCTGTCTGCTTTCCTGCCGATCCTCTGCCTGCCTGCCTGCCTTCCAGGTGTCTTCTTTTCCTCGGCATCTCTCTCTCTCTCTCTCTCTCTCTCTCTCCTCTCTCTCTCTCTCTCTCTCCCATTTCCTTTCTCCTTTTTCAGCCTCACGAACTGTCTCACCTTGGTGCAGCTCAGGCTTCGCCTTTTTCCGCAAAGTAAAAAATGCTAGATGTTGCTTTATGCAAACCTTTATGCAAACGTAAATAATTTTTTTCCTATTTCGGGATAGTTGAAAGGCGGCTTTGTATTTCTTATATACTCAAGAACTCAAATGTAGATACACATGCATATATATATATATATATATATATATATATATATATATATATATATATATATTCATTATTAGGTCCTACACACTAGGCTATTGTCACACACACTCACACACACACACACATTATATATATATATACATTTGTATTTGTGCGTGCGTGTGTTATTCGGTGGAAGGAATTCCTCTTTACTGAACGTCCCCTGGTGGAACGGTGATTGTTCAAGGAGAATTGCGGGGAAGTTACTGAAAATAAAGGGAAAAGAGACGACGGACTGTTGTTTGTGTGTTCGTGCATTCGCGCGTGGGGAGGAGAACTCGGGCGGCTGAGGAGGAAGGTGGGGAATGAGAGGAGGATGGCAGGAGGAAGGGAGAGGGAGGGAATAGGTGGCAAGACAGGTGGTGCTTGACCTTCAGCTGCAACGTTGCCAACTCCCCGCTTAAAAAGAGGTTGCATTATTGATTGAGGAGACCGTACAGATACCACCTGGCGTCGTTGGCGTGATTACCAGGTGATCCCCTTGGAATATGACGCTCCAATGACGGACTGGGATGCAGTACCTACACACCTCGACGGGTCAGAGGAAATGCAGAGCAAAGTTCGCTTATTTAAGCTGCTGTGGACGTTTTCTTCATTCAGAATGATAATGATGAAAAAAGTGAATAACAACACCAGGAAAGGGAAAGGCTGGGAATTCTTCTGGTGTGGAAAGTATAAGAAGTCAAATCGTTGCTTCAGATAGACTGACAAATTACAGGAAATAGGCAATTTCTCTCAGTATCTATTTTTGTCCAAATGTTTGCTTGCTTGTTGTGTTTGTATATTTGCATTCAGCAGTCAAATACATACATTCTAAGTATTTTTAAATAGGCCGTAGCCTGCCCTTTGAAAGGTATGAATGAGTGATATGGTTAGTCAATATAATGATATGGCTCCAGTTTAATGCTTACCTATGAGTTTTCGGTGTTCCTATGTTTACGAAGGGTTTAAGAATGTTCAAGAATATTTAAGATTAACGGTAGATATTGTATTGTCCATGTTTCGACTAGTTAAAGAGATATTCACTTATGAAATACATAGGAAGGATTGTGATTTGTATTTCATTAGACCTCAGTGAGGTAACCTTGTTAGGGCGAAACAGAATTCACCAATTACCAAACATGTAATCAGCGCAAATGTCATTTTAATTCAAGAAACAATCCTGGACAGCCTCGAAGAATTCGTATAGTATTAAAAAACTGTTCAGATTAAAGAACTTTATCTTAACCTTCCTTTTTATCATGTCTGCGATCTAAAGAAGTTAAGTTTTTTGGTGAGGAAGGGGGGGGGGGGGGGGTAGGCGGTAGGGCCAGTATATGCTAGCGAGAGATCAGCTGTTGGTGCAGCTAATGAAGGGGTGCAAACCCGTTAACCTGAATCGTCTGCCCCGACCACCATGTTCCTCAACCAGCACATGTTCAAACGACTATGAAACTACCTACGAAAACCAGGTCCTCTGTTAATAGAAAGTCTTTCTGTGTGTGTGTGTGTGTGTGGTTATGAAATAGAGTGAGTTATATTAAAGAACGGTTTATTGTTGTCAAATTGGTTCCTTGACTTTGGTGTTCCTAAAAAAAAATCTAGCAACTTCCAAATTATATTTTTTAAACCAAGTTTTTTTTCGTCGATATTCCGCACTATTTTACACAGACGAAATTATTATGAACATCCCTTATGGTTTATCTATTTATCTAAGTGGTGGACGTCAAAAAAAAAAAAAAAAAAACCGGGATGCTACTACGGTTGACATCCCCCTACAAAGTATATGCCCGGACATTGGTATAATGATCACAGGCGATGGTATCACGTTAAAAGGCTGGTCTTTCATCACCTCAGGAAGGGATGTCCATTAACGTCATGAGCTGCTGCATTCTTTTCTCACACAGTAACGTAGCTTAATTTGGTAATGAAGAATAGAGTCCGCCTAATCCCAGCTGGGTACAAAGGTCTCCCGATCCCTCTGACAAGAAAATTGTTGTAAAAAGAAATAAGTAGGACATTTTCTTTCACTTTATTGTTGAAGAATTTAAATGCTAAAATGAATTAGTAGGAAAGTTTCACACATATCAACTGTTTACTTACTTCTACACTTCTAAATTACAATGTCAATATTTATGGATTTTTAATAGGACCAATCAGGGTATTAAATTTTAATTCATTTCGTGAAACATTTAGAACACCCAATTCAGCCTAGTTATGGGAAACTGGGATTATCCAATTTCTTTCATCCTCTGAAACACTGATGGTTTTCAATTTGATACCGAAAGACACTTGTGAGTATTCAAGACAACTTTCCCAGTAGAGATAAAGGAACTGACTATAATTTAGGGATATTCTCATGTAAAACCGGTTTATCGGGTACGATTGCAAGTACTTAAAGAATACGTGAACTGGAACAAGAATCGTGTGAATTTAGAGTTTGTTAGGTGTCTTTGAAACTTGTGCAACGATGATTGTGTAATCATGGGATCAAGTGTAGAATTACATGCGAACAGATATTTAAGGGAAACTGGAAGGTAATGGATTTCTGTTTAATATAAATGGCGTTCTGGATATTCGGTTGCGCAGATATGGCGTACTTTTTTTTCATTTTATATAAGACTGAAACTCTCTCTCTCTCTCTCTCTCTCTCTCTCTCTCTCTCTCTCTCTCTCTCTCTCATAAAGTTGAAGTTCTGACACGAGATTCTGACAGCATTTAGTGATAATTAGAATCGAACATGTTTTCAAGGCAAACTGGGTGGTAATTGATTTGTGTATGATATAAATGACTTTCTGTGTATTCGATCGCGCAGTTTTGACGTACTTTCATTTCTTGGTATATAAGAATAAATCTCTCTCTCTCTCTCTCTCTCTCTCTCTCTCTCTCTCTCTCTCTCCTCTCTCTCTGAATTGAAACTTGTGTCATGGAATTATGAAAGCATTGAGTCCCATTACAGCGGCATCCGGCAAATGACAAGAGAATTGTCCGTCTGAAGCCAGCATTTTCCAAGACTCGTCTTCAAGCATTTCCCTGTCGAGATTTGTGAGGGGTCGTAAAGATCACCTCGCCGAGTTATCTCTCTTAAGTGTTCCTTTAGCGTCTGTTCGATTAGTGACGGGTAATAAATGGGTGCTTTTGGAGGCGATGGGATAGCTGATAATGGTCCGGGCGATGGCCTAGGGGATGGCGAGAAGCAGAGGAGAAAACCATTTTCGAATGCATTGCGTGAAATTGATCATTTTGCAGTACTTAATAGGCCTGTTGATACCATGTGATGATTGCTCACTACTGACATGACATTATCAAATGCGTTAATGGCATTGATGCGTTGATTGCAGAAGGTGAAGGCTTAGCTAAGAGTTGTCATATTCATATTTATAGCACCTGACGACATCAAAGTACTGACATTGTCATTTTTTTATGCATTAATGGTAGTGATGCCCTGATGGCTGCAGATGTAGGCTAAGGCTAAGAGTTGTAATTGTAATGGTCATGTTGATAGCACCTGGTGACAGGAAAATACTGACATTGACTATTGATGGTAGTGATGCTCTGACGGCAGAGGTTTCGCTTGGATATAATACTTACATAAAAGCAACTAATAAATCGCTGATTGATTGATTGAGGCCATATAGCGATTCTTTAGCACAAAAGGTGTGTGTGTGTGAGACACCGCACTTTCCTGTAAGTGAAAGTACTGTCTCCATACTTGCTTTCCTTTCCGTGGTGGATGGCCGGTGATGGAATTCGCGAGAAACTTTTTTTGAGATCAGTCACCGATAAATCTCCTTTCAGATGCTTTCTTTTTTAGAAAGGAATCTTTCCGTCTCAGGCTAATTTCCCTTTCGATTTCTCCAGTAGGAAAAGTTTTTTTCTCCTTTTCCCGCCAAGGTTTCTGATGATGGGGCTGATCGGTTTGATAAAAGTTGACATGCAACGCACGCTGTTATGAAACTGCCTGATGTTATAAGATTTAAATCTGTATATATATTATAATATAATATATATATATTATATCTTTTATATATATATATATATATATATATATAGATATATATATATATTGTAGGACAATGAAGTGTGCCTGCCTATTCTGAATTCTGAAAAACAATAAAGAATAACCTCCTAAAAGGGAGCCACGAGACGCAACAGTATATCATGAGAGCCATCTCTCTGGATCAACTTAGTATCTTCCTTAGTGGCTGTTCCTCCATGGCCATGGTTCCTCTCGCATCCTTAGTACAAAGAGGTAGGAGGGGAGCTGGTGGGGTCCTTGGGTTGGTGTAAGGAGGCAAAAGGAACTACACAGTTCACATCCTGTAAGAGTTTGTACCTCTCTCTCTCTCTCTCTCTCTCTCTCTCTCGTCATTGGAATGTCAGTTGCCTGAATATATATATATATATCAGATTTGTTTATGTCTTTGTCATCCCTTGAGAAGGAAAGGTATTTGACCATTTATTGTACTATTGATGGATGCGTTCCCATCCACTGTCAAAGAGGGTAACCTAACCGCCACTGGCTTGTTTTTCCTTCTTATAATAATGCTAATAATGCAGTGTGTAAGAAAATATAGTTTAAGTACTTATTAAATTCTTCAAATTAAAGAATCGCTTCACGGATTTTCGCTAAACGCATGCATGATTTAGAGCATCCCAACCAGTACGGTAACCCAAAATGATTGAATGATTTGATCTGAAAACTTCAAAAGAGGCAAGGTACAGGGAAGCCCTCCCTTTCTGATTGGATTGTGCATTCGTGCATATTACAATCCAGTTGTAATGGTGAGCATTGGGAATATATTTTTTTTTAAATGATCATTTGTTAAAAACAATTGGACTGAAATGATGCCATACGTCGAATTATTAGTGTATATTCGCTTCGAATGAATAGAGTGGGAAAGGAAGATTAAATTTTGTTATTCAGTTGTGTAGCTTCAAGGAGATATTGACATGTTCATAAATCTAAAGAGGTATATCTTAGTTTTCCTTACTTACAGCGAATAATATATTTGTTCTTTTCTTGAATCAAATGAAAAGAGTACTGATTATGCCATAGCTTAACCTTTTCCTGTAATGATAACTATTTCAGTTCCAATTACGAACAGCTTTCAAAATATTTTTGTAGCCTGCCATATAGTTTTCCATTTGTTAGTTGATGGTGGCCACATTTCAGGGAAAATGTGCATCGTTTTGCGTGTATTGGCAAGCTAATCAGCCCAAAATATTTCTTCAAATATTTGTCTTTAAAAGATCTCTCTCTCTCTAACCCTTCATCACACATTCCTCTGCCATGTAGAGGTTAGATTTTAGAACGAAGAGAGACTGAAGGAGAGTGACTGTGGCATTATTTAATTACACGGTGGTCGATCGCCGGGAGGCTCTATAATAAGGCAGCGCATACGTGGAAAGATGGATGGTTGGTTTATCTTCCAGGCGAGGACTGGAGTCTTGCTACCACTCGCGTCCAGGTCCCGATGGCGCTCAGGAAGAAAGAAATCTGAATTGCTTCATTTTGTTCCTGGTTATCTCGTACCTCTGGTTTGACGCGGATTTCTCTCTTAGGAGTTTTGTTTCATTACGCTTGAATTTGGGATAATGTTTTTCTCGGTTATTCATTAATGCAACAAGATGGCTGAGTTTTTCTTGCTTTACCTTATTAGTTCGCGGTTCTTGTTTTATACGCGCGCGCACACATATATATGTATGTATATATAAGATATATACATTATATAATTATATTATGTTATTTATATTATTATATTATATATATTTATATATATATTATATATATGTGTGTGTGTGTGTGTGTAGTGTGTATGATAATGATACAATGCTATGTTATGGTTATTCAATAAGGGTATGTAAAAAATAAAAGGGGTTTTTGAACAAGTTCACCCGCACAATAATTTCTTTGGCCACAAAAAAAAACGTGTAAGGGGAGAAAAAAGAGGAAAAAGAATCAATTAATAAACGCCGAGATCAAATAACCCACTAGTTACTGATAAATGGCTATACATAGCATTAACATATTACATACAATAACAAGACATACCATACCTAAATATTATATATGAGACAATATAATTTTGGAGTTCAATATACATAAATAGTAAATATAAGAGGTCAATTTTGAGTTATAAGATAGTATATAGATATATATATATATATATATATATGTAAGTCTGCTGCATCCTTAAACTTTCAAGCTTGAATATGTTTGTACACATAAAAATGCAATTAAGCTCCCTCTCAAGAGATTCAATTGTAATTATATTTTGTTTATATAATGTTATAAAGCTAGATTGTTGTTATGACAATTGGTATTGTACCGGAATACTCTTCCATTGTGATATTTTCTTAACTATGGTACCGATAATGTTATATCCTGTATAATTAACCAGCGTGTGCTTGGGTGTATGTTTGCCAAAGATTTCTGCGAGTTTATGAGGATTCACAGATGTCGTGATACACAATAGCGCGTCAGGGCAACAATGGCGAACCTGTTATAAATTGTTAATTTTCCAGATCCACCCTTCGTATCAGTATCACGTAGGACCAACGCCAGTTAATTATAGATGTGTTAACGAATTGGAGTAATTAGGGTTGTGGTGACCTTAGTGGACCTCTCTAAACCATCTCCAGAGTTCCGTATCTTGCAAAAGCGTTTGATTAACGGAAAATGTGATGAACGAAGGCACATTGATGATGTATGTTGAAAAGAAGAAGTAGGTGTTATTATGGAGTATTGTTATGCAATTGGCGATTATATGCCAATTCTTATCCTCTCCTTATTAGCGTAAGGGCGAAGGTGAATCTCCACCCTTTCCCTTGTAAGGGTTAGATGGAGAAGAGCATCGCTGGATTTTATTTCAGGATTTTTCTTTCCGGTGTTTTGCAAACTTACGACCAAACGTTGTCAAAGATTAACGTGATATGTATTCAGATCTGTTAACTTGTTTCTTTATTATTTGAATGTCGTGTAGAATGAAAATGATTCCTGCATTTTAGAAAAGGAATAAAATCAAGAATTACTGTTTTGAGTCCATTTTATGTATTAGGCTCACGACTGAAGATTTCACTTTCCGGTATCGTTGAAGTCTGTTAGACAAGCTTTTTCCGCAACACACAAGCCTATTGAACCCCAAAATTACCCGTTGCAGAATACGTGGATAAATTAATCCATTGTCATGATTAACGGTTGTAGTCTTTTATATAAGAAGGAATTAGACGGTTTACCTCCGCAGATCTTCGAATAACACGGTAGATTACTGAATGATAATGATTGACACAGCATTATTCGTCGTAATGGAAATTATTGATTCGCATTGAGACATAACTGCTCCATAATAAGGTCACGTTTTAAGGTTCCCATTATTTCATAATTAATTGACACTGACTTAATTTATGACAGATGTCGATGGATGAAAACAAGAATCCGTTTATGTAGGTTATATGACGAACCATAAGGTAGAACTGCTCTAGTTTGGAAGATTTGCCACCAAGCTTCTCCAGTTTATGTAAAATTCCGTTGGTATTCTGATCAGCTGATTTGTTCACGATCAAATTCACAACAAAATCACATGGTGGTATTTTATTAAGTATTGTGTAAAATTTCACTTTAGTTTCAGGGGATAAAGAGGTGAAAAAACCTATACTGTTGGACTAAGCTGAACAGCATAACATTCTTCAGTCAATAAGGAAAAGGGTTGTAGGTTTAAGAAGTTGGTATATATCA
The DNA here is from genome assembly GCF_015104395.2 of Macrobrachium nipponense. NCBI lineage: Eukaryota > Metazoa > Arthropoda > Malacostraca > Decapoda > Palaemonidae > Macrobrachium > Macrobrachium nipponense. The sequence continues at coordinate 20,762,141 of NC_087202.1, forward strand.
AGGAATTCTGTCGTTTGGTTAAATTTTCTATTCTGTTTTCTTGTAATATTCTTATTTTCGTTCAAAGATATTGGCGGTTACGGTTTTATACTTATCACGGAAACTTCAATTAAAAAGTGTGTGTATGTGTGTGTGTGTGTTAGAGAGAGAGAGAGAACGGAATATCTTGTGAATTATTTCACTTCAGTGGGGTAAGGACAAACTCGTCGAAACCTTGCCATTTTGACGGTAATACATTTTTTACGGAGTATTGAACAATCTAGTATTATATCTCTCTCCTTAGATTCGACCCCCAACAGCAGAGAGAGAGAGAGAGAGAGAATTTGCACTGACTGACTCTACAACCACAGAGAAGAAAGGAGTCTGTACGGTAGAAGGATGAGCGACTGTTAGCGTTAACGTAATAGACGTGATGAGTCTGCCTAGTGGCAATCCCGTTGCGGTAATGAGGGCGTCCTCGAGGTCACGGTGGGGCTTTATCCCCTTAGGCCCAAACTCAGGGTCAGGACGCCGTGCCCTCAAGTGGTAGTCATGGTAGCAGCGTTTGGCACAGCCACAGAGGTCTAAGCATAGTGAGATGAATCTGGAGGCTCAGTTTTTTTTTTTTTTTTTTTTTTTTTTTTCATTTCCTTTTGTCGTTCGATGTCCGATGGGATTAAGCAGGGTCTTCACCTCATTATATGTGTGGCTTTGTCACTTCTTCTATACAGTTTTAGTATCTTTTTTTCGTGATTTAAGATATATCATAACTATTATTTAATCCTGAACTATGCTCTATTATGTAGAATAGTTGTTTCACTGGCCTTTTTTTATAGTTCCCATTCTAAGAAAGAGATGTGTTCAAGACCTTTTGATCCTTAAACATTTTTGTGCGGCAGCTGACCGCCGATTCCAGGAAACACCGTTTCTCGGTCTGTTATTGAGTTCCCTTTTAGCTACTTAATGTGTGATATGTGTAGAGAAATGTCTGACTGCTACGAATGATTCATGTAATGGTAGCTTATTTACAAACCTCCATCTTTCTTTCACTTTTCGGTGAAGAGCATTTGCTGACGATATGCTTCGGCAAATTGATTTCTTCAAAACATAGTGATGGTTGGAACGTATTGGTCCTTGTGATTTTGAGATGTTAGCTTTTCACTCCGTAAGGAAATGTCAGCGACCTAGACATAAACATTACTTTGCGCCATTCAATATAAGGTTTCTGAGAATGAGGAAACCTTTGGAAATTACGTCTTGGGTGACGTTCAAGTCCACTATTTCCAGAATGGAGATGTTCCAGATATCTTTAGTTCTGGTGAGTAATTTCTGGAATAGGCGAAGTGAAATGCCTGGATCTGAGAAACTTTTCTCAGCCGATAAGGGTGAAGGCCTTCCTCTTAAACTGACCTGAGATGAGTTTAGCTTGGAGTACCGTTGGGATCCGTGTCTCCGACAGACGACATCCAGAGGTCTGTTAACAAGGTCACCCAGAGTAATAGGGGCTTCATGACGATGCCCTTCATCCTGTCTGCCTTTCCTCTCTTCTCTGAGAGTCATCAGGGCAACTAACGGCAAGCGTGAACCAATTGGGAGTGTGTGGGACCTCTTCAAACATCATTAGGGATGATAAGAGGTCGAGAGAGGTCCGATGTACAGTTTACTTCCCCTCTGTTTTTTTTTTTATTTTTCTCCGTGAAAGTAGATTGGGGACTCTCTCTCTCTCTCTCTCTCTCTCTCTCTCTCTCTCTCTCTCTCTCTCTCTCTCTCTCTCTCTCTCGAAAGGAGGGATCCTGCATAATTGTTTTCAATAACTGCAATTATCAATGTTCCAGTTTACACTGGGGAAGTTCTCGACGAGGTAATCCCCCACCCCCTGGATACGGCTCCGGGGTAAACCTATCATCAAGAAAATATCTCTTCTCTTCTCTCTCTCTCTCTCTCTCTCTCTCTCTCTCTCTCTCTCTCTGACAAGATAATTTACTTCAGCACTTACTCGTGCCACAATTCATTTTAAATAACTTGACGACAAATGTGTAAATACCTTACTTACTTACATACCCGACTCTTTCCTCACAAAAGGAGCTCATACCGTCCGTATAACCCCCGTTTTATGCTCAACACGTTTAGCAGAAGGCATCATTGCCTGATGATTCATCTTAGTCCTCGCAGCACAAGCAGCAAGTAGTTACACTTCAGCGCCATATCACCGCCTTCGTGACAAGGGAAAGCTGTTGACGTCGTTTCGGTGCATGAAACGGCGGAATTTGCCCAGGCGTTGCGTATGTTTTTCGTATTTATTTCTTCGATGCATTTCCGGTCTTACGGGAAATTGGAGACGTCTCTTAATCCCCGTATTAGGGGGAAACTCAGGTTCGTTTCGCCTCCTGCGACTGGTGATTTTGCGAGAGCCCAGCTCTCTTTGCCTTTTAATACATTGTAACTAATCCAGAGAGATTGTTGATTGATGGTCGTATTCTTACTATATATAATATTGGCTTGATATTTTGGGTATTTTTAATTGTGTTACTTGGCTTTTTTGGTGGATTTCAAGAAACATAGTAGTGGATGTTTTTTAAAACATGACTATTGTATCTTAGGTGAACTGACCTCGCTTAGTGTCATTGTGACGTGTGGCCTCCTTTTCAATCATTTCTAATTTTAAAAGACGAACCTCTCACCCTTATCAAGATTTGTCAACGGTGAGTTTACAAACATGAGAAATGTCAATTAGTCAACATTATAATTATTTTGTCACAGACTCGTTTTCATTATAGAAATATTAATTCAATAATAAGAATTATAATACATTGACGTTACACGGTGATATACCCCAATCGTAACGTTTCGTTAACCGGTTATACTGTTAACATAGCTACTGAATGCCAGTCACCGGAAGTGGTTAATACCACTTCGATCTGTAATGGAGCATATCTCCTCCTCCACTGCCATCAGTTCTCGGTCACTCAACTTACGGTGTCGAGCATTTGTCGGATGTATCTGCATTTTGATGAAGCAATGTTATACGAAGCTCGTGGTGCTGTCCTTCATAATTCATGGGCGACTGAATAGTATTTTTGATTCATGTATTTGCTGTCTGTGTGATGGTTTTCTGACAGCTAATTGTTTATATTTATTTATACAAGTGTTTGCCTTGGGTACACGGTAACCTTTAGATGTTACTTTGTACCCTTTATATAGGAATGAAATACGATATTAACTTGATTTGATATATAGTTGTTTAGTTTTTAAAGTGATCAATTTTAACAAGTGACATTTTTAACTGTGAATATACAGTAACATTCAGCTCTTAGTTGATGTCAAATGCAATGCACCGATAACAGAATGGAATTTTTAGTGCATACGAGTAAATTTCTAGTGAATATGAGTACGTCACCATAGCTTCTTACTAAAATATGATTGCAACAAACTATGATGAGACAATATTTTCATGAATGTTCCGTTTGTGTTGTTGTTGTTGCTTCATCTTTTAGTAAATTTCTACAGTACTTAAGAGTTAGTTTTGGTTTTAATCTTCTGTATTAAATTGTTACTGTTATTTATGGTTTACATATCCTATTAGTTTCTTTGCGAAGATTCGAAGCGTGTGTATGTGTGTGTGTGTGTGTGTGTGTGTGTGTGAGAGAGAGAGAGAGAGAGAGAGCGTTCTTGACAATATCCTTAGGCACATTCTTTTTCTAAGGCCTCATTACTTTCCACCATATTGTTATTGTTAAGGAACTTGTTTAGGCATATGAAGTAGGCCAGGTTAATTAGCCTTTTGTGTCTTTTTTTTTCCTTTTTCTATCATTTCGAAGGTTGCGAAAACTCGTATTGGATTTGGTGGTTTAGGTTTTTCGGGCCGAATAACCAGCCATTTTCTCAGTAGGCCTAGGTAATCATTTGATGACATTTAGCTGTCGTCCGTGAGTCGGTAAATTTATCACGATAGATGTGTGAGGGAAAGTTTTAGTAGAGGAAAATATTGCCAAGGTATTTTTGTTTACAAATCCTTCAAAACAGGCTTTTTATGTTAACTACTCAAACGAATGATTTCATTGGTAATTGCTCTTAAATTGCTTAAGTATTCAGAGCTAATTCTCATGGTAATCTTATTTTTAGTCTCAATAAAAATTAGACATCTAATTCAAAATAACTTTATTTGGCGTAGTTTATTAAGATTTTTAAAAGTTTTTAATAAATATGAAATTATAGGCTTATGAATGTTAGCAATATTCTCTGTAATGCTCTGTTGTGAAGATATGCATATGTAAAATATGATCTAATGTATAAGGAGTATATACAAAATAAAGGATTCTATTCAATTCATTATCATGTGAATATTCATGTGTTAATCTCACTTGCAAAAAAAAAAAAAACAAAGAAGATTAATATTCGCATGAGTTTTGCAAAACTCTTTTGAATTTCAGCATCCTGAATGACAAGGCATCTGTATTGTTTTAAGGTCCTTGATTTTGCCAAATGCATCGTCGTTTGCTCTTGAGCCTGTTAGCATGAGTTGGTCATATTTTCGAACACTCAAGGTCGGGATTCATTTCCTGTAAAAACATATGGAGGGGCGATACGTGATTATCCAAGGTTAAGTCGGGTTGTTGTTTGCTATTTCCATTGTTAAGTGATGCGATTTTTCATTTTGTAAATGGTGAGGTTAAGGGGCTTTTATCCTCTATTGAGTATAGCAAAGGCCACGGTAATTTCTTAATTGGCAATTACAGTACATATCTGTACAGCCAGTTCGCTTTGTATATTTCTTCATATTTTAATATCACGGAGTGATGTTAATTTTTATTATTATTATTATTTTTCTTTTAAAATCCGAAACGTGACATCATATTCCCATGGTATACATTCAGCCGTGACCTCAGTTGTTTTATATTTCCTTTATGCTAATATCATGTTATTAAATATGCAACGTAGTATATGTGTTTTTGCCTTCTTATTTTTTAATTGGAAACATATCACAAATGTTTTTCAGTGTCACGTATTAAGCCGAGCTCCGTAAATTCGAGAATTGTTTTTCTATAGGTGTGTCATTCGAAGGGCAGAATAATAAACTGTCCTGCCTTTGTCAGTGAAGCTGAATAGGTACAGGAATGTTATTTCTCGCCCACAACATATTATTCACAGCAGTTCCATGTCATATTTAGCTTGGGATTTACCCTCTGCATCACTCATCCGTGAACGACCTTAGGCCCTTTATTCACGGAAGTCGTGTTGCAATTGAACGACTTGAGCCAGGTGTGCAATATTTCTTAACTTCTCCAATAGTGATGTCTGTTTGTCTATTAAGGTAAAGGAATGGGTCGGGAGCGATGAATGCAAATCAACATTTTCTCGTTTTTGTGGGCATCTAGACTTTACGAGTAGTGAACGAAAACATAATCTATAAATCTATGAAGTTAATCAACATTCCTCGTTTTTATGGGCACCTAAATTTGAAAGTCCGGAAACAGACTGTGAGTAGTGTACAAAGATCAACTATAAATCTATACAAATAAAGGCTTCCATAGAAATGTATCCTGCTTAAATAGTGTAATCTGATAAGTTTTGAGGGCAAATGTGAGTTTTTTTTTTTTTTTTTTTCGTTACTGAATTCTGTTTTATTTGTAAAAGATAAGTCAGGATTTAAAGTTACAAAACGAAGTCAGTCTGTCGTAAGTTGTTAGCATTCGAGCACCGGAGCAGCAGAAGTGCTAGGAGATTCGGAATAGCATCTTTGGTCTGGAGTTGGGATTTGGGAGGGGGGAAGGGGGAGGGACGTGGGGTTCCGGGTATTGGATTGATGAAGCTTGTAGTTGAGGTACACAAGTGTTGCAGCCACCTACCTTCCTACCTACCAACCATCTCCTCTAATCCTCTATAATGACTTTGTCTTTCACTTTCTCTTGGGTCTTTTCACAAGCATGATAACAGACACCGTTCCCGTCTGCTTAATGATCTTCTCAATTGCTTATTTATCTGCTTTTCCTTTTTTTTTGTAGAAATATAGAAGATAGTTGCTTATGCTATGTTACTCGAATTACTGCATAACTCGCGAGAAACTATTCCATTTTTATCAATAGAGCTTGAAACACTTGGTTTTCCTATATAGGAATACAGCTTACAGGCTGTTTTTTTAGAGCCGATGGTAATAATCCGCAACCGATATTGTTGTATCCAGTTGTGGATGCTGAACATGAGCTTCTGTTAATGAAATTCACCAATACCTCAAAATATAAGAACAGAAAAATAGATTATAATAGGTTAAGTTTTCCTTTATTACTTGCAAGTCTATGATTTTCTTTCCTTGAAAATTAAATTTCATTCGCTACAGTAGACTTTTTATCATCTTATCATCTTTTTTTCTCCCCTGGGAGGACTTTGAGGTCATCCGAAGACTGGAATAGAGCAGAGTTAGCTGAAGTCGAAGTTGATTTCTTTTTTATGTCCAACATCACCTTAATGAGGAGTTCAAGGTAGAAATAAGGAGAGAGAGGAGCTCTCTCTCTCTCTCTCTCTCTCTCTCTCTCTCACACACACACACACACACACACACATTTGTAGCTTACTGACTTACCATCAATTATTCTTATTAATATTTTATTTTTATCTCTCTCTCTCTCTCTCTCTCTCTGTCATATCTCTCTCTCCTCTCTCTATCTCATCACTCTCTCAGTCTCTACTCTCTCTCTCTCCCTCTCTCTCTCTCTCTCACACATTTGTAGCTTACTGACTTACCATCAATTATTCTTATTAATATTTTATTTTTAGTCTCTCTCTCTCTCTCTCTCTCTCTCTCTCTCTCTCTCTCTCTCTCTCTCTCTCTCTCTTTTATTAGCTCTTCCCACTGGGTATTCGTGTATACTGCCATAACCATCATATAGGCTTCTGTAAGGCCCTACGCCTCCACTTTTTATGACTGTATAAACTGTAGATATTTAAATGGAATTTACCAAGTGTTTAGTGAAATCTATCTGTCTTTTTCGCTGCTCTTTGAGGTTCATAGTTGAAATTATGGTAATCAAATTTGTGATTCAGTTTGATCTTCAGTATTCATACAGCACTGTCGTTTTATGGTTTTTTTATTGCCTATAATTGAGTCAGTTTCTTCAGTTATGCTCCAGCTTTTACCTGTATCTTCACAATTCACTTTCATTGCACCATCTTCACCGTTCGTTTGCAATACTCTCCCTCATAGTGAGCGAGCTTCATGGCTGAAGGAAGTGTGTAAGTGTTCCACCTCTGTGATTTTAGCTCAGCTGAGTATTAGCAGGGGGTCGTCCTTTTGGGACCAGGTATCCATTCGCTTGTTTTCCTCTTGTTAATTCCATATGAAGTGCATTAAGTCATTTTCTTCTTCAGCCCTTTCATTACCAATGCCATTGCCTTGTCACCTGTGTCGTTTTCTCCCACTGGGGGCCGAGTGTTGCACAGGTGTGAGCGGTTTGTTGTGCAGGTGTTAGTGCTCTCGAGAGGGGGGCGCAACAGACGGGATGGATTGGAGCTCGGAGTGAGGGTGGGGATGGGGGTTGGGGGGGTTAATGGGGAGAAGCTCGACGGTAAGGTGTGTGCAGGTTGCGTCCGGGAGTAAGGGAGGGGACCTGCAGCAGCCGTCACCTTGGTCCACTGGGTGTGTTTGGATAATGTTTGTTTCATGTTTTGGTTGCGATAATACTATCATGTCCTGTTTCTGAAGAGTCTGTGAACCTTGTCTGTAGTGATGTTGAGTGAACCATCTTTACTTCGGTAGTAATTATTCATTTTGTTTAATGTTCTAAATGCTAGTTTTCAGTTTACCTTTTTCATTCAATTTCGTGATAAGAGGTTATTTACACTCTCACTCTCTTTCAGGAGAGGAATTCAGGCTCAGGGCCAAGTTTTGCAGCATCGTGTTGTAGACTGTTAAGTAAGAGGAAACGAGGATTGTATATTGAGGATTTTTAAGTGTTGATTCTGAAAATTTTTAATTTTTATTTTGGACCGCGTTTATGTACGTTGTTGAGTGTATTTGAACCAGCAGATGATTTGCTCGAAGGTAGACTTGCTCTAGTGGACGGCTATATAGAGATACATACACTCTTAACGATTTGACTAGAAGTCCTCACACACTTGTGTGGACACAGGTGTATTTATAAATATACACCTGTATAGGCACATTGCTGTATTTGTATATGCACGCATACATAAATGTCCAGTACAAATAATTATAGTATTTTTGGCTTCAACGGTCCTATTAAATTCGACTACATGTGCCATGGTCCTGGCTCGTACGAAATTTTCCAACCTGGGTCAGTGAATGAATTCGCCTAATAGCCATTAACTGAAAAATATGAGAACATCAGGGAGCCTTCGTTTTGGATACCTAATGAGTTTGGATTATGCCATTAATCTGGGCCCCTTCGTCCGACGAAGAATTTCTGGCCAGATTTACACCGAGATTGCCAAATATGTCGTAGCTTAAACCTTGCGGGGAGGGGAGGGGGTGGGGGGAGCCGCCGTTGTGTTGTCAGGAGCTCAGGTTGATAGAGGGGGAGGGGGGGTGTTGGTTTCAGGTAACATCTCCAGACAGTCTTAGAGAGAGCTTGTTTGCTTTAGCTTGAATGGTTAGGAGAATGATCGTAGTTATTTTGGTTGTATGAGGAGTACGCCTCCATGTTGGTATAGGTTAGCTGTCAACCCTTAAATCATCGTATCATGGTCCTTCCTCACATCATTGCTATCGCCAAAAAAAAAAATTTTTTTTTCCTTCTCACTGCAAACGCCGCTTGTTTATCCAGGGACTCATAACATTCTCTGAGGGATTAGTTTGTTACTAAACATAGGCACTCTTCCTCTAGGTTGAGATCTATAAGAAGCATCGATCCAACATCCCTCTATGTGTCGCAAAATCTGACTTCGTTCGTGATACGTTTCGGATAAGATCGAATAATAGAGTGGCCGCGTGATCTTTCTTATATTTTCACTGTAGCCCAACAATTACCGAATTGCTGAAGGTAGGAGAGATAATTTTTTTTTTTTTTTTTGCTATCAAATTATTGCTCCATGTTCATATTCTTCCAGTATCTTTTGCGTTTTTTTCCCTCAACTGATGTTTATTCATTCTAAGAGGTATCCATTGTTCATATAGCTGATAATAACTCTACGTAAATGTTATCAGTTAATTTTTTAGATAAGGTGCTTTTTCATAAATTATTGATATTTTCATTGCAATTTCCGCGAGAGAGAGAGAGAGAGAGAGAGAGAGAGAGAGAGAGAGAGAGAGAGAATGTTACGTGCAGTCTCCAGGTAACTACCAGGTAAAGAGTATTATCAGCCAAAAATGCTGAGTCTTCACACTTCACTGACTCCTCGGTTGACTTACGAAAATTTCCTCTACAATTGGAGTTACACATCTTAAACAAATAGGAATTTTCCAGTACTTCGGTTGGATGTGGAGTGTAATTGGTAATAACAGAGTAGTGGGCTAGAAAGCAGCGTCAGATAATCTACTAGTTTCCATGAGTCCGTGTGTTTTGTCTTCGGTTGTATCCGCATCTTTCTTACTTCATACTTTCACCGTTGTATGTATGTTTTATGGTATGTATACACGTACATATTACACGCAATATCACATGTGTGTTTACTCAGTTTTTCTAAAACGACGATAAGTTAGGGTCTTTTTTTAAAGCGCATAGATGAGTATATGCTTTTGTAGCCCGCAGCCTCATTCATCGACGCCGTAGAGTCCAGTATGAAAATTTGGAACAAAAGGGAGATTAATCCAAACTCATGAGCCTGAAAGATTTTGGGAAATTTCCAGCTAGTTATTCTCCTTCCCACGATTGTACTGACGAAGTAGTTGTTTAAAAATCAATTATCGGGTTTAAAACTCAATGTTCATTTGTCACGTTGAGCAGTAACCTTGTTGGAATCTTTTTAAGAGAACTGGTCAAGACGAATTTTTAATGAATCTTGTCCGACTGACGTCCACATTTGCCTCTTTCATACATTCCTAAAACCGGATCTGGTTTGGTGGTGAGTTGTTTTCCCGCGACTTTCAGTATCGTGGAAGTTTCATGAAATGCAGCTATACGATGTTGTCAAAGAGTCATCTTAAAAGTGACTTTCAAAATCTGAAGGAAATATTGGTAGGTAACTGTAGAGGGATAATGAATTTATGTGTTCCTGTTTATGGTAAAAGTTTTCTGTTTTACAAAGGTTAAAAAAAAAGACGAAAGAACGCAAAGAACATTACGGAATGCTGAAGCTCATCGCCTTGTAGCTGAACAGAAAGAAGAACGTTCAGGAACCAGCATATGGGATAGACTTTTTCTGCAGTGATTATTTACTTTTGTCTATCATTTGTAGCCCCTTATGATTTTGTGTAATATGAGTTCATTGCCATTCACGTAATGCTATATGACAATTATCCATATAAATACTCATACAAATGTTCTTGTATGGCTTGCTTTAGGCGTTATAAGTATGTTTAATGCACATCCGTTTCGTATCCATTTAGGATTTGTTATCAGAAACTTAATAGAATATTGTAATTAAGTCCTATCTAAAATTTGTTCCTCTGGGGAAGACGGTGTTCCATGAACGTGGTCCATTAAGTCCACTTAATGTCATGATATAGTGTGCATCAGATAAAGCAGAGGAATGACAGAGCCGCCATGAAAAATTCTTTTCATCTCCTCGCATGAACCTGATGGGACTCCGTTAAGATCAGTACTTGCGCCTGTGTTGAAATCCTTTTCTTAACCCCTTAAGAAGTCTTTGTTGTTCTTTTGGTTGGCCCTTTATCAGTCTCTTCCCCCAAGAGACATTTAACAGATTCAAGGAATGCCCTCACCTCCTTCCTTACCCTTCCCACTACAAGTCCTACTCACCCTCCTTCTCCTCCCCCTCCACTAATCTCCCCATCCTTACGCTCAAGCCTCCATCATTTCTGGGCCTGGGACATTCACGGCCCTTCACTTAACGCCACTTTTTCAAAGACTATTCAAGGGCAGTTTTGAAGAGGTCCTTTTGTTGATCCTTATTAACGTAGACTCTCTATTGGGCCTCCCTCACCCTCGTCGAGTACTACCCTATCTCCTTTCTCTTCCTCCTCCTCCTTCTCCTCCTCCTCACCCCATTTCGTTTCTTCCTTCCCACCAAATGTAACTTGAGAATCGTCTCCTATCCATTTTATTTCGTCCCGCTCATTTTGTGTTTCTAGGAAGGATATACTGCGCGTGAGATACTGCTCACATCGCGCCCCAAAGCATGAGAACATCTGCGGTCGTAGGATTTCAGTAGAAACATTTGTTGTGTGATAATAAGTAGATATGCGCATATTCTTTCACATTATCATATTCAGCAATACAGTGTACATTATCTATATTGTAGATCGAGGAGGAGTCTTTGGACGAAGTACCACTGAGATTGTAAAGTAGCCAATAATAAAAAAGATAGAAAAACAAAATACGGGCTTTCTTCTTTATGTCGCAAGGGACATGTTGATGGCAACAAGCGGTTTACTCAGCTCAAGTTCACTTTCAGCAGAGAAGGACTTAACGATGACATAAATTTCGGTGTCCCCCGGTTTGATGGCATATACAGAATAGTTCTATTTTTAAAGATCTTACGTCATCGATGAATTCTGTCAACACCTGCTCGTGTTTTTTATTTCTACTCTGTCGCCTTTGACAGCAGTTTTTGAGAATAATTGTTATTCATTAATTTGGTCATTGTATCCTTTTCGTAAAATATTCTCTCTCTCTCTCTCTCTCTCTCATGGCCAGCCGACACATCAGATCTGCCTATTCATTACGGAACAATTCGCCTATTTAAGCTGACTAAAAAAAAATAGTAATTATTTAATGAATCCACAGTAATGTGTAAAAGATGTAAAATTTATGGCTCTTGAAGTTTACTTAAATATTTAGTCTTTGTGCCTTCACACTTTTCGCGTCTAGGACCTCTTTACACTCACTCCGCAAGGGAAGAAGTTTAGGACTGGTCAAGGCTAGTCGAGTAATAAATTTTTTTTTTCCTGTACCAGAACACTTTCCGTCATAAGATGTTTTGTTTTATATTTGAAATATATACGTTATAAGCTCTGATTTTAGATGAGCCTGCCTCTCTCTCTCTCTCTCTCTCTCTCTCTCTCTCTCTCTCTCTCTGTATATATTATATATGTATATACGTTTATGGTCATATGTGTGTGTATTATAGTCTCTCTTTTTTTGCATGACTTGTCTTCTTTCGCTGGAGGTCAAACTGAAGGGAACGGTCTCTTAAAAGAAGCGGGTCCCATGATAATTCAGGTCATGCGGTACTTATTTATGTAATTTGTACGTGTGTCTGCATCAAGATTGCACACATGTGTGCTGAGTGAAGAACAAATTCTTATGTATTTCCCTGTGTTTGTGATTATGAGATTTAAGATACAGAATTGGGTGATAAACGGATGTTTCCCATACCTTCAAGTTTCTTTGTTTTGCATTTGTAGGTGAATGGCAGAACCCCAATTTTTTCTAATTATAAAATATGCTAGGCCTCATTCGTAGCTGTTTTATATTGGAATTGTAATAACAAGATTTATTACTAATTAACTTTATTGTGTTCGCTCCCCGTGAATATGAACTTATTTCAGTCACGTCACATTTCGCAAGAGACGAGCTTGAGTTTGCATCTGCAGGAAAGGGATATTTCCCAAGTGTGAAGTTGACCTTCGGAAGCAGTGGATGTCAGGGAGCTAGTTTATACCTCTTTCACCTTTGCTCACCTGACTGCCAGAGGAAAGATAACAAATGACGGGGATTACGTTACGAGCAGGATTGATGACACGGTGCTTTATTTAGCTTGAAAGTTATATAACCTCATGTTCGCAGTCTCTTCTCATTTACAAACTTATTTCTCTCTCTCTCTCTCTCTCTCTCTCTCTCTCTCTCTCTCTCTCTCTCTCTCTCTCTCTCCTTTTCTTTTGTTTTCTGTGACCATATGTTCGTTATTTAAGCACTTGAATTTTTACCACTGTATCGGAATACAAATGAAAGTGATGGCTTAAGATAATGATAAATTTTCATCGTTGCCCGCTGTTTGCAAGTGCAATTTTTGTACTATAGGTATTTCAGTTGTATTGTTGGTCCCTGAGATCTCATTGCGTCGTAATTCACATTTTTGTACATAACGGTATTATTGATAAACAATTAACGTTTCTCCAAATCTTGTTATTCCCTAACTGACTCATCCAATGTGACAGCCCCTTCTCCTCTCTCTCTCTCTCTCTCTCTCTCTCTCTCTCTCTCCGGAGTTGGTGGTTGAAGGAAGGCATCGTCGTCCCAGTGGAAAAGGCTCCTTGACCCTTTTCCATTGAGGTGTCAGCCTCTGGTTTTAGTTATGTCCGGCCGCCCTGTCATTAACCCCGTCTCTACCCCGTAAACATTTCTGCCCGTTCATCCGTCATCTCCTTATCCTAGACAGCCGCCATTTGCCATTTTTTTGTTTCTCCCATAGATCGCCCTTTGGGATATTTTTTTTTTCTCATTCCCCTTTGAATAGGCCTAGGTCTTTTGTTCTTTGATGAAGAGTACATTGAGTTATTAGACTTTGGTAGGCTTTTTCTGACCTGGG
>NC_087202.1:20780721-20848221 GCF_015104395.2 Macrobrachium nipponense
AAAAACTCTTGCTGCTCCTAGTTTTCTTCGTTGTATATCCTTAATTTGCCTCCCGTCTGCTGTTACCACACTTCCCAAGCATACAAACTTCTCAACTTGCTTGAGTTCCTGTCCTCTGATTGTCATATCCTCCATGCGCACCCAACCATCATCCCTACTCACAACCACGATCTCGCTCTTCTTTGTGCTGATGTTCAAGCCAAAATTCTGTGTCTCTGTCACCATCCTCATTACCATACTTACCAGCACCAGCCACGTATTAGCAACCAATGCAACATCATCAGCAAACTCCAAATCCATAAAACGTCTCCTCCAATACAAGCCCCTCTGTTTTCATTCTCCATCACTCTTTTCATTATGTCGTCAATATATACATTAAACAATGTGGGTGACATAACACATCCCTGTCTTAGCCCACTTCCAACTGGAAACCAGTCACTTTGCTGTCCATCCACCCGTACACAGCTGCACATATACCTTGGTACCAGTTCTTTAGCATCCTCATCACTTTTAGTGGTATACCATAGTGTTCTGCCACTCTCCACATTCCATCTCTCCATACTGAATCATACGCTTTCTCCAAGTCTATAAAAGCATAGAATATTGGTTTTGCATACTCCCATCTCTTCTTAATTATCTGTCTTAAGGTGAAAATTTTATCCACTGTTGACCTTCCACTTCTAAAACCACACTTGTTCTCTAAGTTTCTCTTCTACCATAGGTCTTATTCTGTTAAGTATTACTCTCATAAATATCTTCCCTGGGACTAACAGTAAACTTATGCCCGATAGTTGCCACACTCCCTTTTGCTTCCCTTATTTGTAAATATTGGTTTCATAATTGCCTTTTTCCAATTACTTGGTACCACCTCTATTCTCCAAACTATGCTAAAAACAACTCTTAAGGCCTCTATCATCCTTCGTCCTCCTGCTTTTAGCATCTCTGCGGTTATCCCGCACACACCAGCAGTTTTTTCCATTTTTTACAGATTTTAAGGCATCTTTCACCTCTTGTGTACTAATGTCTTGTTCTTGGACCTTCAGCGCCTCGTTTAAATCTGCAAGGACTAGTCCCTACCAGTAGTCCTAACATTTAGGAGTCTTTCAAAATACCTTGCAAACAGATTCCTTTTCTCCATATCGTCTGTGACCAAGTTCCCATCTTCATTCAACATGTCATCACTCCCTTCAAACATTGTCTAGCTTGCTTCCTCAAGAATCTCACAGCTGCAAACATAGCCCTGCTCTCACTAGTTTCCATATATATATATAATGAATGAGTGGTTTTCTATTACTAGATGTCATAGTAACATACCTGTTTCATGATCTGATCTCCGCGAATTGCAGCTCGCCTTGGAATGATTGACAATGAATTCGACTTGGGCTCCATATATCGATCTCGTCCAAGAGAAAGTGTGTCATCGATCGTTGCTTTGTAGTTTATTGTTCCCTATAATACGCTTGTCTGCTTTTATAATTCAAGATTGATATCGCACCTTACGTATTTATGAGAGACGTTTGGGTCATATAATATAGGGGGTCCTGTACATTCTAGCAGACATTGTGTTATGTTCAGGATTGAAATTGTATTCAGTTATTCCGCAGATGTGTTCTGGGGAGCTATCTTTAGTGAAAGAATGATCCGCGTACACGTATTTTCGTCATGCCGTTAGTACGATGTAAAAGTCAGCCACCTTTTTTTTTTAGTTTATATATAATTAATTTAATTTAATTTTTATTTGTGAGCATTGCAGCTTCGCCCTTAATAACCCTCTGTTTAATAATGCGCAGAAGGAACAGCTTTGGGTGTCGTGTTTATCGTGTTTATACAACATAAGACGGAGCAGGTGTCGGTTTCACGGAGTCAGCCACAATGCCTGGCGTCTCCCTCCCGAGTCGATTCCCATTTCACATGCAATGCTGGCATTAAGAACTAAATTTAGCCCAACTTCGGGTTCTCGCTAGTAAGCGTTGGGGGGGGGGGGGGGGGGGTCGGGGATAGGGGTTTTAAACTGATTGGGGCGATTTAACACGCACGTGAAAACTTTGCTGCTTTGTCTTGTGTAACCATGATTTTCGTTTTGTGTAACCATGATTTTCGTTCCCTAATAGATAGATAGAGTAGAGGTTGAGAGTATTTTTTGAATGCCCTCATACCCCGGTGTGGTTAGGATTATATCGTCGATGTCACCTCGTTTTCATAATGGTATGCTAGTAAAAAGCATTTTTTTTTTTTATATTTATTGTTCACACCTATCACACAGGAGTGAGAGAGAGACTGGAGTTTGAATTGGAATTTAATCTTCCAAGAAAAGTTTTAGGTTAGAAGGTTGGTGGCGGTTTGTGTATGTGTGTGTGTGTGTGTTGGCCGGGGGCATTGGGGATTGAAGATACCCGTTTTGAACTAGTCAAGCTTGTGAGAACCCGAGACGGGCGCCGTTAAGGACACCCCCGACCACATTGCAGTCTGAACTTCCATGTCACACGGAGACAGAGTCGTGTTTGTGCACGGCCGTAAATAATTCCGAATGATGTGAAAGGATTTAATTCGGTGCTGCCTTTGCATTCATTCACATCTATTGACTCACATACGCGTACTTTTATGTGTGTGCGCATGTGTCTGTACGCAAGGATTTTCAGACGTATTCACATGCGCACGCATGACCATTAGTTTTCAGACCAGACTGTGATCAGCTTCAATCTCGGCGTCCCGCAAGTAAGGGTTGATGCCCTATCTGTAAGTTACTATATCGTTTGCCTTTAATATACTTTTGAATGACATCTAATATATCTGATGGCAACAGTTATTACTTTTCAGACTTCGAAGGCTTCCATTCCCTTGCATGATATTTCAATCATCTTTTAGATCGTATGAACAAATCACTTAAAAAAAAAAAAAAAAAAAAAACTAGTAGGGGAGGGAAGCCCAGATCGGAGAACCAAAGATCAGTTTACAAGTACTGAATTTCTGAATACATCATGATGGCCGAGGATTTGTACTCTCAGTTCAGGCGTGATATTCGCTCGTTCGTAGGTATTTGGGGAATGAGGGACTGACCATAACTGGGAGGGGGGAGGGGGGGTACAGGGGAAGGAGTTGGATCTGGCCAGGTGAAGATCTTTTGATGATTCTCCACAGTACCCCTCTCTCTCTCTCTCTCTCTCTCTCTCTCTCTCTCTCTCTCTCTCTTACATTGTTCTCTTCGTAGAATGTCCATATTGATGCTATGCACCTTTGCATCTTTCTTTTCTTCACGTTATCAGTAATAAGATACGATCGGTAGTATGGTGTTGTGGCACGTACAAGACTTGCGTAACAATACATTGCTGCATAGGTGCCTTATTATAATTCCTCTCTCTCTCTCTCTCTCCTTCTCTCTACTCTCTCTCTCTCTCTCTCTCTCTCTCTCTCTCTCAACTCAGACGTGGGACTGTGTGTGATCTGTGTTATAACGTACTTCTAGGAAAGTGTTCTGGTGAGGTCCTCCTCCTCCTCATCTATTTTAGCGATTGGGAAGAAAGTTGCCGTGGCTGTTTGATGAGAGGTGTCTTGTAGGTGAGTCGTTAATGCCGTCTTTTGCGTTGCTCCACACGGCCACCTGTTTCTGGAATAAGGTCAGCTGGGCCAACAGGCCTTTACATGCTGTTTCCTTGGCCTCACTTACTATAACTTACCCCTCCTCCTCAGGACCCTCTCTCAACTCAATTGGTGGGTCGTCATGGAGTTTTCGACTTGATTTTTATTTTTTTTTATTGAAATATTCACAAGTTGTCGAACAAGTTTATTGTAAAAAAAATCCATATACATTTTCGGAGCGACATGCTTCCTCTTCAGTGGGTTTTAACTTTCAAAGTTCGATACTGATCTCTTATCATTTTCATTTTTATAGACTTTGTGGTTCGCATTAAAATTATCCTTCGTGTTTTGTATATCAAATTGATTCTCCATTTCTCCATATATATCTAGTCTCTCTCTTTCGGTGCATTTGCAAGCGCGCTGTTCACAAACTGAAGGACCAGCGCTCGATTCTGGAACTGGACGAGTAGGGAAAAATGGGCGTGTTCCTAAAGACCCAGTATGACATCTGTTGACCTAAACCAATGAATTGTGTACCCCTGTTTGGGAGTTGCAGAGAGAGAGAGAGAGAGAGAGAGAGAGAGAGAGTGCTATCAAAATCACAAAGTCAATGACTCAGAAAATGCTCAGTCTACATTGAAATAAAGAATACTTTATCAGATTTGTGCCAAAGATTCAATTCAGTGAGTACACAAACATTTGCCCAGAATTATATTTGTTTTAAAGGAAAAATAATCTCATCTTTTGAAAGGAGATCACTCTTGTTAGGAATCTTTTCCTACATGCTGCTTTTTTTGTAAAGAAAACCATCTTCTGAAAAAGAAAATTCTTGGTCGTCTCACAGTCAATTAGAGTGTTGCTCGAACATCATGACCAATGTCGGGAAATTATGGCACACGAAAATAGAATGTTAGAACAGAGTCCCCTGAAGGTTTGGCTAGACCATGATGAAGGCAAAAACTGATTGCACTGTGTAATTCGCATTGAAAAGGCTATAAGAAAATTCTGGGTGTGCATTATCTCTGTCATGCGTTATCCTTCTTTCCGACAGGTTAGAGCTGATAGCATCGTAATCATGGCCTGGGCACTTGTCAGTTTTTAGCTTATGTAAACGAATGCTTATGTTTGTTGCAGTTGCATGCGAAATCCCTCTCGTCTTTCCTTACCGAAGAAAATAAATAAAGATGACAGGAGAGAATTTTTTTTTCATGAGGTTTGGATTTTTTGTCGTCTTATCCATCTTCTCCAAAAAAAAAGTTGAGATAAAATTTTTTTAACGTGATTGATTTTACATTGCAGTTTGGTTTGAAGACATCTAGCACTCAGGGGATGTTGAGGAAACTCTTCTTATTGAATTGTAACTGAAATGTATCGTAGATAACATGAATTAAGTTCTTTCTGAAATTAATGTACATGTTTTAGCTTTCATAAAAAGAATATTGGCTTCCATGTATATTTGGAAAAAAAGACAGGATACAGCAACATACGTTAATCAAATAAAATTTCATATGTTAGCTGCTCGACCTAACTGCTAATTGATTTTAAACTCTCCCTTCCTTCCATTATGTAGTGACTCAGTTGCTAAGCCCATTTTTGGAAGGCAGGTCCAGCTGTTGTAACGTTACAGTCAGCTTGATTAGTTAATTAACAGCTATTGAAAATAAATAAAATCCCTGCTTTAATGAAGATCATGGTTCGTTATAATTCTTCCAATCTTAAACATACATATTGAATATTGATATCCTTGTCTTTAGTCAAAACTTTAAGGTATTTTCGATATATTAAAAAAACCAGAAACTTATTTGACTCCCAAGGCAAACATTGTAATCGCTTCGAAGGTGGTAGCTGGTTAGCTTTAGGGAAAGGCGTTTCAATTAGCATGTTTAGGTTTAGTACACAGGCGGAATCCATTAACACCGAAGTTCACACTTGCTTGTTATAACCTTTCTGTCCGGCCCCCTTTTCCTTACCCTTTTTGGCCATGAATTTACGAGTGCTTGCCTTCTCTCAGGTGGTCAGTGGCCTTGGAAAGATGTACTTTCCAAGCTTTTGACACTCGGTTATTAATGAGCAAGGATCGTCTGGGTATGCCGTAGTAACAATTTCAGTTCTTTATATTCTGATGTATTCATATATTAAAATGTACTTCATATCCCTGTAGCCTACTAGTTTACGGAAAAATTCTAGGAGCTAGCACTATAATCATAGTATTTTCCGTTTTGCATTAGGGTTTTTTTATTACCTCTGTTGTTTATGATGTATGCTTCTGTATTCCGTTGTCTGGGACTGAGAAATAAAAAAGAATCCGAAATTTTATATTGCTATTAGGACACTAAAATGTTGCCACTAGGCGTAACCAAGCGAGGAATGTTATCTTACCCAACGGAAAAAGTGTGAGAGAAGCAGACGAAAGTTTTCCCATAAAGTACCGCAGCAGTAGTCTTACCTGAGGCTTATCATTAGACGACTGGAGCAGCTACCTGGCGCTACCTAGTACTACTACTATGCTCTCTCTGTTCCCGCTGACTGGGCTTCATTTTCCGTCCGTCGTGTTGTTGGTTTTCACATGGAATGACATCCTTCTAGTAGTTGACCTCGTGAAACTTGTCTGCAGTGACTCGAGGGATGTTCGTGGGAAAGGTGACCCAGTCGTCATGTTGTAGAACTGGGTCACATCTGAACCGGTGACACCAACAGGCTGTAAACACAAATTGTCTGAAGATTCTCTGGAATCGTCTGGAATCGTGCAGCCGTCTTGAGGAGTAAACTTTCAAGTAATCAGTTAAATGTGTTTTCTCCAGAAAACACGCCCACAAAAGCAAGAGAGAGAGAGAGAGAGAGAGAGAGAGAGAGAGGAGAGAGAGAGAGAATGATAATACATTCTTCAAACTTCATCAAATGAAATGAAACAGTGAAAAATAGGTACTATACGTCTGTCAGACGACTGCAGTCAAAATGAGAGAGAGAGAGGATTTCTTCAAGAATTCTTGGAGAGAGGATGCCCGCTGATACCATCGACGGAAATGGCACGCTAAGTACCCATTTTCACATATGACCAGTAGTCCGCCTCAGGCGGAGAAGCAAATTGCAGTCTTGGGCTGAGATGATTATGTCCCCACTTATAGAAATGCAGGTAGGCAGTGCCTAAGTATAGCATAATGTAAGCGTCATTATATGCCGCTTGAATGTCTCATATGATGGAGGTGCTTCGATGTCGATTGACTTCTTGCCGTGTGGTATTATTCTTTCGCAAAGTCATTTTTGTTCATATTGTATTTGCATATTCAGCAAGGAAAAGTATTGGGAATCCTTGTCAATCGATAGCTCCAACTCCCTTTGTCTTCGCGAAGGTGACAGATGTTCAGTATCTCTTGTTCACGGTCCAGGCCGTGCTCTTGTTAATCGTTGCAATTTTATTCGTCTCTGATTCATTTGTGTTTGAGACCATTGAAAGAAACTGCTGGTCTAGACTTTTGGAATATCAGTGACAGTTTTACACACGCGGCCTGCTTAAGTCTATAATGAACACGTATCATAATATTTATACATACACACACACACACACACACACACATATATATATATATATATATACTATATATATATATATATATATATTATGATATATATATATATATTGGGCATGTTGTCGTTTCTAGAAAACTTCAATTTAAGGAGGAGCAGGATAGCCGCCAGAAGGCTTGGTAAATAGCAGACATTATTATTTCTTAGAATACAACAGAGGCACAGCCGAGCTTTTCAGGGTCACTTATCTATAGAATTCCATGGAAAAAAAATAAAGAGAAACTGTCAGAAAACTATACTGATTGAATATGTCTAAAAGTATTGCAACAGTTAATTGACAACACTTTAAAATATTATTCGTATTTTAAAGTGTTGTCAATTTTAGCTGTCTTAAATACTTTTAGACATGTTCATCATTATAGTTATTTCCTTAATTGTCTATTGTTTTCTTTGTATTTTTTATAAAGAAAATTCTATTAGATATATGACCCTGATGATGGGAAAAGTCATGTATTTCCGAAAGCTCGGCTGTTCCTCTGTTATATTCTAAGAAATGATAATGTCTGCAAAGTTATCACGTCTTCTGGCTATCCTGTTCCAATATATTATATATATATATATATATATATATATATATATATATATATATATATATATATATATAGATATATACATAATATATTGATTACAAAGAACGCATTTGTGCGGTCGTTTTTAAAATAACGGTTACCAGACGATGAGGATAGACAGTTCTTGAAAGCTTATAATTTTTTAAATTAAAAATCTGCATTAGATACCATCTTGTTTAAATGAGGCCTTGTTTATATATATATATATATATATATATATATAATATATATATATATATATATATATCAGGCATGTAACTTGAACACAGATTAAAACAATTAAGATTGAAACAAGTCCATTTCTTGTGGAATCAAATCCTTACAATGTTCGCTTTCACAACCTTAAGATTTTTTACTTTTGATCGCTATGAATTTTTTTCTTATTTTTTTTATAGGATCCCATCTTGAAGTACTTTATACAATTTTACCATTATAAGCGTACAGCTCTTCATAGAGTTCAAGCAAATTCTTTTATCTTTGAAGTATTCTCTTTTGCTAATACTGCTAGTACTGCCCGGCTGAATGCAGTAGGCAAGACGAAGCTTATCAAGCGGAGAACCCAGGATAAAGAGAATCAGCACAGACAGGTGTGGCCGTTATCCAAGCGTGACGGTGCCGGGATGGGGGTTACGTTACAGCACATTCCCACCAATAGCCGCACTTAAAAGCCAGCGACTACTTTTCCCCCCTTCTCTTTATTTTCGAACGCACGCCTGTGGGAGACCCTTCCTCCTGGACCCCTCTGCTGTTATAAACTCGCCTCACCTGCGTTGACCTCTCATCTCGAAGGAACCGTTATTCAAGGACCATCTTTGGCCAGTGGGGATTCATTGCGTCCGTCGCAGTCCTATTCCCCAAGGAATCGTTACCATCTTTGGCTGTTGGGTAATTTGCTTGTATCCTAGTATGATTTATCTTTCAGACGAAACGATCAGGCCGAGAGTGCAGGTTGTCCGTAGCATAGGATTTGCTAAAGTTATAATGCATAGTTGTGCAGCACAGTACTGTATTTGGAGAACTAGCAATTAGGAAGTCGTTAAAAGGATTACCATTTTATGACCATTGACGGACAGCTCTGCCAAAGGAGAGATATATTAACTTATCTCCTTCTGTATAATAATGAATGAAATGAATAGCACAGCGAAAAGCGACTAACTTCATAGATGATAATAATGAAATTTAACGTTAGTTTAACATTAAGATTAGCGTAAAAATGGCATTTCGCAGTGAATTTACCACACTTCTGTGTTATATTTGTATGCGATGATCAGGTATTGCATGAACGCGAGAGGCTCGTTTTCTCTTTAGCCTACCAATTCCAGCAGATGAAAAACATCCTTTTGTGGAGATTTATCTTCTAAAGAGGTGCCTCTTTCTTTTTTTTTATTATTTTTTTTTTACATAGTTTACTAAATATGAAATGTTGTTTATTCTGCAATTTTTTTTTTCTTTTTTTTTTGTCATCGTTCAGTAAGGCTCTGAGAAACTTGTTCTATCCATAAACCAGACGAGGCGCCACACATAAAATCCAGTCTGCTCATATTGGCTTGATCAGTGAATTACAGATATTGAGATGCCAGAGTGCCGTGGGCTGGAGTTCTCTCTCTCGCATTGCAGTTTGTGTGTATCATTAAACGAGATGATGGTTGTATCCTTTTATGACTTAGCTACCCATATGAGGCAGGTCTATATATATATATCTTATTGCCTATTAATGTCGAGTGAGCATGCGCCCGACTTGATATGAAGATATTTCATTCAGCTTCAGGGGTCTCTAATCCAAAGACGACCCTCGGCGGCTGTGTTGGTAATTTCATTCTTGTTTGTAGAGTAAGTTTACTATTGTTTTATGATGTCTTTGTATTGTTAGCCTTCTTTTTGTTTGATTTTTCTTTTGCAAGCGCAGTCATTCATCATACCAAAGAAAACCTTTGCCCTTATTCAAGAATTACTACCACAAAATACACTAAAGATATCCTTTACAGGATCTTTACTTTGCTTAAGGAACATGGGCATGAAATGCTCTGTTTAGATTCTTTACGCTATTCATTGTACAGTAGACTATTAAGTGCACCCATGCTTATCGACTTATTCAAGAAATACTACCATAAAAAAAACTGCAGAGAATCATTACAACTGTTTCAGCAACATTGTTGCTTGAGATGCAATACTGAGAATCATTCCTCTGACTAAAGAAATACCTCTTCGCGTTACACTTACGTAACGCCAATCCCCTGATTTACTTCGACGATCAGTAACTGTGACATAACACTGCCGGGATCCAGCGTGTGACGTAAGCCCTAAGTCGCCCTCGTGTGTTGCCACGTGGTACCCAGAATAATAGAAGATGGTCTTCGTGCCTTCGATGTTCAGAGGGTCCGTGACCATAGACGCTGCGACGACAGATATATTAACAGAAATTCATCATGCTCCAATGTATCGACGTATGAGAGACATAATTATTCGTGTAAGAAATGCATAAAACGATTGAAAATACACTTTTGTACTGTATTTTTGCTCCTGACCATGGACGATGCGACGACAGATATATCACTGAAAACCGTCATGCTCGAATGTATTAAAGAATGACCGACAAATTTATTCTTGTAAGAAATGAGTGAAACGAATGAAAATGCAGTTTTGTGCTTCCCATTCCAATACTCACTGGGTTAAGCTAAGTTTAGATTAACGATCATTAAAAGTATGAAAATGAAGTGTTAATATATGATTCCGCAGAGGAATGTGAAAATATGATGTTGCAACATTCCAGCCTTACCTGTGTGGTCGGGTTTTCAGCGTGAGAGGTAGAGAGCTAGGGATAATAATAGAAGGGTGTTCGCCTCACCTTTGCCCTTATTATACCTGCCTGTCGTAGCTATGTATAGGATTCCGCTGGACTCGGACCCTGGTGGTGGATGATGCTGTCTGCTCCGGGGACTCAAGTAGGTGAGGTGATGAGGATGGTGGTGACAATAGCGTTCATATAGATAATGGCATGATGATGGAGATGGCAAGAAAAATATTTTATTTCCTTTTAATATTCATTCTGAATAAAGTCTAAAACACAGAACGCTCTGTACATTGTCACTGGCAAAGAAAAAGCTTATGAGTGCCTATGAGACTGTAGAAAGTGTTCCTTGTATTTTAGACTGGAATCATGTACTTTACTATATCCATTCTGTTGTTGTATGAATAGTATGATATGGATTATTGTGAAAATGATGAATATGATTGTGAAATTAAATTTTCCCTTTTGTCTGTACTTAGGGATGAAACTTCTAGCTTCATTTCATAAGAACTGATGATCCATCCACGAGCTTTTCACATACATTGTGAAATGCGGACATAACCCATGGTGGGACCCGTGAGTTTCTTGTGTACCTCATCGCCGTTTTATCAGACTTTTTCAATTGCTTATTTTACGAATGACTGGCTAGTTTCCTGCAGTGGATGTCTTTAGCCGTATATGGAGAGTGCTTGTGATAATGTCAGTTATTTAATTTTCGTGGCTTCTTGATGGCACATCCTTTTTTAGTCTGCGAGTAAAAGTTGAAAATCCGTGATTCCAGAGATGCTTCTCAGAGGGTCATGCCAGCTGGAGATCGCTGCGCACGATATCTCTTTTTTTCCTCGTCGGCTCATGGGAGCACTAAAACGTATATCGTTGTCGGAGTATCTTTCACGATATGAAAATAATTAGAGGAAAACTTTTATTAAATGTAAAAATTCGGTGGTACGACTTGGCCTCTTATGGAAGAGAAACTATACCTCTTTCGAAGTTTCGTAATTCAGAAAGTGTCGCTTTGTGGGAATATTACCCGAATGAAAAATGAAATTTCCGTTTTTGTGTATGAGTGTGTGTGTGTGTGTATTTTGAAATTTTAAGCTCCTTTCGATTTAAAAGTTTTTCTGCAAAACAAAAAGTAATTCTCTCTTTGTATTGAGATTTTTCCTAATTTAGACTTTGTTCCAAGAACATGGGTATTTTCAGGCGAGGCCGATTATCAAAGAAATTACCGAAATGAGGAAGAAAATATTTCAAATCGTGATATTCTGAAAAGAAAGTGTTTGAATTTGAAGCGCAAACTTCGTTCGTTCCCAGAAGCATAATTCAATTCATGAGAAATGTAGCAGGATATGAAGGTGATGCTATTCCAACAATAAAGTCAGACCATAGAAAACAAAAAATGTCACGGTAAATTTTGCTACCAACTTTCAGTTACCAAATAATTATCGATATTTTCGAATGCCAAATCACTTGGTAGGCGGCGCCATTAGGCGTTGCTTTGATTTTCACAATTGATATATATGATGTCTCTCGTTTGTTTCCGTTACACTGGACGAAGTTAGTTCATTTGGGACAGGTCAGCATTTGAATGGATCTCAGCTATGTAGTAATACTGATATTCGTAGGCAAAGTGAGTCGGTACCTCATATTACCTGCAATGATGGTAGTAATTGAAGTAATAGATTCTACGAAATAACAAAAATTTGAAAATGGTAAATTTCATAGTGTTCTGTGAGTTTACTGATAAAAAAGGATACTTATCTTACGTGGTTGTTTTGTAAGCGTTAAATGTTACAGTAGTCATAAAGTGGCATTCTGATTATGTGGTATGAAATATCTTCGCTCTCTCTCTCTCTCTCTCTCTCTCTCTCTCTCTCTCTCTCTCTCTCTGGAAGTGGAAAAACTTGATTTTGAGTGTCTGTCAGACGGTGATATTTCTGTCTAGCAATTGCAAGTCCTGTTGAGACTTGTTACTCGTGCTGGCTCTGTGTTGCTCCTGGGCAGGTAGGTCAAGAGGTTGCAGCCACTTTGGTGGCCGCCACACCCATCTCTCTCTCTCTCTCTCTCTCTCTCTCTCTCTCTCTCTCTCTCTCTCTCTCTCTCTCTCTTTCGTAAGTGATGACATAAGGGTAAATACGGAGATATTATATAAAATATTGGAGATAATAGTGGAAAATATATACCGAAGAAGAAAAGTAAACATCATTCATGCATACCAAGAGACAGAAGAATCTTGTTCAGAAAATCAGAAAAGTGAAAAAAGTCTTGCAAAAGAAAAAAATGCATGGAAAGTTATAGAACTAAAAAGTAAGATAGAAAATGCGAAATAAAGATTATACAATCAAAAGAAAAGAAAATGAAAACGGGACTTGGAAGAAAAAACCCTATTAAATATCAAGCAAAAACCCCAAACTATTATACTCATATGCGAAGAAGATGAATAAAAGAAGAATAGAAATAGGCCCTCTGAGAATTGAAGGGAGATTAACGAATGAAAAAAAGGAAATTTGCAACATACTGGCAGAAACGATATAAGAGAGAATTCACCCCTAGAATAGATAATGAAGATAATGATATAGAAGTAAGGGATGAAAATAGTGAATATTTAGCTGACATAGATATTAATGAAAGCTGATATTGTGCAGGCTATTATGAAATTAAATTAAAATGGAGCTGCTGCAGGGCCCTGATGGAATTCCTGCTATTTTGTTAAAGAAAGTAGTTCATTCTATCGCAAAGCCACTTGCAATATTATTAAGACAAAGTGTAGATACCAGGCAAGATATATGATGAGCACAAATTAAGCGTATATTACCCTACTTTCAAAAGTGGATCAAGACTAGAGGCAAGTAAATTTATAGGCCTGTGAGTCTAACATCACATATAATGAAAGTGTATGAAAGGGTAATGAAGAAAAAAATATTATGAAACATTTAATAAAAAATAATTTGTTTAATAAAGGACAACATGGTTTTCGTACCCGGAAAAAGTACACAAACCCAACTGTTTAGTCCACCGTGAAAAACATATTCAAAATATGAAAAGCGGAAATGAAACAGATGTGGTTTTTATTTAGACTTTGCAAAAGCTTTTGATAAAGTAGACCATAATATATTAGCGAAGAAAATTAGAAAACACAATATCGTGGATAAAGTAGGAAGATGGTTTAAAGAATTTTTACACAACAGAAAACAGATAGTTATTGCAAACGACGAGAAATCGGATGAAGCCAACCAAGGTAATATCCGGTGTGCCGCAAGGTACGGTGTTAGCTGCAATACTGTTTTGTTATTATGATTGAAGACATAGACAATAATGTTAAGGATTCGGTAGTGAGTAGTTTCGCAGATGACACAAGAATAGTAGAAATTACTTGTGATGAAGATAGGAACGCTCTACAAAGAGACCTTAACAAAGTATATGATTGGGCAGAGGTAAATAGGATGGTATTTAACTCTGATAAATTTGAAATCAATAAATTATGGAGACAGAGAAAGAAAGCTATATGCATATAAGGGACCTAATAATGAGACCATCACAAATAAGGAATGCAGTTTAAAGACCTTGGTGTGATGATGAATAGGAACATGTTATGCAATGATCAAATAGCAACTCTGTTGGCAAAAGGTGTAAAGCAAAAATGGGAATGTTTGTTGACGGCACTTCAAAACAAGAAAAGCTGAACACATGATTATGCTTTATAAAACATATGTTCGTAGTCCACTTGAATATTGCAATATGATATGGTACCCACACTATCAAAAGGATATTGCACAAATAGAGAGTGTACAAAGGTCCTTTACAGCTAGAATAGAAGAAGTTAAGGACCTAGACTACTGGGAAAGACTACAATTCTTAAATTATATAGTCTGGAAAGGAGAAGAGAACGCTACATGATAATTCAGGCATGGAAACAGATAGAAGGAATAGCAGAAACAAATATCATGGAACTAAAAATATCAGAAAGAGCAAGCAGAGGTAGATTAATAGTGCCCAAAAATATACCAGAAAAAATAAGGAAAGCACACAGGACATTAATCCACTACGCACCAGCATCGATAATGCAGCGTCTATTCAATGCGTTGCCAGCTCATCTGAGGAATATATCAGGAGTGAGCGTAGATGTGTTTAAGAATAAGCTCGACAAATATCTAAACTGCATCCCAGACCATCCAAGATTGGAAGATGCAAAATATACCGGAAGATGTACTAGCAACTCTCTGGTAGACATTAGAGGTGCCTCACACTGAGGACCTGGGGCAACCCGAACAAGATGTAAGGTCTGTAAGGTCTGTAAGGTCTCTGCCAGGTGGTCAGTATTTATAGCTAATGTCTTGTTCTCTCTACAAGGTATACAGAACATTGATCATTTTATCAGCGTCAGAAAAGCAACTCTCTCTCTCTCTCTCTCTCTCTCTCTCTCTCTCTCTCTCTCTCTCTCTCTCTCTCTGTGTGTGTGTGTGTGTGTGTGTGTGTGTGATGCACACACATCCGTGCGCATGAAATTTACAAATGTGGCAATGTTTTCGGCTTTGTAATTATCCGGAACGCAAAGATCATGCAACTAATATAATGTAAAAACACTTTGGGAAATTTAAACTATATATAAGTAATGAGTTCATGTTGAATAAGTTACTCTTTATGCAAGATAATCGTAGAAGTGCTTAGCCCTCATACTTAAGATTCAGTGTAATTATTATTATCATTTATATGCATGACGAGTATTCGAATTAAATGGACTTATTAGCCATTAATATAATAATACCAGAACTTCCAGAACGTCCATGTGTTGAAAAAGATGAGTAACAAAATAAAGTATGGTAATTCCACTATATATATATATATATATGTATATATATCTATATATATATATATATATATATATATATATATATACATATACATATATATATATTTGTGTGTGGTGCAATAGAGCTAGGCAAATTTCTAACAGAAATTCGTTTGTGATTTATTTTAGAAATACCTGTGATAATATTGACTAGAATTATTTACTCCAATAATCAAATGAAGCCCCAAAACACAGGTAAAATCAATGAGGCACAAGTGATGTGGAGATCGGGTCTCCGAGACCTGAATGAAGGACGTCATTCCAGGAACCTTGTCAATCTACACGTCTTTAAATCGTCCATTACCGTTGACATTTAGGCATCGAGTGATCGTGAAATTACTCAATATGTAGTTTGAATTAAGTGAATGTAAAGGAAATTGAAATTAACACAGGCATGAAAATTAACCACCCTCTCTTTCTCTCTCTTTCTCTCTCGTTGATATAATATGGGTAGATTGTGAAGATCACTGAAGATCATTGACCCTTGTTTTGGTTTATAGACCAATGTAATTTTTTTTGTAACTGGAATTCCTTTTAAGGTTTAAAACGACTGCATCCAAGTCTTTTGTGAGGGATGCACATGGTCATATACAATTTGAAATTCAAGTGTTTATTACCATTTCTAGCTACATAATATACCATGACGTCTCTTTCGAGGTCTCTTATGAATGTAATGTATATATATATATATATATATATATATATATATTATATATATATATATATATGTGTGTGTGTGTGTGTGTTTGTATATATATATATATATATATATATATATATATATTATATATAGTATATGTGTATGTGCGTTACCTTAGTACTTTTAGTAATCAGATAATTATTTAAGTTAGCCAGTTGGATAAGAGTCTCTTGCGTACATCCATATAAAGCATTCTTGCATGGAAGTATATTCTCGGAGATGCGTTTAACGATGCTCATTTATCAGGAAACCTGATGCCTTCGTGGACAAAAGGAGCTACGAGAGTCTTTTGATAGCCTTGTATGCTAATGGGATGCCTTCCTTCCCTGAGTTGGATGGGCAGGAGTCGTTGCAGTCGGCATGGGTCATCCATTGTGCCCGACTCTTCGTTGGTGGGCTTTTTCCTTGCCCATTGTCGATGCCCCGATTGATAGAGGATGAGCTTGACTGATCCAGCCTACAATTGAAGACCGATTCTTGATAGCCATCCTCATTTTTCTGTCGACTGTTCTCTTTCGTGATGAATCCTCCATGCTCCAGGTTTATTATATGGATGTTTCACGGCAAACACGCAGTGTTATGTATACAAGAAAGTATGTATACTGGGGTTGTGGGCAGAAAATGTACTTTTTGCACGGTATATAAATCATCAGACTTACCTAAAAGTCGATTAAGGTTTCCCACGGAAGTATGTTGTTTCATCACACCTGGCTTTTTACATATATATATATATATATATATATATATATATATATATATATATATATATATATATATATATATATTAGATAATAATATATATATAATATTAGATAACCACTAAGCAGGATTACGTCCCATTTTGTTTTCATGTTCATGGAGATTCCATTGTTTTAGGTAGTTTTAGGACACTATTTTATGAATTTACCAGCGTCATCGTTGTATTTATGTGAAGTTAAGTGTAGCTGTGTCTTCCCCCCCTCCCCCCCCAAAAAAAAATCGCCTCTCTCTCTCTCTCTCTCTCTAAATTGATTTTTCCTTGACTGCCTTAGAGGAAATGTTTACATATAAGCGAAAGGTATGTGTGTGTGTGTGTGTGTGTGTGTGTGTGTGTGTGTGTGTTGAGAGTGGGGTTGTAAAATATAAAGGCATATTTTCAAAAAGAATTAATCAACTATATTAACAAAACTGTTTTCGGCTAAGAAGCCATTTTAAACTCAAACCTTGTACCGAAATCGTCTCCTTCGCCCTCAGAGAAGTCCGTAACTTGATTCGAAGTTAAGCGAGGCTAGCCAGCCTATCTGATGAGACGTGGCTCTCCCATTCTAGGGTTGACAATAGTGAGATGCCAGAGGAATGCCAGTCATCTCCAGTTATCTCGCGATTCTTTATTGCCACCGAGAAGCAAAAAAAACGCCATTGAACCTCATTCAGCTTATCGGGTGTGATTGCATCATCGTGATGCAGTAACGAGGACTTGGCAAAGACTGACGAGGTTAGGCTACATTATGCGGGCTTGAGGTTAGCCTGCAACAACCAACGCCCTGAGGTCAGTCATTTCTAGGGGGGGTTATCAATCCCGCATCGCGAGCATCGTGTGATGAATCATTCCGAGTTCCCGAGGATGTCTCGCCGTTGTCTGAGGTTGGGGCTGCGAGTCGTGTTGGAGAATGTAACGCATATGGTTGCCAGAGTCTCTCTCTCTCCCTCTCTCTCTCTCTCTCTCTCTGCGGAAGTTTCATAACGTACATGTGTATTTATTCTTTCATGTGTAACCATTATAGACCTTTTTTGGTCGCAGCAATTCAAATGAGCAAATTGGTGTTAGTTATGAAATATATCTTTCAGAGTCACGCGAAACAATTCCTGAGAAAATACGCGCGTAGGATTCGGCAGGTGTTAGTGAAAGGACCAGCCAAAGTGACCAGTGCCTGAGTGCCCCGTGTCTCGGTTACCTAACTGCCCGAATGAATGGATGGGTTATAGACAGGGCCCCCAACCCCCCTTTTACCTGTTTCGCTACTGCCCGCCGTCCGTTCACCTGAAGCCCAAGAAGGGCAGGAGGCTATAGACCTCGCGATTTTGTTGATCGTGCACGACCTCGTATTGTTGTTCGGATGGATTTTAATTGAGCCTTGAATGGCTCTCAGTGAAAAGAGCCGACCCGCCGGTAGAAAGTCATCGTGATTACGTGGAGCGAAAGAGCTCTTGGGAATCGGGGGAACGAACGCTGGCGTTAGGTCGGCGGTCTTGCGCAACAACTCCATCGTAGCTCCGACTAAATAAGAATTAAGACCTGCGGATGACGAACCGTGATGTCATAACTGTATATCAAAAGTCATAAAGTTCGGGGCTTTATAGGTTTTCAGAGATTTTCTCGTATTTATTCGATAAGTTCGCTTGTCATGGTTCGCTAGCCGCACTCAGGCGATCATTGATTCTGAAAAGACTTAAGAAGATCTACTGGTCACATTTTCCAGGCTCGTGTAAATACCACAGCCAACAAGCAAAACTTGGGGGGGGAATGTTTTATGCATTTTTTTGTCTTTGATTTTGTATATTGAAATAAATATTCATTTTTACGTTCTCTTTTTACACGCACGGAAGATGTTAATGAATTCGTGTCATTGGTCATATAGTACTCGGTTATATATAACGTATTAATACTATATATTTTATATAGATGCGTTGATATCAAATAACTTCTTTTCGCGCCCGGGACAACAATCAGGGAACCTTGAAAATGGAAATCTCTCTCTCTCTTTCGTAAGTGATGATAAGGGTAAATACGGAGATATTATATTGGAGATAATAGTGGAAAAGGAAAAATATACCACCGAAGAAGAAAAGAAAACATCATTCATGCATACCAAGAGACAGAAGAATCTTGTTCCAGAAATCAGAAAGTGGAAAAAAGGTCTTGCAAAAGAAAAAAATGCATGGAAAGTTATAGAACTAAAAAGTAAGATAGAAAATGCAGAAAAAAAGATTATACAATCAAAAGAAAATGAAAAACGGGACTTGGAAGAAAAAACCCTATTAAATATCAAGCAAAACCCAAACTATTATACTCATATGACGAAGAAGATGAATAAAAGAAGAATAGAAATAGGCCCTCTGAGAATTGGAAGGGAAGAATTAACGAATGAAAAAAGGAAATTTGCAACATACTGGCAGAACGATATAAGAGAGAACTTCACCCCTAGAATAGATAATGAACGATAATGATATAGAAGTAAGGGATGAAAATAGTGGAGTGATTTTAGCTGACATAGATATTAATGAAGCTGATATTGTGCAGGCTATTAATGAAATTAAAAATGGAGCTGCTGCAGGGCCTGATGGAATTCCTGCTATTTTGTTAAAGAAAGTAGTTCATTCTATCGCAAAGCCACTTGCAATATATTGAAGACAAAGTGTAGATACAGGCAAGATATATGATGAGCACAAATTAGCGTATATTACCCCTACTTTCAAAAGTGGATCAAGACTAGAGGCAAGTAATTATAGGCCTGTGAGTCTAACATCACATATAATGAAAGTGTATTGAAAGGGTAATGAAGAAAAATATTATGAAACATTTAATAAAAAATAATTTGTTTAATAAAGGACAACATGGTTTTCGTACCCAGGAAAAAGTACACAAACCCAACTGTTAGTCCACCGTGAAAACATATTCAAAAATATTGAAAGCGGAAATGAACAGATGTGGTTTATTTAGACTTTGCAAAAGCTTTTGATAAAGTAGACCATAATATATTAGCGAAGAAAAATTAGAAAACACAATATCGTGGATAAAGTAGGAAGATGGTTAAAAGAATTTTTACACAACAGAAAACAGATAGTTATTGCAAACGACGAGAAATCGGATGAAGCCAAGGTATATCCCGGTGTGCCGCAAGGTACGGTGTTAGCTGCAATACTGTTTGTTGATTATGATTGAAGACATAGACAATAATGTTAAGGATTCGGTAGTGAGTAGTTTCGCAGATGACACAAGAATAAGTAGAGAAATTACTTGTGATGAAGATAGGAACGCTCTACAAAGAGACCTTAACAAAGTATATGATTGGGCAGAGGTAAATAGGATGGTAGTTTAACTCTGATAAATTTGAATCAATAAAGTATGGAGACAGAGAAGAAAGCTATATGCATAAAGGGACCTAATAAATGAGACCATCAATAAGGAAGCAGTTAAAGACCTTGGTGTGATGATGAATAGGAACATGTTATGCAATGATCAAATAGCAACTCTGTTGGCAAAATGTAAAGCAAAAATGGGAATGTTGTTACGGCACTTCAAAACAAGAAAAGCTGAACACATGATTATGCTTTATAAAACATATGTTCGTAGTCCACTTGAATATTGCAATATGATATGGTACCCACACTATCAAAAGGATATTGCACAAATAGAGAGTGTACAAAGGTCCTTTACAGCTAGAATAGAAGAAGTTAAGGACCTAGACTACTGGAAAGACTACAATTCTTAAAATTATATAGTCTGGAAAGGAGAAGAGAACGCTACATGATAATTCAGGCATGGAAACAGATAGAAGGAATAGCAGAAAATATCATGGAACTAAAAATATCAGAAAGAGCAAGCACGAGGTAGATTAAATAGTGCCCAAAAATATACCAGGAAAAATAAGGAAAGCACACAGGACATTAATCCACTACGACATCCAGCATCGATCAATGCAGCGTCTATTCAATGCGTGCCAGCTCATCTGAGGAATATATCAGGAGTGAGCGTAGATGTGTTTAAGAATAAGCTCGACAAATAATCTAAACTGCATCCCAGACCATCCAAGATTGGAAGATGCAAAATATCCGGAAGATGTACTAGCAACTCTCTGGTAGGACATTAGAGTGCCTCACACTGAGGGACCTGGGGGGGGGGGCAACCCGAACAAGATGTAAGGTCTGTAAGGTAAGGTCTCTCTCTCTCTCTCTCTCTCTCTCTCTCTCTCTCTTCAAAACTTATCTCGCCTTAGATCTAAAATATCCCCATCAGTAAACGAAAAATTTATGGCGAGGCCATAAAAGTTTAAGAGATTGTCTACCGGCTCAAAAATATTCCTGTGTGGGTGTGTTCAGCGTGTGTATGTATGCTTGCGTTTTTGTAAGCTAGAGACTAACAAAACTACTAGCAGCAATATGAGTTTTTATTGATTTATATATGTATTTAACTTGTGCACATATCCAATGCATTTTCTTACGTTTTTGCTGTGGCATTAAGGATAAGTTATGACATTTTTTACTCTCTCTCTCTCTTTGAGGTTCTTTCTTTAGGGAAAGTTTCGTACAAAAAGTGATTTACAGGCTTTTACAGTTTAAGGTTGTTCTATGGAAAAGATTAGAACACGCTTTTATACTTTTTTATTGCACTGTTTTAGTACCGATGAAGAAAGTATCGCTTAGTGAAAGTACCGAAGCGCGAAGGAGGAAGAGAGACGGTGAAAGTACCGCGTATATGTATGTTTACTTATTATGAATTATGAATATTACATATACATATATATATAATTATATATTATTATAATTATATATATTATATATATTAAATATATATTATATATATATAAATAATATATATATGATAGATAGAGAGAGAGAGAGAGAGAGAGAGAGAGAGAGAGAGAGAGAGAGAGCGAGAGAGAGAGGTGTGTGTGTGTGTGTGTGTGTGTGTGTGTAATGTTTTCGATGGCGACATTTTTTTTTCAACGCAGCTACGAGCCTTACGCATTTCGGACGAGGCCCTGCACGGAGAGCCCTGACCCTAGTGCCAGCGATGATTGCAGGAAGGAAGGAAGGCCACTGTGCGAAGCCAGTAGATGTCATGCCAAGTGCCACGTGGCATGACACATGCCCATCAGGTTTTCATCAAAAATTGACCAAGGTTTTTTGTCAGACTTTTAGGTTAATTTTTTGGATTTCAAATCGTTTGTCAAATGGTCTAGCTCATTGGCCAACCCCAATACTTGGCTTTTTGGCCAGGATGCTATAACCAAAGCTAATCTATCGCCACTCACTGAAAATGAGATTCTCCTCCACGTATTTATTTACAATCATTTGTCCTATGGTCATAATTCAGCGTTGCCAGAAAGGGTCAAGGGTGAACACTATGACTGGTTTCTGTCGTGACTATCAATCTATCCACCTCCACATTCTGAGGCTATGTGACCAAGCTGCCTTTTGCAAAGTGTTGTGACGTAAGAAGCATCCAAAATTATAAGTGAAGTGCGATAAAGAAATATAATTTTAGACCATCTTAGTCTATTTTGAAAATGAAATTGCGGTCTTGTGATAACAAGGACTACTGGGAGACGTCGAGAAACGAAATTTAACAGATACTGTAACTTTGTTTATGTGTTCCTCCAATGTCATTTTACAATCTGGAAATTCATTTTGAGTATCTTGGCCAAGTTAACACTCCCTGGAGAACTTTTAAAATCACAAAACTATTCCCCAGTCAGTTTCTTACTAACACGATCATTTCCTATATCAGTTTATCATACGAATACCAATTACCATCAGTTTTCTGATTACTGTACAATTTCACAGTTATTACACATGATGTGACGGCAGTCTGGCAAGCCAATCAAACAACATAAAGTTAAAGGAGTTTCTTAGTCCAATATAATAGCAATTTGGTTGTCTTAATGATATATAGAGTACTAAAATTGCACCTGACTGTTGAGTTCATTTACATAATATCATCACTTAAAGCGTAATCCAATAATGAGCTCAAGGCCAGTTTTGATTGGCATACATCTGCACACAGCCTTAGTGTCGTGTTTCCTATTGGCTGTCAGATGCCAGTTTGCGGAGGCTGTGCTGGTGCTTTGCACGGGCCTTCGACACGATCCATCAGTAGAAGCCGAAGTCTCTGATGATACCCTGAAATACTGCTATGTCATTCTTCTCGTTGACAGGCATGTTACTGAAGTTTTTCTACCGAGTTTTTCATTTTTATCATTTTTTAAATAGTTGCTACATTTTCCATAATTCATTTCAATGTTTGCGTTTGGTACTGATAGTTTGGGTCCAGCACTTTTTCTAATAATAGATTTCACTCAGCCAATGCCACCGTCCAAATAAACCTCGGGCGAGTTTTCCCTTGAAAGCGAGAGTATTGGCGAAGGGCGTCGCCTTCAGCTTCAAGTTACGGCTTCCAATTTTAACACGGCTTCATTCATAATTGATGTAAATGGGTCGCTCGAGATCAAATGGAATGAACGTAAATACACTCGGCGTGTGATTCATCACGTTCTTGGTCTCACAGCCGTCAGTCAGAATTTCGCGCCATTTCGCTAAGATGTTTGTGAATTATCATAAAATTTTAGTCCTAACTTGCGCATACTTTTGAATTATTAGGTGGGATTAATTTGCATCTTTTTTATTGAACGCATTTCACATAGAGCTTTCTATTCCTTTGTTCAAGGGTCTAGCGTGCGTGTGTTTAAGGTGTACTTTCGTGTTCTTCCTGTTTTCTTTTTTCTTTCAGTTTTTTTGCCCGTTTCGTTTTCTTATCTCGTGGCGCTGAAATGAGATTGTTTTGACTTCGTATTCCACGCATGTTCTGGGCAAAATTACCCACATAACCACCCCTCGGGAACAGTCTCACAACACCGTGACGCTCTCACACACGTAACTTACCGAACCGACTTTCTCACGCACGCAGACGCACAGAGAGAGAGAGAGAGAGAGAGAGAGAGAGAGAGAGAGAGAGAGAGCCTATTCAAACATGTCGGTGTTTCATAGAGAGACCAGCAAATCGTGCTTGCGTATGTCCTATGCCTTTTACCTGGGACATGAGATGAATATCCTCCCTCATTTTCTTTCAGAGGAAGCTTGGAGAAAATTCACTTTTTCTTTAATGGAAAGTATTGAAAGCCTTTCTACAGTAATGCTGTTATTGGTTGAGTGCCATCAGTAGATATATGCTAAGTATTGTCACAATGAAAATGTCGCATACAAAGCTACAAGAAAGGCAAACACACGCGCGCACACACACACACACACACGCACACACACACACACACACACGCACACACACACACACACACAAGCTTTGCAAAATAACGCACGGTTAAGATTCATTTTAAAAATATTGCACAGGGCCTACGCACGAAAGGGGCTAGGGACGAAAGAAAGTCAGCGGTGTGTTAAGTTCTTGTCTGATAGCATCCCATATATTTAGCGTCTGAAAGGCATGCCCTTCCACAACGCCGCTCTCTGAAGTATCTATATGTGCCCGGGGTTTTCATGCCCGTGACCCAAGGGGCAAAAGCCACACCTTAATGGTCGCTTACTACGAATATGTTAACCTTGCGCTTTCGGGAACGAGACGATCTTCTCAGTGGCGATAGGCTTATGTATGCTCGTGGTTGTTTAAGCTTCCAGCGGTCGGATTTCGAACGGAGCTGTAAATTTCAAGTGACCAAAGTTTCTTTGCTTTTCAGTCGTTTCTTGCTGCTGGAAACTTTCGTAGCGAACAGGGATACAAAAGAACTATCCAAATGTATGATTGCAACGTGTATATAGTGTTTTCATGGGTCTTTATATCTTCAAAGTGTACTGTTGGATTACAGTAAAATACATCCATATTTGATGGGGCTTAACGATTCTGGAATGGGGAGGGGGAGCAATTATTGTGATTCCGCTGTGTACTTTACAAGTGTTTACGTAGGGAGGGCCACTTGGCAAACACCGAGGCCTTGTACCCTTCTCCCTCGAATTCTTGCGAAGATATTGTATAAATGAAACACGCCCTTCCTAATGGGGCAAGTGTATACATATAGGGCTAGTCTTATGGGTAGGCCTAAAACCGACGCCAAGCGCGGAATTAATTTCCTTTCGAAAAGAGAACTGTTTTTTCGAACCAGAACGGATGAGTGTTTTAGAGTTTTAGTTGCGTAAAATTTTAAACATATACCATATATACTAAGATGAGTTTTCACTATCCGCATCATAAAATAGAAAATAATGGCTTTGGTAACTCGTTAAAATTACGAACTGTAAATTTTCATCTCATTAAATTAAATAAAGGCATTTTATGTTGTAAGGTAGAGTTAATTAATCGTAATTACGTAATTATAAGTAAACAATAGCCGTATAATGCCGTGGATACATACATACATACACTCAGACACACACACACACACACACACACACATATATATATATATTATATATATTTCTGCAGAGGATGATTATTGAGTTGGTTGAACAATAGTGGAGCATTTTCCTTGTTCTTGCACCACTTGATTAATTCTCTCTCTCTCTCTCTCTCTCTCTCTCCTCTCTCCTCAACTTTAGGATTCTGTTTTTCAAGAAATTGATTTTAGCTTGTTTCCTGATGTTACTGTCCTTGTACACATAAATCTCATAAACGTTGAAAGACGCAGACATGTAAACGAACCACCTCACGTTGTGTAGGATTTTCGATATATTTCGTCTTAACAGTGCTTGCACCCATGAGGATAAATTAAGTTAATCCTTAAAGTTTTTTCCAGTGGGATTATAAAATCCATATTGATATTATAATTATTACATCGGATAAGGGCATGAGAAACGTGTATAGTGAATTGTAGCCATAAATACACCAAGACTTGGTGTATTAAATACACCAAGACTTGGTGTATTTATTACTTCCGGCTTCCTCCGTAAACGGTGTTGCTCGTCTAGTCGGAAGTTATGCATGATCAGTAATCTCAGAGAGCTTTGCGATTCAAGGTTTGATACATAATATAGTGGCTGTAAGTTTATGCGTGCTTTCCATCTGTATTAATATACAATCAACATATTTATTTTATTCGTTTCGATATGAACGAAGACTTGTTTATTATTCCTCAACATCGGATCGCTATTTTACCAAATTGTTCTCTCTCTCTTTTTTTTTTTTTTTTATGAACCAATATTGCTTTTGTCTTGAGGAATCCAGATGCTATTCATTTAATAAGGATGATACAGAAACTACTCATTTCAGCGGGCTGATTCTTAAATTCTCACAGAAACCCATTCGTCGGATGAAAAATAGGCTTAATAAAATGTGCACTCGTGTGCAAGACATTACCGCCCCGTTTCTAGTTATTTGCTCACAGATCCTTAAAATTTCATTTTCGCTTTTTACTTTTCGATGGATCCAGTGAAAAGAGGGAGTGAATTCACTAAAAAGGATTTTCCTATTGGGTCTCTCGGTCACATAGGATGATGATGAATTGACTTAAGTCAGTCGGAAATATAAAGCTCTTTGCCACGGGGATTTCGTCACCTCGTCTCTTGTTAGGGCAGAGGGGCTTGTTAAGAGAGAGAGAGAGAGAGAGAGAGAGAGAGAGAGAGAGAGAGAGAGAGGCTTTCAGTAGCATGGGATTAACCTCCAATACAAGTCTATGGGTACCACTAGCATGTTAATGACCACTGGTCTTTGTTCCAGCATAGGTAAGGACACCTGTTTCCCAGATGTTTCTGTAGCTTTTTTTATTGTTTATTAATATTTGATGACGGTAATTTTGTCAACTGATGTTCTCTTAATTTTTATAACCTAAGCGTCGTACATGTTGTAAATCTGGAATGAAATTAGACCTAAAACCTTTCCTATTATTTTGTTGATCCTTATTGTACGTGCACATCTGTGGAGTCGAACAATAGATCCTACCTAATGATGGCGTTAATCAGCGGTAGCCCTGGCTCCCACAGGGCCACTCACTCCCACACCCATTCCCATCCCCCGCCCCCCCCCCCCCGACAAACACACCCCACACCCATCCTGCTTAATCTTAAGAGCTTCCACTCCGCCCCCCCCCACCCCCCCACCCCACAAAAAAAAGAGAGAAAGAGAGAGAAAGACTTCCCCCAACGTTTTTCTCTTTTTGAGTTCCGGTTTTTCCTCTCTTTCTCTCTGATGCATCGAAGTTTTTCCATTGGTCTGATCTCTTTCCAGTTATTATATATATATATATAATATATATATATATATATATATATATATATATATATGTGTGTGTGTGTGTGTGTGTGTGTGTGTGTGTGTGTGTGTGTGTAAAGTACTTTGATTGGCTGTCTTTCATTACATATGTATTGAATTTCCAAGTATTGCTTGAGTTGTTGGTAGTTGGTAATGCAGCCATTTATTTAAAAAAACACACACACGCACACACACACATACACAGTCGAGTTGCGCATAGTTTCAGTTACCAGAAACATAGGAAAAAGTATTCTTCTTTTCCCCAGAATACAAGTTTTAGGTTTATAATGAAGACAAGACTGACTGACGGATTATACGAAGCTATTCGTCACTTGAATATTCATAAGTGTCCATCCAACGTGACCTGAGAAATTGACAGTGTAAGTTTACATTCGATATTTATTCTCTCTGGTTGTCAAGTTGTTCCACATGTTGGAACGATAATTAAAAATAATTGCAGCCACAGAATTTAATAGCATAGAAGCAGTGTATTGTCGAAGACGTTTCGTTTTTGCAGTCGTCTCATATTATCATTATTTTTAATTAGAGAAGCATTTCATGTCAAAGATGTTGCTTTATTGCGTTCGTTGTTGATTTTATATTATTATTATTATTATTATTATTATTATTATTATTATTATTATTATTATTATTATTATTATTGTTATTATTATTATTGTTATTATTATTATTATTATTTTTATTATGAAAATGTAATTCTTTGTCTTACGAGAATTTATTATTTTAAAATCGTATGAGTCTCACTAAGCTTAGTTGAAGAAGAAAATCCCAACCAATGGTTGTTCAAGATTTGATTATTTATAATTAATTAATTATTATTATTTTATTATTCATTATTTATTTATTATTATTATTATTGATTTCATTAGTTATTATTCATTATTAATTATTGATTATTTGCATGATGATGAAAATGAAGAAAATTCTAATTTTTGTCTTTACGGAAAATGTGTTTACCCGATCTGATTTCTTAAAAATATTAGTTTTGTATAGATATATTATAATATCAATTTTTCCTTCTTAACACCAGTGTGTCTATTAGCTAGGAAGTTCTACTTTGTTGATATATATATATATATATATATATATATATATATATATATATATATATATATATATATATACACACTTTTTGTAACGGAGAGATTCAATAAGCAATCGAGTATTCCCAGCTTTTTTCTTCGCAAATGAAACTGAGCGTAATTATGCAAATAATGCAGAAGAAAGCTCATGGACGGATAATTTCCTTTCCTGCCACCTTGTTAGTCTCCGCTTTTCATATCTTTCATATCCGGCGTTTAAACTCGGATCCGAAACTTTCCTTTTAAGTCTGAGCGGGTTTCCCATCCGTCAATTGTCTTATCTGAAGATTACACGAGGGGGAAATTCAGTTTGCTCTCCGTTTTCGTTTTCTTTTTTCCAAAGAAATGACGTTTATGATATCAAAGTTCATAAGGCAAAACTGTTGTTAGTCACGTCATAACCATATTTGTTTTGCAAACTTTCTGAATTATGCTTATATTTGTTGAGATACTGTATCTTTCACTAAGAAAATCAGATTTTTCATCCAGAAAGATTAAATGATTCTAGTTACTTTATATTATGTATTATGTGGGCAATAACTTCTTTTTTCTTGCAGAAAAAGATTGTCTTTCCATTCCTTTTCCTTTTCATTGTGTGATATCACTTGTTCAAAATATAGTTGACGTATTTCATTAAATCTTCCTCCAGTGTCTTTGCCAATGAATCATCTCGCAATTTGATGACATTAAATCTTCATGACTGCATCAGCATCACGCATCATGAGTAAAAGACCGCCACTAATGCTGCCCTGAATTCAGAAGTGGAGCTTATTGCATAAGTTTTTTTTGCAGTATGAAGGTCTTCGGAGGCACATGGCACATTCTTCCTTAGATTACGTATATTCATATATTCACGGTTTCATAGGTTCTTTCCACTTTGAGGAAGTTGACGGCTGCTCTTCTGGGTATTCTAAATCCAGCCGAGAAGCCATTTGGCACGAAATAGTCTTAATAAGCCTCTTTCTCTTTCTCTCAAGCTTCAGGCTTATCAGATTCGAAATCTCACAGGTTCTTCGGTCATGTCACGTCCTGCAACTTTATTTTTAGGCTAACACGCATATTAAGAGCTTGATTTATGAACTTACTTGGAACTTCAGCCATTTAAGGTCGAAGAATTTTGCCACTACTTTTTTTTTCTGTTTTCATTTTTTTTAGAGTAGATGTTCCCTTGATAGGGATTTCCTCAGAGTAGATGTTCCCTTGATAGGGATTTCCTCAGAGTAGATGTTCCCTTGATAGGGATTTCCTCAGAGTAGATGTTCCCTTGATAGGGATTTCCTCAGAGTAGATGTTCCCTTGATAGGGATTTCCTCAGAGTAGATGTTCCCTTGATAGGGATTTCCTCAGAGTAGATGTTCCTTTCATAGGGATTTCCTCAGAGTAGATGTTCCCTTGATAGGGATTTCCTCAGAGTAAATGTTCCCCTAATTAGGAAATGAAATGAATGAGGTCATTTCAGTTAAAAGGACCGCTTCAGCTTGCCATAGAACGAAAATACCTCTGGTATGTCATTTTAAGAAGTTTAAAAATACCGAAGTCCTCAGACGACAGGCTTTTACAGAGGAGCTGAAAAATAAGGATGCAGAAAAATGAGACCTAATGGCTCTGTGTCTCCTTAGTCCGGTGGCTGGAAGCTCTATCTGTGACATTAAGAGACTAGAGGTCTTATCAGATAGAGGATATTCCTTTCTTCTCGGCCTGTGTTGTGGCGTCTGTCTTGCTGTTGAGAGACAGACTCAGCGGGGTGGAAACATTCCTTGGCGTTATTTTGGGGCTCACGAGAAGAAGCCGACTTCTGCTATCTCAAGATAACGTTGAATGAATTTGTTGTGGGAAACGAAGAATTTGTAGTTGCTTGTATCGGTTAGGAACCTTGTTTTACAAAGGAAAGGGAGGAGAATTTAGTAAT
Organism: Macrobrachium nipponense; assembly: GCF_015104395.2. NCBI lineage: Eukaryota > Metazoa > Arthropoda > Malacostraca > Decapoda > Palaemonidae > Macrobrachium > Macrobrachium nipponense. The sequence continues at coordinate 20,810,752 of NC_087202.1, forward strand.
TATTATGAATGGATATTTCGTGGAAGACACAGCATAAGCCCACACATTCATACACATACACACATACATATCAATATTTCCTTTGTTCCTGATATATCTGATTTCTTATGGAGACGTATTTCTGATTTTTTCCTCTCCTTCATATCTCTGATGCTTTAGCATTCCTCTCGGAAAATAAAGTTACTGTAATATCCGGCATATTTTCGTGACTCGTTTGTTAGGTAATGTCTGTATTCATTAGAAGCCACAGAGCGGAAGACAAAGAGAATGTGTCCAGCATCTGTTTGCTGAAGTGGGGTTTAATGAGGAAGGAAAATTTAATGTACAAGTTCTCTCAATTGTAATTTGAACAGGACACGTGTTTGCGTGAGCGAGCTAACAGATGCCGGACTAATCCCTGTAAGTGGAATTGCATGAGGAACGAAATCTACCCGAGGGAGGGTAAAAAGTGTTCTCGTCCACTGCTTGGCCCAACTGACACATGGAAAGGGAGATTTGTGTAGGGTGGGGGGCTTTCAATCGCAAGTTCAGGGGAGGTAGTTAACAAGAGGGTGTTGGGATTATCTGCTTCACTACTCAGAAAATACCATAAAGACATAAAATAAGGAAATGAAAGATTGGAAGATGTTGAAACAATGACTGATTTTATTTCTGTCCAGTCATGGACAAGTTGTTCCTTCACGTTGTTATGTCAGCTTTCTTTGAATTTAGTGAAAGTTTGATGATTATTGCCCTTGTGCATAATGAGCTGTAATGATCGCTTCTAAGCGGTTGGGTCGTCTGATCTTGTAGCCTCCTCGTGTGGCTTTGATGCTTATTAATGTAATTGTAAAGGAAGGAGAATGGAGACAATTTTTATCTCTCGCATTAATTTACAACGCACGTTAGTTAGCTATAGAGCCCAGCCTCCCTTTGAAGGAGAGCATTCAGATCTGGGATAAAAGGAAACAATTCTATCCCTTTATTGATTTAGGCCTAAAGGGGTCCTTTTCCCCCTTTCGTCTCTCTCTCTCTCTCTCTCTCTCTCTCTCTCTCACGTCCTCGGATTAATTCGGTGTCAGCCTCTTTCTCTCTCCTGATCACGACCTCGTTAGGTCCGGATTACCTCTTTACGATGAGGATTTTGGTTCTGGGACGAATTGTCATCGATCGAACTTCCAAAAAAATGCTAATCAATCTCTCTCTCTCTCTCTCTCTCTCTCTCTCTCTCTCTCTCTGTGTGTGTGTGTGTGTGTGTGTGTGTGTGTGTGTGTGTGTGTGTGTGTGTGTGTGTGTGTTTTGATATCCGCGCGTTAGCATACATGTACAGAAGTATTCTTAAAATTCCAAAATTATCGCAAGCCATCCTTTTATGGAAATGATAGCGCACGAACGTCCATTGTGGTTTCTGAGGTCCACATATGGCAAATATGAGAAGGAACGACGGTGTGAAATCCATTAAGACGCGATTTATATCAGCCTTATGGCAGGTGGTGAATGCGAATGGATACCGGCCTTAACAGATTACAGTGGTTTCTTCTTCTGGAAGTCGCTGGAACGCGAGAACGGTAGACCTGACTTTCCTGATTAAATCAATTCCTTGAGGGAAAAACTGATGACGATGTGGAGCAGTTTTATCTTTCATCTTTCTCCTGCCGATTACCCCAGATAAGGAGCAGCCGAGGTATGTTAAGTATCGATAATTAATTCTCTTTTTTTTAATTGTCATTAATGTGATAGAGCATCATCAGAGTATCCCGATTTTTCTGTATGTAATTGGTGCGTAGTCTTGTGAGACTTTATTCGCTCAAATGTTATTTGTCTTTGGTTCTTTGTTTTGTATGAAATTACCAGTCTATTTTAGCTTACTTGCAAGATGAGGTCGAGGGAAGTATGTCTTCCCAAGTGTAATAAAGCGATATCGAATCGTGGATCGTTAACCTACGGTCTTTGTTTTCTGGTGCAAATTGTTGTTTAATGAGAAACCTCCTTAGGCGAGAGAAACGCCACGGGACTCGGTGGAGATAGCTAATGACGATGGTAACGATATCGATTCATGATGAGTCTCCTTCACTCGGTTCATTAATGACTTCGCTTTTGAGGAGACCGATAGACCGACCCAACACCTAAGGATGAGAGACCGACCAGACACCGCCTCCGCCTTACTCCCGTTCTCGATCAAACACTTTCACTTTCACATGATTAAAGTCGTCTGATGGCATGAACCACTATGGGCTAAAGTCTGTGGCAGAATGTATTTAGTCACGAGGTGGTCGCCGCCGACGCCCTTTTTTCACTTTCTTTTCTTCGGGGGGAACCAAAGACTGAGAGGGTTGCAACCTCTCTGCGAAAGGAACCTTTGGGTTAAGGCTCATGAGAACGGAGTTTCCTGTATCTTTCTTAAAAGAGGAAAGACACAAATCAATCTCTCTCTCTCTCTCTCTCTTGAACAGTAGTTTTCAAAGGATATCCGTTGGCTCTTTAGACAAGGGACCATCAGGGGCAGTTGAACCATTTAAATGGGCGGCTCATCAGCAAAATCCCCCCCAAAATTGCAGGAGATGCACCAATTTTGGAGGCTTCCTTTTCATAGCTTGTGTGGCTGAATTGAATGAGGCTGCCCCATGATAGAGATAAAGCCTTACATTCAGACGGCTTCCCCGGCATTGGCAAAGGTGTCGAGGACAATGAGTATTCTAACCCGAGAAGCCCTTTGGTTCAGAGATGGCCGGTCGTGACACCCCAAAGCTCTGGGGTGGGCCGGACCACCTGAGAATTCGTCTAAGGAGTATTAACGAGCATTTTAGAAGTCTCGCTTTACGAGGCAGGTTTTCTAAGAGAATCATTTAGCGCTGAGGAATGCTTTCAGACGCTCGGGAGTCGGCTTAAATCTTGTGCTTTTAGAATTGGTCTGTGGGGGTAGATCCTGACAACTGGGAACAGAGACTCTCACCCCCCCCCCCCCCCACTTTATTTTATTGGCACTTTTCTCTCCCGTGGGGGCTTCTGTGTGTGACTTGCTTCACGGTGGGATTCTCGGGGAATCCGAGGGAGCTTTGTGTGATTCCACACGGTGAACATAAAATGTGAAAGGCTGAAACTTGATATTGCTAAATGCCCAAAGCTCACTTATCCTCTTTTGAATTATTTCTTAGGTGCTTTAACTTGGAAAATTGGAGAAATAGGCATGTACACCGCTAGAGTGACTAGAAATTTCTATTACGTACTTACGCGGGAAAATTTAAAGATGGGGATTTAACTGTAAGAAATAAGTAGAACCTCTTTTTATATTTTTCTGCATAAAAAAAGAAAAAGGAGTGACTAAGGAAGTTTGTGCTTGCTTATGTCTGTACAAAAGTTCCGGTTTAATGTTGAACTAAAAGAGAGAAAATGATAAATCTTACTTCACCAAATGATATACTTCCGTTTTATCACTTCCTGTAGTTTTGTGTGTGTGTGCGTGTGTATGTGTGTCTGTTTGGTGGCAAATAGCTCCATTCATTGGTTCAGTGGACGTTTTATGTCTTCCTGGAGGAAAATCGGGCTGCGTCAAAAGTTATTGTTTTCTTGTATTTTTTTTTTCCAGGTTATGCCTTTCATGTCGACGCCAGATGATGAACTGTGTACATGATATCATTAATTCTTAATATTAACCTCATTACTAGCTTAAAAGATACTTGGTTTTGAGTTACAGTGGTAGTGCATGTTATAGTAAAAGAATATTGTCGATATTTATATCCTTCATTTGCCAATTTAAGTACCTTTTGATATAGATTTTGTATCATGATATAGCGTAATGTAATGACTAAGTAGGTGCAATAGCACATTTAAGCGATAATTTAACGTTTACATATCTGTATGTAGAATATTTATGGTTTATAACAAGACAGCTTTATGCCTGGTAGTTTGCATCTAATTATCTTCTCTTTATTTCTGTATTTCTTAGCCGTCTGAAGAGTGAATTTATAAAACCTCAAAATTACAGGATTTCATTATCCAGTTGCGTAAAAGTCATTATTTGGTTATATAATGCTAATTTTATAATAGATGCATTTATCCATTGTGGTCCTTTACGATTACGTTTAAATTCAGATCACGCTGTCAAGTAGTAAATGATATTTATCTAGTGATTGTCCCTTATTATATTATTATTATTATTATTATTATTATTATTATTATTATTATTATTATTATTATTATTACTGCTGTTTGAAAATGAATATTTGCTTTTGTTTTGCCCCGCATAAATAATCCAGACAGATGCGTAAATGGCTTTGATCACTTCACATTTCGAAATTCACTTCGTAGTCGATATTCTTGTCAGTATAGTTCTTGCTTTCAAATGTGACGTTGTTTGACTTTTCTTAAGAATACTTTTGCTTTGCAGATAGAGTTATTTTATCACAGAATTTTTTTTCAATAAATCGACCACTTCTTTTGTCTCTAACATGAGAAAGCAGTTTCTGAATGGGATGTAGGTAGAGGCAACTTTATTTCTTTTTTTGCTTTTTTTCAGCTGAATAGTTTAGTGATATCGGCAGAAGATATTTACTAACGCAGAAAAATATATGTTATCGTTTAAAAGTAATTGGAAAAATCGGGAAACTCAAACGTACTTTACATAAGACATTGTAAGAAAAAATTTTAAGTGTTTCGTTTCTCCTTTGTTGAAGTATTTGAAAATTAATAATTTTTCAGATGTATGAAATTCAAGAAAGTCTATTTTTTAAATATTTGAAATAGGGAACAGATATTTTTGAAATTGAGAGCTAAATCTTCATCTCTGGAAAACTTGGGGAACTAGTGTGATGTGATTTCCAACTCTGATATATCGGCTTGAAAATTGGTAAAATAATTTGTTCTTAAGTCCATACCACTCCAAATTAAGATAATTCTCTCTCTCTCTCTCTCTCTCTCTCTCTCTCTCTCTCTCTCTCTCTCTCTCTCTCTCTCTCTCTCTCTCTCCGTTGCCTTTTTGATACTGATTGGGAACCCCTTGTTGCTTACCTACGTCCTCAGCTTCCCTTCTCTTGTTTTATGTCGGCGAGTTTTTGCTTTCTCATGAGCTGTTCTCATCAACTATTCCCATCAACTCCCCTTGAATCCCATCATCCGCTGATCGATAGAGATATCAGAGGTAATACGAGAGGCAACGTTGTTATCATTGTGGATGAGTTGGCTCATTTGTTATGGAAAGAGTGTACCTGTCGCCCCCGGGGCCTTGTTATTATGATGCATTGTTGATATTGCCAAGTAAATTCTATTTCAAAGTCCTCTATTAAAGTTCCCTCACCATCCGACTTTGCTCTTTAGAGTTGTTACTCAACTCTCATGGAGATCTTATGTTGCAAGCTTCCTTATGAAACGGCCGAGGCCGCTCTGTGAGGCTCGGGTTATATTTCATGCAATGTAATGTTCTTTCAGTAAGCGTGATCATTTGATAACCGTTGTACATTTATCATTTACCTTTTGATTCTAAAGACACACACACACGTATATAATATATATATATAATATAATTAATATAATATATATAAAAAAATTATATGGTATATATATATGTGTGTGTGTGTGTGTGTGAATGTGTGTGTAATATAATTTATATATATTATATATATATATATATATATATATATATATATATATATATATAACGTAAATAACGTGTGTGTGTGCGCGCGCGCTTACGTGCGTTTGTTTGTTTAGTCATGATTGTTTCGTGAGTTAAAGAATGGTTATCGTGCTTGAAAATTAATGGTTGTGAATGAAGGGTGTATTTCTGTGTACTGTTTGGCAATGCATGGAATATTCTCTTGTAAGCTTGATTTCCTAACCAAAAATAATTTCTTCTTTTCCAGGTAAGACATCGGTGGATTACTGGTGAATCTACTCTTGGTAGTTTTATCTAGCGACAAAAGGGAATGACCTTTGTAAGTACTGTACTAATGTATTTTTTTAAGCTTAGCCGCAACCCCTTAGATTACGGTGCAAAGGTTAGACCGTATCTATGTATATTCGCATGTAACTAAGTAAAGACGAACTTGTTAAAAGTAAAACGGCATATTGCTCTCTTTGTAAGTTTTGTTTGTCGTTAAATTCGACTCCAATGTGGACAGATTTGGTAACAGCTCCGTCGAAAATCTAGTTTGTCAAATCGGACATTAGATCTCTTGAACCAAGCCAGTCTTGCGTTATGCACATTCTGGCTTTTAAGTCAAATGCAAATTGGTTTTAGACACGTTAATTGAAGATTAGCACCGAGTTGTTTCGTAAGCAGATCGTACGTAATTCGCATTAATTAAAGGAACTGCCACCGCAACATCTTGGTTTCGTGAGATTCTGTGAATAAATAATCAGTTTTTTGTCAAAAGATTAATATTTTGTGCCCCGTTGTCTAGGAAGAAAGTACTTTATTTGTATTTGATGTATAAGACTCTTCCTTTTTAGCATGATTCTTTTATGAAAGACTAAGACTAAATAGGTAATAATTTATTAAAAATTTTAATTTTTAAAATCAATCGGTGGCTACTGTGATTTGTAGTGATTCTAATTAGTCAGTGTATACGTTCGCTGTTGTTGTTCAACTGACATTATTTCTCCTATGTAACGGTAAGTAATCGAAGCACTTAAAAGTTACCTGACCGTTTTGAAAATGTGCCTTTTCACAAAACCGCAATCGGTGAAATAGCGTGAGCTCGTTTCTTATTTTCTACTATTTTTTGCGCCAGCTGAAAGATTAAACGACCCCCTGCAGATTAATATAATCTTAACGGTAGTATGTAGGTACCCGCGCGCGCATCCGCCTCTCTCTCTCTCTCTCTCTCTCTCTCTCTCTCTCTCTCTCTCTCTCTCTCTCTCTCATTTTCTAGACAGGTAATATTATAACCATTACCAGTTTCCGCACCTTCAAAAAAACTGGTTTAAAGTTTTCTATGACTTTCACAGTCGGTATATTATTTTTCTCTCGAGTCATTAAAACCAAATTAGTCTTCATGATGTTTTCCATTGAACATCAGAACACTCTTGATTTCCTTAGCAAATATTGCAGTATTTGCACTTCCAACATTGTCTCAAACACCCGGTTTACTTTTCTGCTTCTAATTAAAAAGAGATCATTTCTTTTTTTTTCAGTCGGTCCCGGACTGTCTTATTCCTCTACGCTGTTTTAAAAAGACTTGACTTTCCTCTGTGTGTGAGAACTTTTAGAACATGCGTGTGTATGCTTCTAACTTATCAAAGGAAGCTCCTCAATTGGGGTGAACATTTCCTGAATTTTCGAAACTGACGAAGCCCCTTGCAGTCCTCGGGAACATTAGCTATTTCCACCTGATAAGAGAGGATTCATTACGGCGCGCGAAGGTGTCACTGTGACAAGTGAAATAAGGTCCTCTTGTCACAGCGTACGGAAATTATATAGGCCATTTTGAGTCGTATCTTATGACCCCCAACCCTAACCCTCTTCTTTCCTTCTCACCAATTCGCATTTGCAGAGTAAACACAATGTATCACAGTTATCTTGAAAGATTCGTAGATTGGAAGACGTCGCCTCGTTAGATGGCGTCTAGTGGATTTGAGTGGGATTATTTTCGCCGGGTAATCGCCCTGTTCCGGAATTTCAGGCTCCTGCAATGATACTGAAATGGAACTGTAAACGGCGCGGAATGCCAGCGTCAGTTCGGCGAAGCTCCGAGCTCAGGCGTCCCATTAAAAAGAAATAATGCCAGTCTAGGGTTACGTTCGCTTTTCTCCCGTTTCTGCCTTCAGAGGGCTAGGAAGGAAGTAGACCGCCGGAAACCCTTGTCTGGTTACAAGTCTGTTACCCTTTGTGGGAGATTTTAATTATCTTTCAAGGCACAAGATTTTATCTAAGCTGAATCTCTCTCTCTCTCTCTCTCTCTCTCTCTCTGCTATATGAGCATACACTATCCATTCCTATGGTGATTATGAAACTCTTTCATACCAAATTCTGGTGAAAACAGACTTTATATTAAAAGCAGAACGATCAAATACTGATTCTGAAGCAGACTCGCTTTTGAAAACTTAGCAAACGGCTGACGCGTACATAGAAAGAATAAGTTGCTTGAGAAATGCGTCTCTTAAGTGATTGTGTCCTGGAGCAAGTTGATCAAAAGGGTCGCTGGTGTAAGCGAGCTGTCCCGCCTCCCTCTGTTATTACATGTTTCACAACTGAAACTCAGTGACGTGTATGTAATTAGGACCCGAATGATTATATTAGCGTTTATTTCTTTGACATCAAAATCACAGATTTGTTGCGGATTTTACGAGAGAGAGAGAGAGAGAGAGAGAGAGAGAGAGAGAGAGAGCGCATGTGTTTTCGTAACATGGTATGGGGGAAAGTTATTGTAGTAATGTAGTAGAACATCACGATTAATATTTTGCCACTGAGCGTAATGACTTTCTTAGCAGAGGTAATTGCTGTTATTTCTCTGTATTCGGATGGTGGATACAAGCATTAATGTTCGTAAGTGCTTTCCTGCATGCAGAGGAAGTACTGCATCTTGCTACAGGAAAAGGTTTTGACATTTAATGGATTTTAAGAGCTCTGAAAAACAAACAATTATTTTAACTGTTAACAATAGACTTCATTAGATTATGAGTAAAGATCCCCTTCGCCATTTCTTCCGTTATTTAATTATTTTGATTCTGTAAGGTGCCTAAATGCAAAGGGTTTTTTTCTTTTCTCTTTCTTACGCTGTAAAATCGCCCACGTCATAGGCATGGAAAAAATGAGTCTTCTGTCGGCCTGGTGTTTAGAAAGTGAGCAGCGATTCCCGTCTTGCCGTAGATAAATTGCGACAGGTAATACATGACTGAGCAAGGTGTAAACAAAAGGTTGATTACTGAGGGCTCACAGGTGCATTCGAAATTTCCATATTTTACGACAGTGGCCCCTTAGCCGTGAATTACTTGCGAAAGAAGGGGAAAAATTTTTTTGCTTGCTCTCGAAAACAGGTGGAGCATCAAACTTTGCCATTTAATCAGACAAAAAGGTTACGTTGGCAATGGCAAATTGCAGTGAGTGAGGTTTGCATTGCGTGATTTGCTGTGAAATATGGTCCAGAAGCATTTTGCAAGCATTTTTTTATTTATTCATCTTCATAGTGAAAGGAACTTGAATGTGACTATATTTTGTTTGAACTGTATTGATTTTGGTTATTTCTTTGTCTTCTGTAATATACAGTTCTTGAAATAATAAAGTATCATCCGTTTTCTGTTTTTTCTTTTAATGGTACTATTCTGTTGGAACAGAGCGATCTTTGGTCTCTTTAGCTTGGGGTTCTTTCGTAACTGCGTTGTGCTACGTGAAAAGAAGCCTCTCTACCGTTCAGGTGTTCTAAAGGTCCGCTACTTTCTTCCGGCAAACGAGTGACCGGACTATACACAACACAGACACGCTGTGCCCATGGATGAACCGAAAGAACACGCCCAAGAATATCATGACAAGTGAATGTACGTGCGTTGGTATTTAGTGACCTCAGATAAGGTTTTGTATCGTGTTGTAAGAATTACGTAGTGTTCCGACAAAGTTTCCAATGAAGTATTGGTGAATGTGTTTTGAGAATTGACTCATTTCGATTGGTAGGGAGATAATACATGTGTGGCCCATTGTCATGGAAGAGATGGAATCGTTTAGCATTTAAGACAACAGAACGCATGTTGTGCATCACATATCCTGAACAGCTTTCTATTGACAGTTTGTGTGGTCTATGAGGGAATGTGAAGATTAGATGAAGTATTAAAAAAAAAACTAAACTTTCAGGAAAAACGTATCGTGTATTTTGCAATATACCAGTGACTTTTTTTTTTCACATAACAAACAGATTTAGAGAATACACGTTGTATGTTGTCCACGGACACAACGTTCCGTTATTACAGTTTAACATTCAAATCTGGTTCTCAGAATGTTTTGTTGATGCATGAACTTTATGAGAAGCAGTTTACAGTGAATCGTAATTCATTTTTCGTCCTCAAGTTGTGCGCCATTTAAAGATTTGTGATTCATCAAGTAATTAAAATCTTTGCGGTGTCCTTGCAGCTAACGTCACAGACACCAGTGTGACTTGATTTTCAATCGTTCAGTTGGACAGTCCACGTGAGAAGAAAGCAGCAGCTCTCTCAGATTCTTCCTCTGGTGGACAAGGGGATTCCATACTGAATTTCAAGGTAATATTAGGAAGAAGGTCAGACAGGGTATTTATTCATTGAGCTTACCTTCGCATTTCGTGCGTTAATTCTTTTACAAACATTCAAGTAGAATTTTTTTTATCTTCCATGCCCTCATGCATATTTATTTAAAATCTTTTCCTACAATTTCTCACTCTCTCCGGTCCGCGTAGTTCGGTGGTATCACTTAAAATCTGTTCACATCCAAGGAAATGGGGGCTCGATTCCCGTGGGAAATAAAGGGACGGTGTTGGCGGGATTCCTGTGTTTACCTGTAGCAGTGAATTAAGTACCTTGTTATTAAACAAGATGGAGAGAGAGAGAGAGAGAGAGAGAGAGAGAGAGAGAGAGAGAGAGAGAGAGAGAGAGAGAGAGAGAGAGAGAGGCGGGGGGAGGAGGAGTAGAAAATGGTAGCTGTCATAATTGATCAGAGTTTCTTCAGTACTGTGAATCCTTTTTTAAAAGAAAAATCGAATGACCTCCCCGTAAGATAATCCTCAACCCCACGAGGTTAAGACCATTCATCAGATATCCTCAGAAACTCATTTCATGGACGGCAGCATGTGGACTGAGCTGTCTCGATCCTTCTCTAGGTCCTCCCTATAGGGGGGCAAGGATCCCCCGCTGTGAACATCCCTTGAATTCATTTATTCAGTGTCTTGAAGGTTTTGGCAAGCCGTAAGGAATTTAGGTGCCTAATCAGAACTTCGTTTACTCCAAGCTTAGATTAGATTTACTTTATGAACTTGAATCATTATTCATTTCTTATTGTTAGAATTTATACCTTAAAGCTAAATTCTGAACAGATTTTGGAATTTAGTGTGACTGAATACGTTACCTTAAAGCTAAATTCTGAACAGATTTTGGAATTTGGTGTGACTGAATACGTTTTCAGACCTTGTCCTTGCATCTCGTACTTATTTTGAAATAGTTAATTTATCCCAGTGGTAGGCTCACCAAACTTATTTATCTACTTATGCAATCAACAGTTAAAATATGACACCATTTCGTTGTCGTTTGATTTTATAATTAGCCACAGATTTTCATATATGGAGATCATCAGGTATACTCAAATTTAACCACCGGATCTTCCATCCTTGATGAGAATTTTACCTCAAGAAGTACACTTGACCACTTAAAGGGTGGCACGTTTGTCCGTTTTCTGAGTGCTGTGATCGGGTAAAGAATGGTCTCCTTGTCTGAGTTTAATACCACTGAATACCACGTCTGTTGTAAGTAAAAATCCGGTGTAAAACAGTACCGCTGGAACTTTCTTCAAGTCGTTTACCCCTTTGTAAGACAACGAATTACTTACAACAGCAAAATATTTATAAATACTCTTGTCACGTACCATTTTTACGGGCTGCTATAGAAACAAGACCCCTTGATGACATGTTCCTGGTTTCATCTACATCAACGACAACCTACCATTTGTCCATATTTCACCACAAAACAGAAATACAGAAATATGTGAAATATATTGCTGAAATGTGTATGCAGTACTTTTAAGGACCTTTCATCTTCTTGTGTACTGTTAGATTACAGTAAAAGACATTCAATTCCGTGTATTATATAATGGCTACTTATATCATTAGGTATTAAAGGAAGCCTAAGTTCAGCGCAAATTCTAAAGAACGTTCCATTGAAAATCAGGGACCAACACTTGACAGGGAATCAGAGCAAGGAAATAAAATGCCGGATTTCATTCCTGTTAACCTCTGGTGCAGTTCCCATTGGACAGGAAGGAATGGGGGTGTGAGGAGGGGACACGGTTTGGATAGGTATGCCTGAATCCCTTTGGCTAGTTCATGGTCAGGGATTCGTTGGTCAGTTGAGACATCCGAACCTCTCGTCTTTTTTGCATCTTGGTCAAGAATGTTGGTGTTAACGAACGTTTCTGTAATTTCATCTTCATTCTGTTATACGCCTCAAGACACAATGAATTGACACTTGCAAGTGGTGTATGCATTCTTAATCCTAAGAGTAATTAGAATTAAAATCACCTTTCAGTATATTTGACGTATAAGTTACACGCTCTTATGTAGTTTTTAAAAAAAGAAAAAAAACTTTAATTATAAGTTGGCATATTTTCAGAATGTCATTTTTCTGATTTGAATGGACCAGTTAAGCCATGTAATTGTTCGGGGTATTGCGAATCATCATTCATATATTTCAAAGAATTTTTAGCTGAATATAAAGGATGAAAGAGAGAGAGAGAGAGAGAGAGAGAGAGAGAGAGAGAGAGAGAGAGAGAGAATGTCAGTCAAGCAAAATGATATGGAAGAAAATAAAGACATTCGTCGTTATCATTCGAACTGACATTCGGAGCTACTTGCCTTGAAATCCATTACAGACAAAACCCGGCAGGATTACTACAGTGTGACATACAGGTAGGTCCTTTTTTTATAGTTGGTTGGTTGACTTGTCGGTGGTTCGCCTTGATCTTGATCTGAGGAACGCAGGCAGGGAAGATTGGGCGTAAAAGAACCCCATTAGAAATCGGTCATGTGTGAACACCTTCCAGCTCTCTTTAAGATTCTAACCCCACCTCCAACCAACCTCAAATCCTAACGCCACCTACTCTAGCCTCTCACAGCCTCACCCCTGAACTTGCGCCAGGAATCCTCCCATAGAACCTCACCATACGCAGAAGATATCTTGACTTTTTTTTTAAATTCCGGAATTAATTCCGATGGACATTAAAGAGAGAGAGAGAGAGAGAGAGAGAGAGAGAGAGAGAGAGAGAGAGATCCATTTCAACGAATGGCATGGGAATGAATGAATGAAATTTAGTAAGTATTTTCTTTGAATTAATGAAGTGAAAAACAAAGCTAAAAATGATTCCTTTATCATGCCTTGTCGTCTTTGTCGATTCAGGAGCCGGGATGATGAAATAGTATGGTGTAACGAGACAGAAAGATAGATTATTTTTGTTTATATTTGCGCATCTGCCTTTTGGAATAAATCGATTTACTAAGTGAGTGGTCCCGAGCTTTCCCGTATGATCTCGTATTATCATCAGACAGACAGGCAGGCAAATGCAAGCACTAAATAAATATGATAAAAGATTGCTTTCTCTGTTTTTATTGGTTCAGTCCCAACCTTGAAACCACCTCTCTCTCTCTCTCTCTCTCTCTCTCTCTCATTGACCATTGGTTCAGATCAGCGGTCTTTTATTCGCTTGGAAGTTTTTGTAAGACCATTTAAGTTCAAGCGCCAGTCTTGGGAGTCTTTTCCTTTGATTTTCCACCGCCACAAAGACCGCTCTCGTGAGGGACTGTAGCACGGACATACGCGCGCACATACAGCTAAAGGAAATCTGGCCGGATGACAATGGGAGCTCCAATATCATCCAGATTGATGCTCCACATTTTATTTACGTGTTCTGCCTATATGCCTGGTAGGGCTACCAGTTCCCACCTACTCCCTCACATCTGCTCTCTCTCTCTCTCTCTCTCTCTCTCTCTCTCTCTCTCTCTCTCTCTCTCTCTCAAGCACTTGGAATAAGGCAAATTTTGCATCAAGGAATCTAACAAACCAATGAAACAAGATTGTTAGGAAAATCTTATATTTCAACTGCCTATTCAGTCCTGGAAACTGGAAGTTAATTTGCTAGATTCCGAGGCTCCTTCTGACTTCCCTCTTTGCCTCTGTCACTTGCCACGTTTTATAACTCGGTCTTTTCCTGCACTTCAGACAAAGTGTCTTAAATCCTTGTGTGTCCTTCGTTGCGTTGCGTGAAGGTGGTGATGATTATGATGATGGTCGCGGCCGACGACAGCTGCTTGCTGCTGCTCCAGGTTTGCGTGTTTGTTTTGTGTGTGTGTGTGTGTGTGTGTGTTTGTCAGGGGGTCGTTCATCCGTCAGCGGTGGTGGTGTTCGTAGTGGTTGACTATGGAATTTTTTCTCACACTAGGTCATACCCTTATGCAAACCTCTCTCTCTCTCTCTCTCTCTCTCTCTCTCTCTCTCTCTCTCTCTCTCTCTTCCAGATTAATAGAAGAATTACAATGGCGAAATGGGAAGCCTCTTAACGTTTTGCGACTGGATGAAAGAGCAAAGTTTTGTTTGTGGCATCCAAAATGAAAGTGTCAATCTAGATCAAGGTTTCACTTTCAATATCATTCTTTTTTTTTATTTTTTCTTAGGTAACATCAGGGAATCTACGTGAAACTAGATCAAGAGTTATTAAGAAATGAAGTTGAGTCCTCATGGTTATATGAGAGATTTCATAAGCTTTTACAAAGGGTCGTTTTCAGAGAAAAAGAAAAAACCCGTTTTAATGCAGTTGCTAAACCACCTGTGCCTTTGGGTTTTGTAGGTTATCTGGAAGGAAACTAACCTTTAACTGTATTAGGAGTGTCCGTGTAACTAAATAAGCTCCAATGTTTGTATTACCGTTGTTCCAGCGCATTATTCCGAGTATTGTGAAGTAGCGATTGAAATATCGTCCGCCCTACGTATATTACACTACCTGAGAAAGATGCTTTTGTAGGCCATAAATTGCCTCTCACTGTCCTATTGGTTTGGTTCGGATTCACAGGTGCCCATGTATAGCCATCTACCTCTACAGTTAACCAAGGACAGAAAGAGCGTAGCTAATGTGATAGGACTCTCTCTCTCTCTCTCTCTCTCTCTCTCTCTCTTCTCTCTCTCTCTCTCTCTCTGATGAAACGATGGCATGGATAAATAATTACCAGAGTATATGTAAATAAATGGATGTTCTAGAAGTCATTTGAAGCATGACAGTTCATATATAAAATAATACCTTCATTTCTTTCTCGATTTGGATCTAAGCGTAGTTTTGGCAAGCGTTTTCAAAATGTAAAGAAATCGAGAAGTTAAGTGGCCATTAAAGTTAATAAAGATTACATCTGTACCTGGTAAAATGTGACCTAGATTCTAAACACACACACACACACACACACACACACACACACACATATATATATATATATATCATATATATATATATATATATATATATATGTGTGTGTGTGTGTGTGTGTGTGTGTGTGTGTGTGTGTGTGTGTCCTGTACTCATGACTTAAAAACATCCAATTGCTTATGCAATATAATACCAGTTATATAGTATATATATTGCATAAGTAATTGGATGTTTTTAAGTCATGGGTATAGGACAGTTTATACAAACTTACGTAGATTGATAGATAGATAGATTAACGTCAACTAGCACCTTATACACTTTCATTTTTGTCATTTGTTGGCGTTATTCCTGATTATATAATTTTAACAGGTAATTTACTAAGTTTCTTTGGTCCCGTCTGGGGTTCACACCGTCGTCATTGATAGACTCCCTCTCCGAATCTTCATATGGAAAAATTCCCTCCGGAAAGAAACGAAAAGCCATTAACCTGGGCGACCATGTGTAGTTTGAATTACTGGCCGTAAAAACATTTCGTGTTTTTCTTTTTTTATGAGTGATGCCCGTAAAAGGTGGACACTCAAGATTTATGCGAAAATTCTTGCCCTAACTTTGTCCTCTTTCTCTTCTTGGGCAGCTGGATTGGACGTATATATAAACACTTACTTGTCTGACTGCCCCTAATACTGGAAAGTGGATTTATGTTTTCGTGCTTCAGTTGCTATGTTAGGACTGAACTGGAATGTTGGAGTTTGATGAGTTCATTTTGAAATCTAGTAACTCTCAGTAAGGTGTTCCAGAATGTTATGCCATGTAGGGATGAAAAGTTAACGTCCAGAATCTTTCAGAGATAATATGATTACGATTGAAAGTCATTTTTGTCTTGTTCGGAAGCTGCTGTTCTCCTTGATGTGTGAGTGTTATTTTTTTTCTTTTTTAATCTTAATGCTCGTCCTTTTAGTATGGATATAATTGATTTAATTTTAGTGATTTTTTTTACATATTATTTATAGTTGGTAACGTTTATTGGCGAACTATCAATTATTGTATATGATTGTCGAGTTATATTGAGGATATCCATGACATGTATGAATTTTATGTTCTATCAATTGTAGAGATTTTGAGTAAGTATTTCGAAATATATCCTATGTTATTATACAATTCTTAAAAGAAAAATAAGTGAAAAGACATTTAAGGAGTTAAGCCATTATTTTCCGGTTGAAGGTCGGGTATTCCACCTTCTCTCATAGATTACGAGGCCCTAGTAGATGTCGCTAGAGTTCATGCCATGCAAATGTGATGAGGAATATACCCAAAATGATGATCATAGTTTGTGACTTTTAAGATAAATGAGACCTGTCTGTCATGATGATTGCCTCGAGGTGTGTGGAAGTAGGAAAGAAAGCATTGACGGGGGAATCCATTATGGTCGCAGTATTATTAGGGGCCGGACGTCTCATATTCTCTACCCTCCAAAATTTTGGTAGGGGTTAGGGATCCTTCAAAAAGGCTCGAACACGTGCTCCTTCGACTACATAGCCGTGCTGTGGTGATGACGCCCCCTGTCTGCCTGGTCATCACCATTATGTGCACGGAGATTACGTGCTCCCCTCCTGCCCCATCCTGTCCCATTCAGGTCCCCATTTGCCAGTAAATAGCGAAATGAATGGCTGTAGGAAAATTTCCCTTCGAAGGAGAGAGGAGAAAAAAATATGGACAAGACAGAAGGCGCTGGTTTAACGCTGATGAAATATGTCGTCACGGCAGCAGCAGCCCTGTTTTTTTCAAGAAGATTCTCTCTCTCTCTCCATTATGGTAAGTGTAAACCTTCCGCTCTCCAACCCTTCTTCGCCCTTTGAGTGCATTTAGGCACGAACATCCGAATCTATTTAGCCCTCGATCAGGAAATAAGCCTACAACTTCCTCACCCTCGCTCGGCCAGGAAGCTGCCTTCACCCCTCGTATTTCCCCACCCGGGGGTATACGGGGGGGCGTTTATTCCTCTTTCCAGTGACATTATCGCTTTCATCTGGCTGGGATTATTTATCTTATTGCTTCCCTTTACTAATTGGGGCATGTTGACATCGGAAAACTACAAAGGATGGAGTTTCGATTAGACGTCTAGATCTCAACCCAAATTCTCTCTCTCTCTCTCTCTCTCTCTCTCTCTCTCTCTCTCTCTCATATCGTCCATTTTGCTTTTTCGGAATGTAAACATGCCAGCTGTCGGGTAATGTTACCCATCTACCCACCTTGTCCCGAAGGGGGGAATTGGGGTGGGTGTGTCTGGCGAGACCTTCCTCTTCCCTCCCTCTGAAAAACCATATTTTTCGGAACCTCTTCACACGTTGAGCTGCGTGAGCATCAGATTTATTCCTTCTCCATCGGCATGACGGACACGGCAATGAATAATCCTTTTATTCGAGTCGAATCAGTCTTGCACGGATTTTTTTTTTTTTTCGTTTTTTTTCTTCTGGGGGAAATGTACGTACTTTGGCTTGCGATGCTCTTTTCCGTAGTGTAGGCATATATATATATATATATATATATATATATATATATATATATATATACATATATCATATGTTAGTATAGTATCTATATATATATATATTATATTTTATATATATATATATATTTATATATATATAATATATATATATATTATATATATATATATATATATATATATATATATATATCTATAGATATAGATAATATATATATATATATATGTCTATCACTTACCCCGTGATTTTATAATGCATATATCGAACTACATATGTCCTTTAATATCTAATTCGCTCTACCTCGGATTAATATATTTTCATATATGCTTAACCGAGGGGGAAATTATTAAGCGATAATACAATTGGCCATCGACAGGCGCGAACCAGCGACTTCCCAATCCCAGGACTGGCAGTGAAGCCTTAAACCACCAATTCTATTATCGCTTAATAAATTCCCCCTCGGTTAAGCATATATGAAAATATATTAATTCCGAGGTAGAGCGAATTAGATATTAAAGGACATATGTAGTTCGATATATATATATATATATATATATATATATATATATATATATATATATATATATAATGTGTGTGTATGCGTGTAGTATTTTCCCTGTTTTATTCACACGTTACAAGTTTCTTAACCATTGTAGTTACGAATATCATTATATAAATGAATGCATGTATATATAAATATATATATAATTATATATATATATATTATATATATTATATACTATAAATATATATATATACGTATTATATATATATAGATATATATACTATATATATACACATATATATACATAATATATATATTAAGATATATATATAGAATATATATACGTATATATATATATATATATACATATGGTTCGTAAAGAAATTACCTTTGAAGATTAGAAGTTTGATAAAGTATTGAGGGGTATAAGAGCCCTGATGTAGATATGCGTATGTATCGAGTCGAACCGAGATGAGGAAAATGCATTTTCTTTAGTAACATGAAAATATAAAAAAAAAAAGGATTGACCTTTGTAGATAGCATTTCAGTAGACATTTTGGTCTCAGATCCATCGCATGTCAAAGTTAGAAAACAAAAAATAAAGTCACTGAACGTGTAATGGAACCGGAATGTATGTACTTTACACACATCACGAATACATACTAGAAAAGCATCGTGGACAGCACTTCTTCCTCCTTTGAAATTCAAGTGATTTTTATCTCCAGACGATGTCATCTGACCCGCAACTTGTAATTGTATTATGGCTTTAGGTTCAGTAGTTCTTCGGTAGCGCGTTTTTCCATTTATTGAACTCTTTATTATAGTTATTATACTAACATACGTAATGACTGTAACGTATTTGTAATCTCTATCTTCAGTGAATAGTAAATGATAGTACTTAATAACATGATATTACAAAAGTGTAAGAGGAAAAAGCAAACGACTCTTGATTTGTAAATCGTGGTTTTGGCTGTATTGATTTTTGCCTTCAATGTATTCCTATTATTTATATTTACCGAGGAAAAGTTTTGTGTTGTGACATACGGAAGAGGGGGACCACACCCCTCTTGTACCCACCTAGTTTCCATGAATGAATGGGAACTGAATGGGACCTTAGCCACCAGATGTGTCTAATTGAAACTGCGGTTTTTCACGTGCCGTTGATCCCTATAGACATTTGTGAGTGGGGGGAGGGGGAGGGGCATCTGGGAAAAAGGGAAGTACGGGGTTGTTGTTGGGGGGGAGGATAGTCTTAGATAACAATATGTGGCACGTGACGAAATCCGGATCCCCTGCCCGTGTAGTTCGACTTATCCTCGTTATGATTCACAGTAATCCACCCTTCTGCTCTATTCTGGGAGGATTTTTGGAAATTGTGACGTTTGGTGGAGATTTATTGCGGATTTAGTAGGTTTCTGTATGTGGGTGGCGCCAGGACACCCCTTCCCCCTCCCTAATGCCCCCGTTTCATACTGAGGCCACATGCATTGTTTGATGATTCGAAATGCTGTACTATATAGGCAAGGAATCATTCGTGGTTCTCAGTTCTGTCCTGTTTGCGTGACCCGAGCCACAAACTTCGAAAGAGTTGAATTTAATAATAAATTTTTGGAGTCGTTAAGGCCGCACTGAATGATCAGTTAGGGTGTTTGCATTACCATGCATATATCTTCCCTGCCGAAATTGACCAATTAATCAGTCATCTGAGCCCCGGGGGGAGGGCTTTTGCAGTCAAAGTGATCTCTCGCTGTGACATCCATTGCCCAGAACCAGTGTCTAACATCGCTGTAAGTTACGATGTCGTCTCTTGTAGCCAATATTGATTAGAGGGCGGCTGTATCTTTTACTTCGCAACCCCTCAGAAGGGGACTTGTGTTACCCTTCCCCACCTCCGTTGTTGTGGCGCCGAGTAAGCCACACCCATGACATTTATAATTCCCCTTGGGCGCCGAAGAATAATTTGTTTTGGCGACGGACCCATTCCCTTAATGGTACTTTTTCCTCGTACATCGAAAAAATATACAGTAATCTTGTAGCCTTACCACATTCTGTAAATTTCACTGATGCATGAACTGTGGGTTGAAGTAGCTGTCGTTATGATCATGGTAGATCGTCAGAGGAGAATTCTTATGTAGATTTTCATTGATCGCTTTGCTTTATCATCGCAAGACCAATGGCGGGTTTCGTAATTCGTTTTCTGTTTTTCTGAATGGCAAATCATGTGCCCATTGGGAAGATTTATCGTCGTTACCAAAGTTATTGACACTGATGGTGATGTTCACACTATAAATGTGCGAAATATGATAAACGTCCCGAAAAAGACGTCCTAGTGTCTCGTCCATCATGATCCCATATATTCTACTAGTAAGGTGATATCCTACAAATGCAGTAATTCTTTTTAGGATATATGTTTGTCTGTAAGGATTTGCTGTCAACAAACTTGGCATGGTTATCCCTGTGTCATTATTGCTTGTTTCCATGAAAGTACTGTTTAACATAAGTAAATGTGTGTGTGTACACACACACACACACACACACACACATATATATATATATATATATATATATATATATATATATATATATATATATATATATATAAATAATCTGTACGCATTTTCTTTTTTGGAACGTTCAATTAAGAAGTGGAGACTTTCATCTTGGTTAGTTAAAGTAGAGAAGTAGTTAGTGGCCTTTGGCTATTAACCTCATCCCTAAATGCTACCTCAAAATTGTCAGTCACATATATACGTGTATATATATATATATATATATATATATATATATATATATATATATATATATATATATATATATTGCTGTGTCTGGTACCTGATAAGCATCTTGTATGGGAGTTCTTGGAGCAAGCTCTCAGAGATACCTACAGACGAGCGGTATGCTTAAAAAGAAAAGGTCATCTTTGGACTGGCGGCAATTCGTCTGCAGAAGTACACAACAAAATGATGCAGTTTCCAGCACCTTCGTCCGTCTATCACAATTTTTCGAAGTTGCTGAATCATACTTTGACGACATACAAGAGAAATACTGTGGCAATTTGAAGACCGGAATCGGGAGGAAAGGTTGCGAAAGCAGCGGTGGTATGCTTTCGAGGTACTCGGGAGAACAGAGGAAGAGAAATTTCCTAGGGAACCGGAAGGAAGTCCTCCTTGTGTTTATCTGTTTGTTTAATCCAGGTAGCTTGTAACGTGTTGACCTTGAAGGTATCGGCATGATTCTCGTATTGTTAAGGTTGATTCACTGCAAAAAAAAAGAGAAATTTTTCACCAACATAATTAATGAATTTGCATTTTATTTCATAGGATAATATTTTTGTTGGACTTTATTACTATTCTAAAATTACTGTTGCACATAGAAAGGGAAATTATATTCCTTTATCCGATACTCTAGGCAGTTGCATGAGTTCCAGGTGGTGGGGCATTCTCTATCCAAGAGCTCATAGGATCGATGAAGTAAATGCAGTTTTTGTTCTTCCTTTTTACGAAGTCCATTGTTTTTACCGTTTTGTTTTGAACCTCCGCTCTCGTTGTCAATCGTGCCACGTGTTCGTTCCACCCCCTTGTAATCGATACCCTCTTTCATCTGTTTTTTGCAATCAATACGGCTCGTTATTATGCCTTCAGCCTTCCAAGTCCACCTCTTTATGATCGCACGCGTGTGAAAACAGTGCCCTTGCCCCCGGGCATCGGGCTAAAACACTGGATGCTGGCTAACCCTTTTGGCCATTAATTCATTTCGGGGTGTTTGACTTTGATATTAGGACGAGGCGTTTCAGGTTTTGAAATTAAAATGTTTGCTGACTGGCTTTGAGAGGATTAACAAAAACCCCCCTTGCCTCCCAGAAACTCTCTCTCTCTCTCTCTCTCTCTCTCTCTCTCTCCACCATCCTGAGGAGTATGCTTTTAGGATAAGTGCTGTGTGGGTAAGTGGGCAGCAGCAGGGCAGCAGCTGTGAAGCTTTTAGTCAGATGCATGTCGATTGTGACGAGTTTCGATTGATGACGGGGTGTGGTGTGCCCTCAGCGCAACTCTACCCCCTCCAATACCCACCCCCTCACCCCCTCTATAAAGTCCTCCTCCCCCTCCACCTTCTCATTGTCACTGTCTTCCTTTAGTGACATCATAGAGAGGTATCTTTCTCTTGCATATAATTGATCGTTGGCCTACCCATACCCATTTACGATACTGTGCCCCTTTGGTTTCCATTCAGCCTCGGAAACACATGCACAGCTGCTACTAAACCCGCCCCCCCCCTCCCTCCCCCCCCCCCTCCCTCCCTTTTCCCCTCCTCCCCCCCCCCCCCCCCCTCCCCACCCCCCCCCCCCCCCCCCCTCTTTTGCCTGTTGGACGACTCATTCCCTTTCGGATATTACACAACGCAAACAATTAGTGTAGCTTTTGTTTCGGGAAGTTTTCAGTTGACCCTTGTCTGGTGCTATTGTTCTACGAGCTATGAACTAATGAAGAAGAAGGCGTCGTTTTTAATCTCTCTCTCTCTCTCTCTCTCTCTCTCTCTCTCTCTCTCTCTCTCTCTCTCTCTCAGAAAATGACTTACTGTTTCAGGGATGATGATCAGTTTCGAGTAGGTTTGTTGGTACGTGAAAAAAACTGCGCCATAATAGGTAGGGAGTATCCTGTATTTTGTGGTTGTGGTTTGTGCCGTACTTGTTTGTGCAGGCACAGTATCAGGCACGTAGATGGACTTCCGCGCACTCTAATTTTGTGGACCAGTTGTAGAAGCTCATCCTTTTACCCTATATATATATATATATATATATATATATATATATATATATATATATATATATATATATATATATAGGAGGTTTATGTAAAAATGTGTATGTATATATATACTATATATATATATATATATATATATATATATATATATATATATATATATTAATAACTTATGACTGAGCTTGAGAAATTTGTTCCAATCAATAAATATATGTAAATGAGATTTCCACATTCTGGACCCACTCTTTCATAACGAGTTTTATAGTTTATATAATATATGTATATATATATATAGATATATATTATATAAATATATATATATATATATATATATATATATATATGCGGGCAAAAGAGGAAGTGGTCTTTCCGGAGGGCGTTAAGGGTGGATGGTTTGGGAATGGGGTCTTGCGTCTTTTGAGGCTTTGTACCACCCGCGCACTATCCCCCTTTTGTTTCATCTAAGTTCCTCAAGTAATTGTCGTATGTATACCTGCATGGTACCGATGACGTATCTTTGACATTCTGTGTTCCTTTTCGGTACACAGAATAGAGTATATTATGTATAGATGTAGCACAGCGTTTAATAATATAAGTATGATATAGTGTATTGTGCATGGACAAGATCTGTATTATGTATGGACATGATATAGTGTATTATATAGGAATATAGTGTGGTCTATTGTGAATGGATATGCTATAGTGTGTTATGTATGGATATGATATAGTATGTTATATGTGGACATGATGTAGTGTATTACGTATAAATATAATATAGTCTGTCATGCATGCACATAATATAGTGCGTATATTAAGCATGGATAAAATATACCAGAGTATTATGTATATCGTCATTGTTTCTCCATTTCCCAAAATTTATTAACGACTTCTTTCAAATCCCTGTTGTTATGAATTTCGTCGTATTACTTTCCGTAAGGTGCATTACATCTTGATACCCTTGAAGCAAATATAAAGACAGTCATAATGGCATGAGACTATTTCCCATGGGGCAGTTGATATAGATTCTTCAACGCTGATGACTGGTACCGGTTCTCAGGGTATCTCTTTTGTGTGCAAAGCTGCAGATTTGGTTGTCAGTATCGGGACCGACTCTGTCAGGTACTATGATGAATGGTATGGCCTCCCATTGTCTTCCGCAATATTTGTGTGTGCTAATGTTTGCAACTTAAGCTAACGCTTCGTGGGGTTTGAGTCATTCCTCCTCCTCCTCCACTTCTTCCTCCTCATCCTCCTCCTCCTCCTCCTCTCTTCTTAATCTTCTTCTTTTGTGTTTAATGTTACAAATACTCAAGTGATACATTCAATGGGAAATTAGATCTTGTTACTCGTAAAATGCAATGCGATGATGTCTATATTTTATCTATTAGATGCAACATTTGTCATATCTGGAAGAGTTGTATTTTTTTTATATTCATTCGCTGGAATTGCTTGATGTGATATTTACCATTGTCATTTGCGTTACGTTGATGCTGTATCCCTTATGATTATTCAGATTTAAGCCGTATTTATAACGGATTTCGGTACTGTTATATATATATATATATATATATATATATATATATATATATATATATATATATATATATAATATCTGCTCTACATACGTAAATTATCAGAGGATTTCATGTCAAGAGGAACTGGTTTTACCTGTTGATCCAGATTGTAATAGCGCATTATCTGGAATATTTACTAGTTAGTGCAACTTCATGTGCGCGCGCACACACACACATGCAGAAATACACACATATATATACAAATGAGAGAGAGAGAGAGAGAGAGAGAGAGAGAGAGAGAGAGAGAGAGAGAGAGAGAGAGAGAGAGAGAAAGACTTCTTTTCAGCAGGGATTTGGCACATGATTCGACCTTTACCATTCATCTAGTGAGGAAAAAAATATTTTAATCATCTCGAAAAGTGAATAGCTATCAAATGCCTCTCTCTCTCTCTCTCTCTCCTCTCTCTCTCTCTCTCTCTCTCTCTCTCTCTGTTTGTGTGTACCGGCCGAGACCAGGTATACGAGTAAGTAGAATCGTCTAGCATGCCTGTAATAATAAGGCGCGTTCACGGGGTCATCGTCACACCTTGTGCGCATTATTGTACATTGTCTAGTGTCAAAAACTTATGAGATATTTTGAGACAATTGCTTGACGTTTGTGCTCTCAATTTATATGTCCGTGCAGTATCTAAAAATACGTAAAGTTGCTTGAAGTTAATGACTCTTTCGTAGCGTCACCTGGTGTTGTGCCTGACAAATGATTTCGTAATAAGTGACACCGAAAGTCGGTGTTAGAATAATTACTGTAAACTGTACACATTTTCATGGAGCTTGATTTCTCTTATATGTAGGTTGATTTAATCCATACCATGGTGGTGCTTCTTGATTTAACGAAGTGAGTTTCCACTGGTTTTCCTTAAAGGAATTTTTAAACACTTGTGTGATAGCAAATCATTAGTTTAGTATATGTGTGACTGTGTATTTATGCGCGTTTGTTTGTTCTGTCTATAGAATTTACGATATATGGTAATCAAAAGGCACATATGAACAAAAAGAAGTTGTATTGTAAAGTAAAGCTTTTCATCACCATCGTTAGTTAGTAAAAGTGACATTTTATGTATAAGCAATTGAGTACTCTGGTGTGATAATGAACCCAGCGCTCAATTACATCACTACATCTCTCTCTCTCTCTCTCTCTCTCTCTCTCTCTCTCTCTCTCTCTCTCTCTCTCTCTCTCTCTCTCTCTCTCTCTCGTCAAGCTGTATGAAGTGGATTGCCCAATGCCAGGCTGGTGCTGTATGGGAAGTCGGAACTGCAGGAAGTACCTTGAGAATGACTCTTGGCATCACTCCTCTCAAGCTCATTATTAAACTCTCACTCTCTCTAGTGCAAGTGATGGAGGCGTTCAGCTCACAGTTAAATGACCTGAGTATTGAATCAGGTATCCGATTGTTACCTGAATGTTTTGGGTCACAGCGGCGTGGGAAAGAACGAGAGAAAAATCCAGTGATCAATACTCATCGTGTTAAAAATGACGGTGCTCCGTATCCCACCTGGATGAGATGAAATCGTTCATATATTCTCTGTGGAGGTGTTGGACAACTTGTAAAACTCTTCGTGAAATTGTTAACGTGGCCTCAAAACGAGACAGTCTCGTTGCAGCCGCAAAATCCTGTCAGGAAACGGAAGGAAGAGGAAGACAGCGGGAGACTCATAAACTTTGTTGCTTATCATCTCTCTTTGTTGGTGTTATGACCCGTCCTTGTTTCTCAGGTCCTTTCTGTCCCTGATGCCCTTGCCGTGACCCTTAAAACGAAGGGAGTCTGCCCCTCCCACAACAGCTGTCCACAACAGGAGGGCAGGCTCCCTTTCGTGAAGGGGTGAAGGCTGGTGGTTGCTGGTCGGTTGCAAAGTTGTCTTCCTGTGGATGGGTTTGGGTGAGTTGTGCACGATATCGATGCGGTCCTAATGATATATTTTCATGCACATGGCCGTAATTGGTGCATTATTATATACTCATGACACGAACCCTGCAGTTGCTGTTGTCCGAAAGGATACGGGGGAGCTGCAGATAGGTGTATAAATTGTCTGTTGTTGGAAACATGTGATCAAGTGTCAAAGCCATGAATGGGCAATGAATCGTCAGTATTGGCTGCTAATCTATGGAAGATGAGGACGTAATACTATCTGTTTTAACTCCAAGGTGAAGGTAAAATAGAGGGAAATGTCATCTTATCCTTAAATGAACAACCCAATGTGCACGAATCACCCTTTTACTATTATATATATATATATATATATATATATATATATATATATATATATATATATATATATATATATATAGCGAATACCACGGGAAAATGATAGTCAGAAACCCAGCGCTTTTGTCTTTACTAAGGATTTCTATAATTTTCCTGTGGTATTCGCTTATTTGATGAAGTCACGTGCATCTACTGTAATTTTTAAGATAGGTATTTTTATATATATATATATATATATATATATATATATATATATATATATATATATATATATATATATATATATATATAACGCATCTTTTTTTTAAGGTAAAATAAACCCCATGGCTAAAATGCAACCCAGCTGTTTGTCCGACGCCGGATGTTCTGATGAAAGAAAAAGATTTCTCTTGAAAAGGAAGTAACATATGTGCCGATAAGAACAGTTAGGAAAGAAGCTGAAGGTTAATAAGGTTAATTAACGATGAGGGTCGAGAGTTTCCAATTATTATTATTATTATTATTATTATTATTATTATTATTATTATTATTATTTACGTATGGATTTAAATTGATGCACAGTAATTTTCACCTTATTTTGTAAATGCTGCTGATGTCCGATGAAATGTCTAAATTTGAATTAATATTCAACGAATAAAGTTGAGATACTCTTATTGAGTCTCACTTGATGTCAGTGATCAGAAACTGCTTCATTCGTGGTAAGTAATTATCAGGAAGGAACCTCCTATAGCCACATGCCGTCCGCACCTAGTTTAGGTGAATATGTAATCTCTCTCTCTCTCTCTCTCTCTCTCTCTCTCTCTCTTTCTCTCTCTCTCTCTCTCGTAGCCAAGTAACAGAAGCGTGTTCAGCTCACAACCTTAATGGCTAGTGTATGATTATTTTAACTGGAAAAGGAGAGGTGGTATGGGTGTATTTCCCAAAAATCAAGCATGCCTCTCTTGACCTAAGCTGTTTAGGTATTGTGTTTTCTTATGTCGTTTAGAACTTTAAATAAAAAGTACGTATAAAGTCTATAAGGTACATGAAAAGGTTTGATAGTCCTTGACACTGAAATGCCTAGTGGGAGATGTGAAATGGCATGACATTGAATCACGTGGCAGTAAACAGCCGTTAACCTTACCCGAAGGTGAATGAATACCCATTTACCATATATGTAGACACCGTCATTAGCATTCGACAGCGACTGCCCTTGGGGGAGATCAAGTGTTTTGAATGCGTTTACGGGAAAGGATGTTTTGGAATCGAGATTAAAAGGACGACCTTCTATGTCACTTTCAGCCATGGAACTGACAGCTGATGGCTAAAAATAACTCAGTACCAATCTTTTCATGCTCGAGCTGTTATGGACTGCGTTTTGTTTAAGTATCCCGAGTATATGTATCTCTGTGAAACGCTGACTTGGTTTGGGATCGTCTTTGTATAATTAGAGTATTCAAGGCCGATGTTGGCCTTGAAATTATTAACAGCTGAAACAATTCAAAGGTAGCTTAAATCTTTTTGTTTTACCCTGTGTTTTCAGTTTGCAATTTCTTATATTAGAATAACTGAGCTTCAAATTTACTTTAATATTATTTTCATTGACATCTGTTGTATTTGTGTATGACACGGTGCTAGTCGAATCGATGAATTAATTTTATGGCCAGCTAGAAGTCAGAAAGACTTTTCAGTTCTCTGTGAGATGTAACAGCTTAGTAGCTATCAATTCATCTCCTCGGAATGTGGAAAATCTTACCGTGTTTCTATAGTTCGACGAGCTGCCAGATGATGATTTAAGCGACAAGTAACTTAGTTAGGCGTAGTAGCTCTTCTGAGATCGTATCTTAACGGACCCATCTTCTGTTTACACCTCATCAGGGAAAGAATGAGAGATTCTTTGCTTGAAGGAACGACGGGAAAGTCAGTCCCCAGACTTGAAGCTCTGTTTGATGAATTGCCCTATTGTCTGGAAACAGAACATACCAAGAATTTTACACCGTTTAGCGAAGTGTATCCGTTGTGGGTGTATATATTGTTATAGCGTGGGTGAAAGTCTGTGACTTTATTGGAATGGAAAGGAATGTTATCGGATTTAGAGATCTAAAGAGACTGGCGGAAATCTTCTAATGTCCTTCACTTCAGATGTCTCTGACCTTATTTCGTCTGTCTCTATTCTCGGAGGACTTTTCGTATATTTCTTATATGTATGTGTATATATATAGTATATTAATAGTTGTTTAATAAGGATGGAAATTGCTTGTTAGGAAAAATGATTTGTTGGTGCTTGCCATCTTTGTATATTTCAGTTTTTATTGAAAAAGAACTTAAATAAATATTTTTATTCAAAAATAAAGAAACACCTTGGTATATACCATCTTGGCTACACTTCCCACAATGAAATGTAACACAGTAGGCTTAGGCTTCCTTGGAACCGGCGTGAGTCAGCACGCCACTTCAAGAGGCTTAGGCCTACCTGGTAAAATTAGGCCGCTGAAAACTAAGATTAAATCGGAGCGGAGTTATGACTTGGCTGTTGAGGATTTTAGTTCTGATTATGAGGAAGGTGCTTCGTGCGAGTCTGTGCTTGAAGTTATTGTGTATGGCGTGCTGCATCATGCAGTGGCGGTTATACAGATCTTTCATGGAGTCGACACTTAGGTAACTTGCACGGTTCATATATATCAATAGTTATATATATATATATATATATATATATCATAATATATATATATATATATATATATATATATATATATATGCATGCACATGTATGAACAAAGTAGTAGTTGTTTTTTTTTTTGTACAGTTGTTTTTTTAATCAATCATTAACTAAGCAAATATTTGCTAATAATAATGTTTTGTTGAAAAAAAACAATACTCTATTGTTTACATCCATGGGAAGCACAAGACCAAGTGCCCCAACCCCTTTCAATTTCTCCACTGACTACATGCATAATTTATTTTCTTTGCTACAGCACATCTTTTTCAGTTTTCCCTTGAGGTGACAGAGAGAGAGAGAGAGAGAGAGAGAGAGAGAGAGAGAGAGAGAGAGAGAGTAATAATGATGATGCTTTTATTTCCACAATTTAGTTTACAGTGAGTATTAGGTTTTTACTTAAAGATACGAGAGAGAGAGAGAGAGAGAGAGAGAGAGAGAGAGAGAGAGAGAGAGAGAGAGAGAGAGAGAGAATAATAATAATGATAATGTATTTATTTCCACATTAAGTAATTTTCTTACGAGAGAGATAAAGAAAATTATAAATAAGGGGACGTGTCTGACTTGCTAAATACAGAGTTTTACGTGACCAAAGTTTTGAAATTAGAACTAATTTTTTTTTTTTTTTAATGTTTATAGGCCTTTACTCGATATCACCGATGTTACTTCTTAGTGAACGGACTCTTAAATCTGTGTACTATATACTT
The DNA here is from genome assembly GCF_015104395.2 of Macrobrachium nipponense. Lineage (NCBI taxonomy): Eukaryota > Metazoa > Arthropoda > Malacostraca > Decapoda > Palaemonidae > Macrobrachium > Macrobrachium nipponense. Next base: position 20,840,756 of record NC_087202.1, read on the forward strand.
ACGATACCAAGTTTTAGATAGTGATTTTATTTGCTGAAAAGACGTCCATTGTGAAGAATGTATAAGTGCCCAGGGCACTCAGGAAGTGCGTGTATACTTTTTGTTTTCTTGAGTGACAGACGGCGTTCCATCATGCGTGTGAAAGTTAAAAGAGACGGTCCCTGGCCAAAACAAAAAAGGCAAAAAGAAAATATTTCATCCCGTCAGCATCTATGAGACCTTTTACTTAACAGCCGATATTATCTTTTCTTGGGTGGAAGGCGTTTCCTGATGTAGGCTTCTTCTCCACATTCGCTGCTGTATTAGTCGAAGATTTTTTTTTTTTTTTTTTTTTTTTAATCGGCCGCTCAAGCAGAGTCGGCGCCGATGGTTATCGGGAGTAAAAGCAAAAGTTGTGTAATTGGAGACCACGGGGAGTTAATTCACTCACATGGGAAATTCAGGTTAAGCTGTCTTCGTTGTTCATGCACAGACCTGGATTTTCTAATAATAATAATAATAATAATAATAACTAAAGGAGCGATAAAAAAATAATAACAACAATAGTAGTTATGATAAAAACATGCATATAGCAGCATTCCTTCATCAATCTTTTTTTGACAGTAAGTCACGATGCTCTTTGTTCACGTTTCATCGATTAAACGGCACTAGTCATCATCCAGGTTTATCGTGTAATTAGTTTTGGAGCAATCTCTCTCTCTCTCTCTCTCTCTCTCTCTCTCTCTCTCTCTCTCTCTCTCTCTCTCTCATATATCCATATTCTCATAATTCCTAGCAATTAAACGATCTTCCAGTCTTAAAAATTAGTCCGAGGCAGTGAAAGATAAAAACCCGTTATGAGAGAAGAGAGACAGACAGACAGACAGTTTAGATTAGTGATTGTGGGGTTCAGGGTTGTTAACCTAACCCATGTGGGGTACTGTAGAATGTGGATAAGGATGAATGAAGCTAATTTTAGGTTGTGCTTTCACCGGCTGCCTCTAAAGCTACGAGCGAGGTCGTAAAATATTGGATCAGTCTCATTCATATTTCAACCGTGTAAGAATCTAAGTCTGGTCTTGTATCAGCGTCTCGTGTGTTCTTTCAATTATTTTTACATTGATTTATTTTCCATTTTTGTGGGGTGTTTGTAGCAAGGGGAACTTCTTTTTTAGTTGAAGTTAAATCTTTCATATATTCAGTAACATTTGTATCCAGGACAGGGTAGAATTAGAAGTGATATAATACACGAAACTGCGGAAGTTGCACAGGTAGATGAGATAATGATGAAGGGGAGATGCAGATGGCTTGGACATGTCCTTCTCATAATACCTGGGAGCAGGAACACCCAGACCCACTTGAATGAAAATTATGAGGAGGGAAGATGGAGATGAGAGGAAATTTGAGGAAGATAAAGCAAAGAATGGACATGACTGGCAGTGTTTCATAGATGTAATGTTGGTGCTGAGTAATATGATAGGTATCCTGTAGTTTTCAGTGTTTTATGATTGACATATATGCCTGAAAATACACACACAGATATATATATATATATATATATATGTATATATATATATATATATATATAGTATATATATAAATATATATTATGTATATATATATATATATATATAGTATTATATATATATATATATATAGTAATATATAGATCTGTGTGTGTATGTATGTAGAATATGTGTAAGTAGAGGTTCTTATTTTGGCTTAGATTCGTGGAAAATTCAATTTTCTAAATGTAATTTTTTTATTAATTCACTCGGTTTAATCGTAAATTAGTATCTTGGTCAAGTTAATACTAGGAATATTTATAAAGCATAAGACTCATTTTGGCCTTTAAGGAAGAGAAACACGATATCAGTCTTTATAATTCAAGGAGACTTTTTTTTATGTGTATAATGTTAAGGGTCCAGCAGAAAGGAACGGATACGTCGCACGGATGAAGGGTCATACTGCGTGAAAAGTGTGAAATATGTGCGTTTAAATGGGGTTAATTCAGAGCAGTTTGTCTCCGTCACGACCCCTCGAGTGGAGGACAGCACTCCCACGGGCCAACAGAATTCGTTTACAGGACTCGAAACTAAAAGAAAAAGGTAAAAGGTTTTTTCCCCATTGTATGGTGTGGTCGTGTCTACGTACCCAAGAAGGAAAGTGAATATAATATATATATATATATATATATATATATATATATATATATATATATATATATATATATATATATATCCGTAATTGCGTAAACACTTATTCATATTTTTTAAAAAGTTAGTTAACTTCGTCAGTTTATTCTTCGATTTTTAATGATAAAAATACCTATCCACCCTTATATTTGCTTTAGTTGTATTCTTTTAGGCATACTGATGAGAAACCCCTTTTCCTTTTTCTCCAACTTGTTATAGCAAAGCAAAGAGAGAACTAGGTCACATATTCAGAGTCGCTCTTTCAGACGTCGAAAGTCACGTCAGAACGACGCATGGCAAACGCTCCCCCAAAAATATGGGGTTTTGGTCACGGTCGACATTTTTAGGAAACGTAAATTCGGAGAGGCATTGCACCATGGAGTGTATGTAAACATAGGCAATAATAATGAGAAAAAACTTGGCCCAGAGTTAAAATTGCGTATCCTGGTTATATTTGGTGTATATTCCTCCCTGTCTTCATTCATCTCTTCTTTACCTATATACGTAGTATGTATAGGTATGTTCATACGTAAGAACATATGGGTGGCGGGTTGGGTTGCGAAAATACTTCAGCTATCAACTTATTTGATGATATTTCAGAAATTTTGCTTATTGAAGTTTAGGCGACAAAAACTTTACATATATATATATATATATATATATATATATATATATATATATATATATATATATATATATATATATATATATATATATATATATAAAGGTAATGCACGGAGTAAAATTAAAAAATGAGAATATATATATATATATACTATTATATATATATATATATATATATATAAAGTAATGCCACGGAGGAAAAAAGAAAAATGAGAATTGCCTGTGTGATCAAGTTATTCATATATATATATATATATATATATATATATATATATATATATATATATATATACATACATATATATATACATATGTATATATGTGTTGAAGAGTGCCTTAGCATTCCCTTATACCTCCGTGAAAACAAATCATGGTTAACTTTTGGGAGGGTGGTGGTTCCTTTGTTATTCCTCCGAGCAGCAGGCTTCGGTGCCACCTCTGATCCCAATTAAACGCGACTCGTCGAACTCACTTACGGGGAACTTTGTACCAATCTCTGTTGTACTTCCTTCTTACCACTTAGTTTCTCCTGCTGGCCTCCTCTTCCTCACCTTTCCTGATTAATGTTTCTCCTCATTCTCTCGCTTCCCACGATTATAATACCTCTTGGTTATCTATCCTGTAAGTATATAGGTAGGCGTCTGTATAGATAGTGGGTTTGGTCAGGCATCTCTTGTCGATATGCAAATAAAGATTTAGCTATTGGCATTGCCACTTTTTTTTTTTATTATTTGTTTATTAAAATTATTTTGCATGTCTAAAATGAGTAGATAACCATTTGCTAATACCTGTCTCTTTAAGTCTTGAAGGAACATGTGGCATGTAGTACGCTTAAGATTCTTTAATCCATCAAAATAAGTAAAAAATGTTAAACTGCCTGAATTGTTTCACTATTACACACATTTCCTTCTCTTTTATTTGAATGGGAAACGGACCAGCAACATTAGATATCAATTAACTTTGTGTCTCCTGTCGGCCTTGAAAAATATCGAAATTCAGACTCCTCTTCGTGGTAGAATGAGTTTCCTCCGCCCTCTCCTTTCCCTTGTAGGTTGGGCATCCTCCAGACCACTAACTCCCTCTTCCCTACCCACCTCCCTCCATCCTTCCCCCAACTTCCTCCCTCCCTAAGAGACCTGTTGCCCAGACTCGGCTGCTTCTGATGGTGCTGCTTTTTGTATTGAGGTTTCTCTCAAGGGAACTTCTTGGGTATCCTTTCCGTTCCCAAACCGTTGGAAGATTTCTGGTTATGTGCTCGATCGATCGATCAAGAGAGAGAGAGGCACCGGGTGGGTATTCAATATCAAGCTAGCGTGACTCTTGTCGAGGGTTAGCGAGAGTTATTCCTTACTTGCCCACCAAAGACCTGAGATTCGTCGGCTAATGTCCTGGTTTTAGGGCTGAAGAGGTAGTAGCCTATGGCCTACAGAAGAGCAGTGGTGGAGGTAACGGAAGACCCCTAGGCCCTAAGAGCCCTGGCTGTGGTGACGGTTTTGTCCGTGGTCTTACAGAAACACCACAACTCATACAGTACCGAATCTTCAACCGTCTACCGTCATTTGAGCGGCACTTCCTACCCTGTCCTTGGACTTTCCTGTTGTGGTCAGCTCCATTTTAAAACTCAATATTCCTAATTTTATTTTTACTAGGTTTCGCTCTCTTGTAGAAACTGACATGCTTCTTCCAGCCGTTGTGTATGACAGTTGCAGTCAATTAAGTTCCACTGTTAACCTCCAAGAAACATGCATTATTATGAAAGCACTGATTTGAAAGTGCAACAGTTGTTAAGTTAAGCCCACGTAGTGAATGCAAGAAGTAGTATTTACATAAAAGGTAACTGTCATAAATATGGGAATGATTTTAGATTTCCATGTCAAGAAACTGACAGAATTTTATTAGAATTCAAATTCTCCAGTTAAAAATAATCCCTGCAGAAGGTTATTTTGCTAAGACTAAGGGTTTTATCCGCAGAACCCTATGACTATCGTATTATCTGGATCGTTATCGATAACACTTACTTTATAAAATTGCTAGGCCCCCTGAACCCGGGCTCATAGACGCTTCCATACTTCTCATAGATCAGCTGGGCGAAGTTCACCCGCGCAACGAAGCGGGTCAGTCAGGTGGAGGCTAAAATTGTCTTGCTTCCTTCCCTTGAGTCTGATTGGCAAATCCTCTTGACGCCACACTTCTCTCGCCACCTGTGCACCTGCTTCCTGTTCCGTCGGTCGAAGTCATTTGCGACTTTCGTCTAAGTATCTTTGTGGTCTGAGTATGTTTTAATTCTCTTTGGATGGATTTCTATTATTGAAGAAATGAAGTTCTAAGTGATTCTTTTGTTTAAATATATGGAAATGTTTGGTGTATATAATCTCGACAATTGTTATGGATTTTAGACATTATAATGGTTATGATAATGACTAACATTTAATTGTTGTCCCTGTTATTTTGACATTCCATACTGTCAATTGGACATTTAACGAAGCACCATATTCTTGAGTCACTTTTACTTTCAAAGAGATGATTGCATATACGTCAATTAACAATGAACATTTACATGTACATTTGCTGTGCATCGTTGTTCGTTTAAAATATAACGTCGATTGTGAATTATTGAAGTAATGCTCAAATTCATATTGCTTAAGGATTCAGTTACAGCATGCTTTGCTTAATAAAGTTTATATATATTATGCTTAGTATTTTTTTTTTTTTTTGCAAATCGGTTTTAAGTTTCTCCAGCTTTTAATTCCGTCTTTATTGTATCTTATTTCTGCATTTTGTAAGTCGTCATGTAAAGAAATAAAGTAGTATTGTTATCACATGCATTCTAGCAAATCATTTTACCAGTGACTCCCTGGAGAGTGAAACTTTTGGCAGAACTAATTTTCGGGGAGATCAAGAAAGTGGACGAGGAAAAAGAGCAAAAAATGAGATAAGGAGAAAGAGGTAAGCGTGAAGTTTTTGCGTCTGGGGTAATCGTAGTAGTTTGTGGAAAGGGCAGGTGTTTACGGGCTAATGGCCCCCTGTGGTGTCGACTTCCTCCCTGGAAGGGCCCTCCTGCTCGTCTCCTGCCAACCTTAGTGTCGAGGTCTCGGCCAGAATAAATATCCTCGTCTAAACAAACACTTCGGAATCGTCTGAAGGAATTCGAAACTCTGCGGCCTTGGTAGTCGACCATTTAGTTTGGACTTTTTATTTTCTTCCATTTTGTTTATATTTTCTTTTGGGTTACTGTGTCGTTCCCAAGGGACGGTCGACTCTACTGAGCCGAGCTGAGGTGATACGTAAGTGTTTGTGTTCCTATGACGCCGAAAAAGACTGGTCCTTGGGTCCAACCCCAATGAGGGTGTAGTAGCCTTGCCTTATGAGAGGCTCTCGACGAATGGCTTAGATCATTATTTGGATTGGTGATTGAAAGCAATGTCAGAATTGATTTTGCATCGGATACGATATGCCAGATCAAGCTACGTACAATTGCAGTGCCTAAATTGAGATCACTTAGAGAGAGAGAGAGAGAGAGAGAGAGAGAGAGAGAGAGAGAGAGAGAGAGAGAGAGAGAGAGAGAAGAGTGCCTTCACATCTTTTAATGGATGGCATCTCCTTCTCAAAGTTCCAGATTAATGAAACGACTTTCCCTTTTCCTAAAATGATTTATAGCACGCTCCTCTTACATACATGTAAATGAAATGGCAAGCTATTTTTCATACCGAATTAATATTGCATGTGCCTTTACAATTTCAACAGTAGGGAAACTTCAGTGCTGGGAATAAGGGTAGAATAACATGGTTTTAAAATGTTGATAGATAATTCTGATGTAGAAATCCAATATGAAATTTATTCTTTAATGAAAGCAGTCATGCAAGTTTCCTAGACACGACGATGATAGGCTGCAGTTTACAAGCAGGTGTAAGGGCATCATTTTTTTTTCTTTTATTTATTGTCTGGGATTTTAAGTTGAGGATGGTTTGGGGGTCATTGCTGCAACTCCCTGTTAACCTCCGAGTGCACCTGGATGACCTGTAATCAGCTAAGATTGAATTTCTTTTGTTCTCTGATCTTCGCTGGAGTTTAGTTCCGTCGTGGATACTGACTTATATTCGCTCCCTGCAACGCATGAAGTATTGGGCTTATATATATATATATATATATATATATATATATATTATATATATATATATACATATATATCATAGTATATAATATATATATATATATATATTATATATTATCAAGAAGCCAGCAGGAAAAGTATGAAAAAACAGAAGTACCTAGCGCTTTCGTGTATTCTTGACACACCTCATCAGGGTACAATATATAAAAGAATGAAAAATAGCTTCGAAATATCAAAGGTAAACATTAAAAACAAAAAGGTAAAATACAGAACAATCAAACAGCCTAGTCAAGAAGCAAATGGTCCACAGCCTAGAATTACACTTAAAGGACAACAACAAATGGAAATGGAACTACTAAGCAGTCAATTACATAGTTACGAAGTTGTCAACAATACATTTCGTAAGCCAGTTATCTAGTTTATATTGTCCGTTGCTAATATTAAAAACACTACATGACTTATATTTTATTTGATATTTCGAAGCTATTTTTCATTCTTTTATATATTGTACCCTGATGAGGTGTGTCAAGAATACACGAAAGCGCTAGGTACTTCTG
>NC_087202.1:20853221-20865721 GCF_015104395.2 Macrobrachium nipponense
AATTAGCCTCCATGTAAAATCTATGTAGAATGAAAAATAACACAGAATTTTTCTCAGGATTTTAATGTCCTATCCATATGTTAATTTTGAATTTAACCAAGGGGATGGCTCAGTCATAATCCATCATAATGTGATTAGACTATCCAGATTTTAACAGAATCTCACCCACGGTTATTCATAATACGTCCCGTTATCGATTGTAAAACCAGTTTCGCCTTCTTGAGGAGCCATTTCAAGTGACTGTTCTGAACAATGAAATTACTTAATAATTGATATTCTGAATTTCCTTGCACCGACGGGATTTCAGTTTTTCTCTTTTTGAATGATGAAATATCTAAATTTTCCCTCTCGTTATTTCATTTTCATGAGCCACTTTTTCTGAGCTCGTTTCTGGTCATTTCCAAAGATTCACTTTTCATTGATGGATTATCTCCTTGAGTATTTGAAGCGCAGGCGCGACCCTGCTAACTGGGCACGGTTACTTTCATCAGCACACGATATGCCTATCTCATCCTGAAAGAGAGAGATGATGAACCTCATGTGGTGTCGTCTCTTGGATGATATTCTTGACCCCGTTTCGTTCTAACGTCGGTGAGTCTTTTGAAGTAACGGCACTGTGTCTGGGTTGTTTGACTTATCCCTCCTTCAGATCAAGGCAAAGTAATAGGCAACGATGAGGTATTGGGCACTAACGGCCCATTCGAGCGTTAAATTAGGGCAGCGTGCCTTGTACCTTGGTTTATCATGTCGACACTTCTCCACAGTTGAGTGACTCCATATAATCAGCACCACCTTCATATTATAACACATTTTGCTGAGCTGAAGAAATAAAAAGGGTTATTGCTTGTGCACATTTACATATCTATATGTTTTCGTCAACAGCAATTTACGACAAACTCTGCATTTAAACTCATTTCACTTCTTTTATTTCTTTCCAGGTAAGGGTGATGTATGTCCATCCGCCTGGTCCGTAAGTAAGGAAATGTGAGCGAAAGTTTAAAATTTTGCTGGAAATATTTTGATGAAGCTCCTCAGGATTCACAAAATGTTCTTATTTTCATTTGGGGAATTTGCTGAAAGGTTACCCGGAGGTCACTGGTATTACACAAGCCGTACTGTGGATCAATAGACACCCATTCATTACTCAATTCGCTTTTTTAAATTCGACTTCAAATTTTGTTTTGAGGTGAATGTGAACATTCTTTTAACGAATGATTGATAGACGTGAACTACTTACATTCGTTCATTTGGAATTCTAATTTTTCGTTTTTAGCTGGTTCATTTTATATGGTTATAGATATATCTTTACATTATTTTTTATTATTTATTGAGTGTGTGTGTGTGTTTTTTAATGTAAAGGTTTATCTAAGGTGATGGAAACCTTTTTTTTTTTCTTTTTTTTTTTCTTTTGATAAAAAGGTTATCTAAGGTGAATGGAACGCCTAGGCGAGTGCCGAGAAACTCCCGACGTTGAGAAGTTCTTACTTCTCTCAGCCTTTATTCAGGTTCTCCCGTGTGATGTGGGTTATCCTTTCACTGGATCATTTTGTGGAATGGCGTAAGTTTGAGGGCATTACGTGCCCGTGCAACCGGAGGCGCAGAGGTCAGGACTGATATTTCTCCACCAATATGAGTAGATCACGTTCTGGGTAGCTTGGAGTGGGCACACACACACACACACACACACACAGTTTCGTTCTCACATAGTTGAGAGCAGCCGGACGGAGACCTGTGATCGTTAGAGGTCAGGCCCATCTGACCTGCGAAGAGAAGTGATAAGGGTGTGGTTGGTGTCTATGTCCGCCATTTATCAATTTTGAGAGTGTGTAGAGCATAGTCGTGTGTATAAACAATTGTATGTGTGAATACATTCGCTCGTTTTGAGACCTGGAAAGCAATGCGGAACTAAGAAGAGCGACATCTTGTGGCACTTCGTGAGTTTGGGTGGAAGAAAAAAGAACACGGGAACTAAACGGAAGAGGCATTTTCTCTAAAACATAATACGCAGCTGTTCATCTCTTGAGCGCTTTTTTTTTTCAGATTCTAAACGGTGGTTTAGTTTTCTCTGGTTTTAAAATATCGAACAGGGCTTATAAGTTACTGCGCCCGATAACTCGGCAGGTGATTGTGCCAGCTTGGAAAACTGCAAAACGATGCTCTATTGATTTGTATTGAGGAACTAATAATGAATGTTTATTTATTTAACAAAAACAAATTAGTATATGAGGAGATCGTTAAGTGTAGTGTAAAAAAAAAAAACCATCTTATGGTTATGCAATAGAAATTTTTGGCCAGTGTTGCAATGAAAGTATTGGATGAGAACGTGATTTTCGGGCTGACGTGTGAGAAATTATTATTAGAGATCCCGACATAACTTTCAGCTGAATGAGCATCCTTTTCCCTTTTCGCACGCAAAATTACACACACACACACACACACACACACACACACACACATATATATATATATATATATATATATATATATATATATATATATATATGTGTGTGTGTGTGTGTGTGTGTGTGTGTGTGTGTGGTGTAGCAAAACTTCCCACGAATCTAGCCAAGTATGGCATAATGTAACTCTCCCATACAATCAGAATGAGAAATACATTCGTATAGACTACAGTTGAAGTATGAGAAGATGTTTGCATGTGATTTGTCAACAAACTTCCTTTCCTTGTTGTTATTTAGAATATTGTTATTAGTGGTATTGTAAATATCTTTCAGAATTACTTAGACATCTGCACTCCTTCACGGAGGAGATTTGCGGGATTTATGTAGTATAGAGACATGTGCGCGCGCGCACACACGCACACACACACACACACACACATATATATATATATATATATATATATATATATATGTGTGTGTGTGTGTGTGTGTGTGTGTGTGTGTTTGTGTGCATATATATTATGTATGTATTATTGTACTAGTTTTGCCGTTGTCTGCAAGCAATAGAATATTCTACTTATAACGTTTTCGACCTTTCGAGACTTGAAAAAAAAATCATTAAAAGATTACTGTCAGACTTTATTATTAAGGTTTCCGAATTAGATTTATAGAGGAATCCACCTTATTTAAAGCTAAAAAAAAAAAAGGGTGGAGGGAGGATCATGTGTCGGAATGACAGCTGTTGCCGTTCATTAATAATAATTACCGTTAAATGTTTTCGACGTGTAATGAGTCGCAAGGGATATTGTGACTTTTATGTTTCCGCAGGGCATGCTGGTACCCATATCCTCCGATAAATGATTTATGTCGACTCGTATTGCCATTGTTAGGCCTAATTCCGAGAGGATGTGTGTCATATCTCTCATACGCTGGCAGTTGTGTAAACTGTCTGTCTGTGTAGACAGTGTACATTTTATTGAATCTACAGATCTGTCATACAGTGTCAGTTTTGACAATTTGAGATGTATTGGGTTTAAGTTCTTCCTGTTAGATTTTTTTCTACTTCATGGATCTTCATATCTTTATAATCGGGAATTATTTTACTTTGCATTGATAAATTTAGATATAACGCTAAAAAGAATATATCTTTTGTTTATTTTTAGTTGAGTATCCATCGTGTTTGCGTTTCTTATCTCGAGACGTGAGAGCGACCTTTGCATCCAACCATAAAAAAATAGATAAACTTTCTATTCTGTCATGTTTTGATGTCACTGTTTCTGAGACAGTCGGTGAAACTGAGACATCATCGTCTCTGCCAAAGGAACTTTACCATGGATGAGTAGGTTTTTATTGGCCTCTAATGTCCGCACGAACTTTTTTCTTTCTTTCTTTCTTTCTTCTAAGCATGTCATTCCGGTGTTGGAAATTTGTCACTCCTATGAGAGAGCGAGCGTGTGCGAATGTGTGCGCGTTTAATTTGGCCGAATCCCACCGCTATGCTTCATTAACTGTGTCTAAGGTGAAACATGCTTACGTGTGTACGTGCGTCGGTTGTGTTTACGATGACTCCCCGACTCCCTTCGACACATTCATGAATTTTTGTGTAAACTTTGCCACCCGGAAATGTTTATTACTTCCCCATCCTTATTAATGGGGCTCTTAAACCGTAACGGTAACGGTTGAATGGGGACGGGGGAGGAATGCCCCACCGCGAAGGATGTATGTATCTTCGAGTTGACCTGGGCATACCTCCTCCAAATCATGTTTGGGAAAAGTATATTTTTATTTTCTCATGGCATGTATTCCAAACGTAGGAAGGGTTGACGTGGATTTGTGCGCTTGTGTGGGAAACGATACTGTGTAGATATGTAAATACCAATTTATCATCATATCTCAATGTTTATCTCGTATGGTGTATTTTGGATTGCCACTCTGAAAACTGTTTTTTGTGATGATGTCAATATTCATCGCATTTGTTTCAGTTGCTTTCTGCGTCGTTACCCATTTTGATAATTGGTGTCTTTAGTTTCAACAGGTTTCTACACTGTTGCCACTTTGAAAACTGGTCTTAGCTGTCGTTATCTGCAGGTGTGTGTCCAGCATCCATTTTCTCACATGTACCCTGATGCTTGGATACCTGAGGGATTCTCCCCTCAGAGATGGAGTGTATTGTGAATATCCTTGCAAATGTTGGTTCCGGTTTCCCCTTTTGTGTTGCGGCTTTCTGTTTGTCAGTCATAATGGGAAGGTAACCTTTGTTATTATCCATATTTGCATATATTCCGAATCAAGCCCCCCCCCCCCCCCCCCCCCCCACGAAAGCATTAATAGCTTGCTAATCATATTTCCACTGCTTATTATTATTATTATTATTATTATTATTATTATTATTATTATTAATTATTGATTATTATTATTCAGAAGATAACCCTATTCTTATGGAACAAACTAATGGAGACCATTGAAAGAAACAGAATAAATCGAAAATAAGATTGTTTAAAAAGTAAAAGGAAAAGGTTTCAGTAAATGTCGTGAGCTTATGGCTACTTTTCAGAGGCCGTCAGGTGACAGGCAACACAGTGATTGTTATTGCACTTTAGAAAGCACGGCTGCTTCCACATTCATTTGCAACTCATTTTGGGGACAGTAAAAGGGGCAGTTTCTTGCAGACAATGAACTCATTTGCATTCACTTCACTCTTAAATTTGTTCTCAGTCCTGTTTTCCATATTGTTGTTGACGTGTACAGAGCGCGCGCACGCACACACACACATATTATATATATATATATATATATATATATATATATATATATATATATATATATATATATATATATATACATATATATATATATAGATATATATATATATATAACGATATATATATATATATATAATATATTAATATATTATATACGTATATATATATATTAATTATATATAAATAAATTTAATATATATGTGTGTATATATATATATATATATATATATATATATATATATATATATATCTATATATATATATATATATATATATATATATATATATATATATATATATATATATATATATTTTACTTAAAATTCCAAGGTGTCATTGACTGTTATCATCTTATTGTAGTTCCCCCGAATTAGGACTTACTGCTAATTGTCGAAAGTACATGTAAGTACAATTTCCCAGTATACTTTATTTGCATACTTTCTAAATTGCACAGCCGACTCGTATATGTACTAGTCATCAATGTTTTCGAACGGAATATATTTTTGAAGTCTATTTATATGGAGTCCTTCAGAGACAAATTCGATATTCATATAAGTATTCTCTCTCTCTCTCTCTCTCTCTCTCTCTCTCTCTCTCTCTCTCTCGTCTCTTCTCCTTCTCTCGTCTCTCTCTCTCTCTCTCTCTCTCTCTCTCTCTCTGAGGAGCTCAGAGCATAAAAGTAAGTTACCTCATACTGATACATGTACGGTTTTTTTTAAAAGTCCAAATAGATATTTATTATTTACTCTATTTTTACCGACTTTCGTTCTTTTTTTTTTTTATTTTATGTCTTGCGGGCTGCCGTCTTCCGTGACTACTTTTAACAAAAACGACGTCTTTTCTTTTTTTCTTTGTTTTCAGAAATGAAATTGATTTTTACGATGGTGATTTTTGTTGCTTAGTTTTCTCGTTATGTCTGCGACTTCTGTTTGTGCTTTTATTTGAATTCATATTTTATTCATCTGTTTGTTTCTCTGTCTGTCGAAGGAAATTTTCGAGACGATTTATTTTGGTGTCATATGAAAGTTATTATTGATAACATTAAACAATATTTTTTTTTAAATGTGCTTCAGTGTTAGACTGTTTATGGCTGAAGTTCTTCGTTTTTGTTTTATGCTTGTCGGTGCATTTCTGATATTTAGAATTCTTTTTATTTTTGTCCCCCTTTCTTTATTGCCATTACCGCCTGTTACCTCTTTCTAGTTAACACCATATTCTTTTGAAGTTTGGATTTCAGGTCAACGCTTATGTGGGGTTGTTCCATGTGAATAGGGTTCTTCTGAATAGTAATCATAAAATAGTTTTGTCTAGCAGAAGAGAAAGAGGGAGGCATACAGGATAATCCAAAAAGTTATTATTGGTAGTTAAACAGAAGACCGTTGACGAAACAGATACCAGAATCTTCTTGGATCCAAGCCAAATCCCAAAGGTTTTTCCAGACGTCGGAAATAAAGCATTCCGACACCCAGCGCCTCTCACCGTGATTCGATCGAAGGAAGTTTATCTTCTTTTTGATTGTGCTGCATCATTTCTTCGTTGCTGAAATTTATGACGTGGAAAATACGACAAGTGTCACCTTGAGTCAAATAACAAAAAATCAGCTTCGCTGGGAATGTAGGTCACGAATGGTCGGCAACAAGAGAACGAGAAAATCACTGACAGTCATTTTTTTTTTATGCAGCGACCAAATATAAATACGTTCTTTGATGGTTGGCATGTGTGTTTTTTTATTATTATTATTATTATTTTTTTTTTTTACTGAATCAGTCACGCATGTATATGCCGAAACCTGGTAGATATAAATACTGTGTTTTTGCATGTATAGTTGTATTGTATAGTATATAGTGTGTATTGTTACTTTGAAGAATGATGCGCGCTTGAAAATTCTCCCATTTGTCCGTAATGCATTATTTCGTGTCCTTTTGCCTAATGCTCTGCGGTCGAGAATAACATAACTGATGCTTTCGAGCCCCCTGTATAGATCTCGTGGAAATTTCACTTCGGTTCCTATAGCTAAATCAGATGGTTTAAAAAAGAACTTGTCTGCTTGCCATTCAAAAGCCCTCGTTCTTGTCATTTACGTTTTTCATTTTCCACTTTGCGTGTGGTGGCGCCTGTGAATGATACAGCTCTCCGGTTTCTGAGCGTTTGTCTTGACCTCAGCCTGATCTGAAACCTATTTATAGTTGAGTGACCGATGGACGGTAGGCCATGATTTACTTCCCACGCTCAAGGCATATATTTATGTATGTTTGAGTGTAAACAGATTATTTACATGTTGCATACATCCTTAAATACATAAAGAAAAAAAGTTGTAAACTAATATTGGAAAGGAGAGGGGGAAGAGATTACTCAAGGGTCATTTCTGAATAAGTCCCGGGAATCTTTTCGTGCTCTCCAGTACTGAATATGACGTTTCCATTGAATGAATCTCATGTTACTCCACCACCTTGCGGTTGGTCGGTACGGATAAAACCTGCACTTTGGGCACTAGAGGAAAAAGAGAGGGACAGCTCTTCCGGATGCAGGTAGCCTTCAGATCAGTTTACCTTTGCAAGAATGCTGCCTTTCAATTCGTTCTCCTGCCCTCCAAGGAAAAACTGTGCTTTAGTATTGTTGGGAATATCGTTTCATTGGTGCAGAAGCTCAGTAAGGTTTCGTTGATGTAAAGGATTCAGGTTCACACGTTTTAAGATGCATTTTCAGTAGTTATGAAAAATAATACTTATATCGAGCGTTTTATGTTAATGCGTTGTTTGTGCAAATATTTTCCATCACATTCTATACAGTGTAATTGAAACCAAGCGATGGGTCAGGTGTGCCAGTAGCGGTTAATCATTAGCTTAGTTTTGTGTTTTTAATATATATATATATATATATATATATATATATATATATATATGTTATTTATTATTTTTTGTTAGTCTTCAATTTAAAATATAGGCGTCTGTTGATCACAATTTGCCGGCAGTTATAGATACAATTGTTCTCTTTTACAGCTCAGATTTTCATGACTTAAAGAAATTATCTGACTTTTGAAAGCATCGCTTCTCTCTTTAGTATTTTTGTGAAGAAAAGTTGCATGTAGTGCACATACCTAAATGGTCTTTTCCTCCGAATTTTCTTAACACGTTGAAGAAATGAACATTTATGAATATATCAGAGACAGTAAAGTGTACTAAAAGCCATTTCTTGAGAGAGAGAGAGAGAGAGAGAGAGAGAGAGAGAGAGAGAGAGAGAGAGAGAGAGAGAGAGAGAGAGTAATTGAAGGGTGGGGTTGGAAATAATCACCCAACGTAAAACCGCCAGTAAAATGAACTGCGAATAGACAGCACCTTAACAGCCTAACAGTGCATCTATGAAAGCCATCATGCTGCTAAACCTTCCTATTACAGCAACGGGTTATGCACCAGCACTGGAAGAGCTCAGTAGTAGTAATAGCAGTAACTCGTTTGTAGAAGAGACCCATCGCCAGCAGTAGTGCTTGTGAGAGCGCAGCATCGCATCCCGCAAAGGCCGTCAGGTGGGAGATATGAAATTGCAAACTGCTAACCGCATGAATTGCATCCCTCCCCCTTTCCTTCCCCAAATCCCAAGGAGATTCCCCTTACCCCGCCTCCCCTTTCTCTGGCTAGCATTGTTAGACTGGGTTTTTGCATCAAAGTTATCGTCATGGGGATATAATGTTTTTACAATTAACTGAAAAGTACAGGAATATGGTATCACCGGGAAGACACTCAAGTCATTAAAATTATGAGTGACTTTCTTTTCAAGGAAAATTGGATACGGTGATTTACCAATGTTGCATCATTTTTCTCCTTTTTTTATATATACCGTACGATTATTAAGACTGCATCGTTTTTTTATAATTTGCAGATGTACCATAGCGTTTGTACACATATTCATATTAGCCATCGAATGAATCTCGAGGAAAAAGCCAATAGTATTTTAGCCTTCCTGTGCTATTATTACGGGATATAAGTCTAGATACCTGTGTTTCTGTGGTTTTGTTTGTGTTTACTATACAATATCATTTGAGGAGCCAAGTTGCTAATACCAAAATTATGCTATTGCTAAGAAAAATGCGTATACCGGTCAATCTTGAGTTTTCGCAGAGAAATGGTGCCAAGCAAAATGCACGGCCAAAAAGATTCCAGTAAGTTCCTGAGAATTCTCTTCTCTGATTTTCTGAAAATCATCGTAATTCTAGACAGGCTGGCGTTATTGTCGTGATCTTACTACGGTAGCAAGTTAGAATTCAGGCTATTTTTCCAATTGTTTTTATGTCACGTTTTATATTATAGAGTATGTTATTATTATTTTTTATCTTTTTTTTTTTCTATCACAGCATCCTATTCGACTGGGTGGTTGTATAGTGTGGGGTTCCGGGGTGTATCCTGCCTCCTTAGGAGTCCATCACTTTTTTTATTATGTGCGCTGTTTCTAGGAGCACACTCTTCTGCATGAGTCCTGGAGATACTTCATTATCCAATTTTTCCAGGTTCCTTGGGATCGTGCCTAGTGTCCCCGTGGTTAAAAGTACAATTTCCACCGGCATATCCCATATCCTTCTTATTTCTATTTTCAAGTCTTGATACTTATCAATTTTTCTATTTCTTTCTTATCTACTCTGGTGTCCCAAGGTATTGCGACATCGATGAGGGATACTTTCTTCTTAATTCTGTCAATCAACGTCACGTCTGGTTTATTGGCACTTATCACCCTCTTTGTTCTGATACCCTAGTCCCAGAGGATCTTTGCCTGATCGTTTTCCATCACTATTATTATTATTATTATTATTATTATTATTATTATTATATTATTATTATTATATTAAGAAGATGGAACACACCCACAGGAGCCACTGATTTGAAATTCAAGCTATGATAGGAAACAGAAACGCATAGATGGGACCAAGAAAACATTTCTTTTAGTTCGACTCCGAAAGAATCCTCCAAGCTCGCCGACAGTCCGTAACAACTGCGCCCTTAAGTCGACCAGGATCTCTTTCGCATCCATCGTGGGTAGAACTCCCGAACTCCGCTTGTCTCCTGTAGGAATAAACTTGGCGCCGGCCTCATTCGTACTGTCGATGATGGTAACGAGGAAAATGCTGCTACTGTAGTAACGGTATTCGTTACACTGATGCTTTGCGGGTTACATGAACATGCTGTTTGTGCTGAAGAGATGCCACCTCGGGTATTTGATGTTGATTGTGACTAACGTGAAAAGAAAAAAAAAACTGTTCTAACTGAAGGATGAAATTCGTCCTATGAGTGATGTAGCCTTGAGCTACTTTTTAGATTTGTAAAGTTTTTCTTGAGTTATTGATAACTGCTTATTCACCAAGGAAAAAAATGTACGCTCTCTCTTTCATAGGATTTCGGCGACCGTCTTAATAAATAAGCAAGTGAAATAAGTTCTGTGTTCTATGTGACGTAGTTCATTTAACTCGTGGTAGGCATCTTGTTCAGTGGTCTTCAGGGAGAATAAGCACCTAAAATTTCGAGGATTCTGACGGAGTTCATTTTCTACTCTTCTTGCTAAACATTCTTTGTAAAAGTAGAAGACACCATTTATTGGGGGAACAGCTGTGCAATCCGACTATTGGCTTCAGTGGATGATAATGAAAGATGAAAGTCATTAGCGAATACTAGTGAAAGTAAAATGGACAGAGGCTGCCAATGAAAAGGTTGGAGAGGAAAAAGAAAGGTAAAGAAAAAGTTAATATCAACTTCCACTGCCCGAAATGATACTGCGGCAAACGAAAATCATTTTCGTCTAATCTCGGCAAATTTCGCCTTTGTATTGCAAGGGCCAAGGAAACCAGCGTTGTTGTGGAGGAAAGGGCAGAAATTCATGCCTTCTCTCGAAGGAAATAAAAGACTGTAAGAACAACGCCTGTGACAACGCGGTACGTGAAATTGCAGAGAAAGAGAGAGAGAGAGCATTGAAAGTAAGGGGCGTGAATGAAAGAAGGCGGTGATTGAGATTAAGGTAAAAGCTAATGGCTCGTCGCTATTACAGTAATTACCGGGATTATGGCGGAGAAGGAAGACTGAAATTAGATCTGCCTTGGCGGCAGAAGGCGGCGAGGCTTTGTGGCCTCTACCAGCGGCGGTGTGTTTTGCTTTGAAGCAGGCAATAAATAAATAAAGAAAAAAAGAAGTAATTAATTATTGCCACGTAAACCTGACGAAGCAGACGAAATTCTGAATGCGATCTGTTTCAAATGATTTCAAGACGAACGGACGTGGAGGAGTGAAAGCATTTATGTATTTTTTCAAGAAAGATTTTCAGTAGTATTTGAAAGCGGTTAAGGTTAATTTGACCGAAGATTAGAAGTAGGTAGCTTTCACTCTTGCCGTTATTCCGCCTTAAATTAGAAAATGTAAACAAGATGATAAGTAACTCAGATACATAAGAAAAAATAAAAGATTAACAAAATTTGAAAAGGGCAAGTTTTCTTGTGCAAATCTATTCTTCTTCCTCTGGTGACTGTATGTAAATGGGAATACCCGTTTTAATAAGTAAGAATGCAATAAAACGTCAAATGATGCAGTTTCCGTAGTTCTCATGAGATTTACACATATAAGACAAGCATGATTTTCGCCTTTGCTAGTTTTATTAATTACATAAATATCATCATTAGCAGTGTCAGTATTCTGGTAGTGCTAAAATTAGGCCTGAATTATTGTAAATACATGGGAAATGTGGACTCCTCTTATTCGTTTTCAATAGATTAATCCACTCAGATAAGAAAGTTTGGCGGAGAAAATCCTAGAAATAATAGTTCAGTGACGCTAAACTCCCTCGTTCTGATATATATTTGACGTCGGTATCACATACGTCACCTTTCGTTGGACATGAAGGATCCGTATTGCGTGAGGGATCTCTGGTTTGCGGTTGTGTGTGTGTGTGTGTATGTGTGTGTATTTATTTGAGTTTGTGTATGTGTGTGTTTATTTGAGCTTGTGTGGGTGTGTATTGTATGTGTGAGGTGGACGTTGAAGTGTAGGTAGGCATAGTCATCCGCTTGAAGTGTTGCAATATAAAAACAAGTTGGGTGTAATGGTTTACACACGTGGTGACTCGATGAATTTCCCCGTTGCAATCTGCGTTCTCCCATTTGTGGCCTCGGTTATCATGTAAAAGTCTCAATGGGAAGAGAGAGAGAGAGAGAGAGAGAGAGAGAGAGAGAGAGAGAGAGAATGTTGGGTGATGAATGGCTTTTGGCACATGTCCACTCACTCTTCTCATACGGATCGAATTTGCATGTTTGTATGAATCAGTGCCGGCGAAAGCTCGATTGATTTATGGAGAACTGAAACTGCAGTTA